>NC_135532.1:220280379-220580379 GCF_045843805.1 Urocitellus parryii | reverse complement strand
CCAAAGCCCAGGAGTCTTGATGTTAGTTGGCTCCTCTTCCCCTGACCTCTCTGCCTCTCCTCTGGGCTGGTGGACACACAGGTAATGGAAATGCCCTTTGGATTTCTCCCACGGCGACCTTGCTGCTTGCTTTCTTGCTGGGAGGGTTCCAGTTGTAGCTCTCCTGCCTCCCCTGGGCCACAGTCCACGTCCTTGGTCCTGCTTGGGTCTCAGGCCCACGGCCCTCAGAACCTGTTTGTAGCCGGATCCCCCTGGGGTGCTGTGCATGCAGCGTGAGCTTCAGTCTGTCTCTGCTCTGGCTCAGGATTTCTTTCTCTTCCTTTTGCTCCTTGCTGTGTCTCGAGTGCATAAACCTCTTCAGAAGGTAGGTGGATGGTGGTGGCCAGGTTTTCTCTAGCATTTCAAGTGGCTCATAGCTGGATTGGGTCTCATTGTCGCACTGAATCTCCCGTGTGGTGGCCACGATTGCTTTTTGTGGGACTATTTGTCGTCCTTCTTGTCAGATCCAGGGACAGAAGTGTTTTATAGAATCTCACAGAGTGGTGGTGGGTGCCCAAGCTCTCGGATACCATTTTCCGTATGTGATTTTCTGTCATCGTGTGGAAAGCGGCAGGATAGCACCTCCGACTTTTTGATAGTTTAAAAAGTAGATGGAAATGGGAGGGAGAAAGTAAACGCAGGCCACTCATCTGGTAGGAACAGTTGAAAATCACTGACCGGGAGCCCACAACCATGTGGCAGCCGGGAGACAGGACCCGTGCAGGGAAGGGTCCGCTGGTGACCACCGAGAGTGTCTCAGGGAACCAGGGCAGATCTTCAGTTAGTAGGGAGGTAAGACAGTCCGTGAAAGAACATTCTCAGTGAACATTTGGGTTCAGCAAGAGAGCAAATGGGTCAGAGATCCTGTAGAGGCACAAGACTAGTAAAAATGGGAAGAAGTCATTTTATAAGGAACATTCTAAACCCCTTCCATTTGTCTTCTTTAATGATTTCCATCCCCCTTCTTTGCTTGTGACTTAAATCACAACTTCTTCAATTAATTTTGATTTCTAACTTTTGACCCTTTCACTGAAAATGTATGATCTTTAAAAAATAAAGAAAGGAATTCAGCCATAGGAACCTCCGATGTTTAAACATCAATGATTTTTGATAAGCATTGACTTTAATTTGTTGAGATGGAGAAGTGGTAAGACTGGAAAACTCACACTTGATGTATTTATAGCAGCGGAATCTATCTTTATCATTGAAATTGCTTCTACATTTTGTGAATTTGGTATTTGTTTTTTAGGGATTGGCTAGCTTCACTAAGCATAATCTGCTCTAGTGCCATCCATTTCCCTGCAAATTCCATGATTTTGTCATTTTTTTTAGTGCTGTGTAATACTCCACGGGGTATAAATGCCACATTTTTTTTTTATCCATTCATCTATTGAAGGGCATCTGGGTTGGTTCCACAATCTAGCTATTGTGAATTGTGCTGCTATGAACATCGATTTGGCAGTATCCCTGTAGTACACTCTTTTAAGGTCTTCAGGGAATAGTCCGAGAAGGGCAATAGCTGGGTCAAATGGTGGTTCCATTCCCAGCTTTCCAAGAAATCTCCATACTGCTTTCCAAATTGGCCGCACCAATTTGCAGTCCCACCAGCAATGTACAAGTGTACCCTTTTCCCCACATCCTTGCCAGCACTTGTTGTTGTTTGACTTCATAATGGCTGCCAATCTTACTGGAGTGAGATGGTATCTTAGGGTGGTTTTGATTTGCATTTCTCTGACTGCTAGAGATGGTGAGCATTTTTTCATGTACTTGTTGATTGATTATGTGTCCTCCTCTGAGAAGTGTCTGTTCAGGTCCTTGGCCCATTTGTTGATTGGGTTATTTGTTATCTTATTGTCTAATTTTTTGAGTTCTTTGTATACTCTAGATATTAGGGCTCTATCTGAAGTGTGAGGAGTAAAAATTTGTTCCCATGATGTAGGCTCCCTATTTACCTCTCTTATTGTTTCTCTTGCTGAGAAAAAACTTTTTAGTTTAAGTAAGTCCCATTTGTTGATTCTTGTTATTAACTCTTGGGCTATGGGTGTCCTATTAAGGAATTTGGAGCCTGACCCCGCAATATGTAGATTGGAGCCAACTTTTTCTTCTATCAGATGCAGAGTCTCTGATTTGATATCTAGCTCCCTGATCCATTTTGAGTTAACTTTTGTGCATGGCGAGAGAAAGGGATTCAGTTTCATTTTGTTGCATATGGATTTCCAGTTTTCCCAACACCATTTTTTGAAGATGCTATCCTTCCTCCATTGCATGCTTTTAGCCCCTTTATCAAATATAAGATAGTTGTAACTTTGTGGATTAGTCTCTGTGTCCTCTATTCTGTACCATTGGTCCACCCGCCTGTTTTGGTACCAGTACCATGCTGTTTTTGTTACTATTGCTCTGTAATATAGTTTGAATCTGGTATCACTATACCGCCTGATTCACACTTCCTGCTTAGAGTTGCTTTTGCTATTCTGGGTCTTTTATTTTTCCACATGAATTTCATGATTGCTTTATCTATTTCTACAAGAAGTGCCATTGGTATTTTGATTGGCATTGCATTAAACCTACTAAACCTATTAAACTTTGGATAATATCGCCATTTTGATGATGTTAGTTCTGCCTATCCATGAACAGGGTATATTTTTCCATCTTCTAAGATCTTCTTCTACTTCTCTCTTTAGGGTTCTGTAATTTTCATTGTATAAATCTTTCACCTCTTTTGTTAGGTTGATTCCCAAGTATTTTATTTTCTTTGAGGATATTGTGAATGGAGTAGTTGTCCTCATTTCTGTTTGAGAAGTTTTGTCGCTGATATACAGAAATGCCTTTGATTTATGCGTGTTGATTTTGTATCCTGCCACTTTGCTGAATTCATTTATTAGTTCTAGTAGTTTCTTTGTAGACCCTTTTGGGTCTTCTAGAATCATGTCATCCACAAATAGTGATAATTTAAGTTCTTCTTTTCCTATTTTTATGCCTTTAATTTCTTCTGTCTAATTGCTCTGCCAGTGTTTCGAGAACTATATTGAATAGAAGCGGTGAGAGAGGGCACCCCTGTCTTGTTCCAGATTTTAGACGGAATGCCTTCAATTTTTCTCCATTCAGAATGATGCTAGCCTGGGGCTTAGCATAGATCGCTTTTACAATGTCAAGGTAAGTTCCTGTTATCCCTAGTTTTTCTAATGTTTTGAACATAAAGGGATGCTGTACTTTGTCGAATGCTTTTTCTGCGTCTATTGAGATGATCATATGGTTCTTATCTTTAAGTCTATTGATGTGGTGAATAACATTTATTGATTTCCGTATATTGAGCCATCCTTGCATCCCAGGAATGAATCCTACTTGATCATGGTGCACAATTTTTTTGATGTGCCTTTGTATCTGATTCACCAGAATTTTATTGAGGATTTTTGCATCTATGTTCATCAGAGATATTGGTCTGTAGTTTTCTTTCTTTGTGGTGTCTTTTTCTGGTTTCGGAATCAGGGTGATGTTGGCCTCATAGAATGAATTTGGAAGAGCTCCCTCTTTTTCTTTTCCTGAAATAACTTGAAAAGTATTGGTATTAATTCTTCTTTAAAGGTTTTGTAAAACTCCGCTGTATACCCATCCGGTCCTGGGCTTTTCTTGGTTGGTAGTCTTTTGATTGCTTCTTCTATTTCATCCATTGATATTGGTCTGTTCAAATTGTGTGTATCCTCCTAACTCAGTCTGGGCAAATCATATGACTTAAGAAATTTATCTATGTCTTTACTATCTTCTATTTTATTGGAATATAGGTTTTCAAAATAATTTCTAATTGTCTTCTGTATTCCTGTAGCATCTGTTGTGATATTGCCTTTTTCATCCTGTATGTTAGTAATTTGAGTTCTCTCTCTTTTTCTCTTCGTTAGCATGGCTAAGGGTCTGTCGATCTTATTTATTTTTTCGAAGAACCAACTTTTAGTTTTGTTAATTTTTTCAATAGTTTCTTTTGTTTCAATTTTGTTGATTTCTTCTCTGATTTTAATTATTTCTTGCCTTCCGCTACATTTGCTGTTGTTTTGCTCTTCCTTTTCTAGGGCTTTGAGATGAAGTGTGAGCTCATTTATTTGTTGGTTTTTCCTGTTTTTGAGGAATGACCTCCAGGTGATGAATTTCCCTCTTAAAACTGCTTTAATAGATTCCGATATGTTGTGTCTGTATTTTCATTTATCTCTAAGAATTTTTTGATTTCCTTCTTTATGTCTTCTGCAACCCATTGATCATTCAGTAACATATTGTTCATTTTCCATGTGATGTAGGATTTTTCCTTCCTTCTTTTATCATTGATTTCCAGTTTCATTCCATTATGATCAGATAAAATGCATGGTATTATCTCCACCCCTTTATATTTACTGAGGGTTGCCCTATGGCATAGTATATGGTCTATTTTTGAGAAGGATCCATGTGCTGCTGAGAAAAAAGTATATCCACTTGATGATGGTTGATATATTCTATATATGTCAGTTAAGCCTAGGTTATTGATTGTGATATTGAGTTCTATAGTTTCTTTATTCAACTTTTGTTTGGAGGATCTGTCCAATGGTGACAGAGGTGTGTTGAAGTCACCCATAATTATTGTGTTGTGGTCTATTTGATTCTTGAACTTGAGGAGAATTTGTTTTATGAATGTCGCAGCACCATTATTTGATGCATAAATATTGGTAATTATTATGTCTTGGTGGTGAATGGTTCCTTTTAACAGTATATAATGTCCTTCCTTATCCCTTTTGATTAACTTAGTCTTGAAGTCGATTTTATTTGATATGAGTATGGCCATCCCTGCTTGCTTACGAGGACCGTGTGCGTGGTATATTTTTTCCCAACCTTTCACCTTCAGCCTGTGTATGTCTTTTCCAATCAGATGTGTCTCCTGGAAGCAGCATATTGTTGGATTTGTTTTTTTAATCCATGTTACCAGCCTATGTCACTTTATTGGAGAGTTTAAGCCATTAATGTTTAGAGTTACTATTGATATATGGTTTGTACTTCCAGCCATGTTTGATTATTTACCTTTTTTTTTTAAATTTAGTTTGTTTCTCCATGATTAGCTTCCCCCCGCCCGCCCTCTGTCTTTACCGAGGCACTTCCCACTGATGGTTTTGGTTATTGTTTTTCATTTCTTCCTCGTGTAGCGTTTTGCTCAAGACGCTTTGCAATGCTGGTTTTCTGGCTGCAAATTCTTTTAGCTTTTGTTTATCATGAAAGATTTTTATTTCGTTGTCTTACCTGAAGCTTAATTTTGCTGGATACAGAATTCTTGGTTGGCATCCATTGTCTTTCAGTGTTTGAAATAAGTTGTTCCAGGATCTTTTTGCTTTCAGCGTCTGTGATGAAAAATCCGTTGTTAACCTTATTGGTTTACCCCTGAATGTAATCTGCCTCCTTTCTCTTGTAGCTTTTAATATATTCTCTTTGTTCTGTATATTGTATATCTTCATAACACTGTGTCTTGGCATTGGTCTACTGTGATTTTGTGTGCTCGGTGTCCTGTATGCATCTTCAATTTGTATATCTGTTTCCTTTTTTATTTCTGGAAGGTTTTCTGTAATTATTTCATTCAGCTGGTTACTCATTCCCTTGGTTTGAATCTCTATACTTTCCTCTATCCTGATCACTCTTAAATTTGTTTTTTTTATGTTATCCCATATCTCTTGAATGTTTTTCTTGTGATTTTTTACCAGCCTTTCCGAGTTGGCTAGACTCTTTTCAAGATGATATATTTTGTCTTCATTATCTGACGTTCTGGCTTCTACTTGCTCAAATCTGTTGGTGATACTCTCATTTGAGTTTTTAATTTGGTTTATAATTTCCTTCATTTCTAGAATTATTGTTTGATTTTTTTTAATAATCTCTATCTCCTGATAAAGATGCTTAACTTCTTCTTTTATCTGTTTATGTAATTCATTCTCAATGTGTTCTTTTGCTGCTTGAATTTGCTTTCTTGTATCCTCTTTAAGGTTCTATTCCATCTGTCTAAGGTGTTCCTTGAGTTCTTCATGTGACCATTTTCCTGATGGCTCTAGGTCCTCCTGAATATTTAGGCTGTCCTGCATTGTTTGTACTCCTTTTCTTCCTTGCATTTTCATGCTGCTCATGTTACTTCTTGTTCTGTTTGACTGCTGAGTTACTGTTTACTCCTATAAATTTATTTGATGCTTGGGAGGAAAGGTATTAGAAGCGAAGGGAAGAAGTCACTAAAGAGAATGAGTGTAAGCAGGTAGAATTCAAGGAAGGGGGAATAAAAAAATTGAAAAGAAATGAAAAGACAAAAGAAAAAAATAGAAAATTAAAAAAGAAAAATTTTTAAAAAATAATAGTAATAAAAAAATGAGAATTAAAATTAAAAAAATAAAATAATAAAATAAAAAATTTAAAAAAATTTAAAAAAATTAATAAATTCAGTCTTAGAGTTTGATTAACTTCTCTTCCAGTAGGTGGAGCTGTGCCTCTCAATAGGCGGGAACCAATCACTGTGCATCAGCTCTTCCTCCCAGACTGGGTGAGTCTCCAATCCTGAGTGTCTAGGGCCTTCTCTTGTGTCTAGTCACTTCCCCACTTTTCCTCTAGCCAGGCCCCTCTCACCGGTGACGCTCACCACAATACTGGCTGCACGCCAGGTCTGCTGCTCCCGGGAGCCCTGTTTTCATGAACGCCTGGGCACACTCTCCCTGTTTGCCATTCCCTCAGACCCTAAGTTTGTAGAGCTTCGGGCTGAGAACCCTCAGCGAATTTGCTTGCCCTCTGGTAGCCACGCCCCCGGTAGCTGGTGCAAGGGACCTCAGTTGTCAGCACTGGTGGGAGCGGTAGCCGGAAGTTCCGCGCCGTGAGTCCCACGCCACTCCTGATTCCCTTGGTCTGGCTATCATGCTCACGGGAGAGCTGGGAGGGGCCCTTACGGGAGAGCTGGGTTGGGCCCTTAAGGTTTCCTTGCTGCGTGGAGAGGGATGGCTAGGGGATTACACACCTGTCGCCGCTGGTTTCAGTGAAATTATCTCCTCCGCTGCGTTCTGGTGACGTCAGTTCTCAGCCATGGTGGTATCCCATGCAAATGGTGACACTTCGTTCCCTTTGCCGGGTGACCACTGCAACGGGTGGATCCTGACTGTCTCTCCCAAGCCCCGTTTCAATCCTGTGGCTACTGCCTATGAAGGCTCAGTTGGCGTTTACCTCTGTAAGTTCAGAAGGGCCGACCAGTTGTTTCAGAGGGATCTTTATTGCTGAGTCACAGCAGTTTGAGAGAAGTAGGCCAACGGGAGGGAGCTTGAATTCAGCTGATCCGGGCTCGGTGTGTGTTCTGAGAGGTGGATTTATGTTAATGCTGCTTCCATTATTGGTAGTGGGAATCCACCTTTCTCTTCTCTACTGAAATCAAGATGGCGCCTGGAAATGCTGGCTTCCTTCATATTGTGCCTGACACAAACAAAAAGTCAAAGAAAAAATTAAAAGCTAAGAGTAAAACAGAGAAATCAGCTGAGTGTTTGGAGTAAAATCCTCATGGGAATGTGTTCAGGGAATGAGAAACCTGAGGAGTCAAGAAATCTAACAGTAGGGCCCTTCCTCTTACATTGGAACAGTGCTGAGTGTTGATTCCAATCTCCACCCTCTGAATATCCTGATTTCTGTGGTTAATTTTGGCAATTAAAACTCAACCGTTTGTGTATCTCTCTCTCCATGTGACTTTCTTTTCCTGTTGAGCACATCTACTAAGGTAACACGGTGTTAGGTCACTTCACAAATGAACTCACAGTGTGTCTCCTGGCTGCCAAAGAGGTTTGCCTGGATTTTCTACTGATTTTGCAGAACTTTGTAAGTATCTGGGGAACACGGTGCCTTTGTAAGTGAGCCTTGGGTTGGTGTTCTGATCACTGGTGTCACGGAGGCAGGTGGTTGGGTTTCTGCTCAGTGTGGCTGTGGTGTTGGGAATGTTGTCATCTGAGTGGCGGGTGGGGTTCTGCTGATCCTTACATACCTGTGATTCCTGAAGTCTGAGTTACCCATCGGTCCCAGCAGTAGAAGCTGGGAATCCTGTGCCCATAACCACAGAGGAGGACAAGCCAACAGAGACAGCCTCCCTCTCAGAATCTCGGAAGGGAGACCCCCAAGGGGGCAGACACATGGGGCGGTGGAAACCAGGCCTGCCTTTGGTTCTCAAGGAGCTAAACCTCAGTTTAGGAGTTGCCCAGAATCTCTGGTTGACATCTTGGCGGCTTATTTACAGAGGACTATTGATCTGGCTCAGGTTGTACAAAAAGGACCACCAGAAAGCCCTTCAGTGTTGGGATCAGGAGCAGCCCTGACCGGGCAGTGCTTTCAGCTCCTGTGACTTCACCTTTATTAAGGTTTCTCATTGTCACAGTTCTTGGTCTGGACTAAAAAGGACTTCTTGTCCCCGCCCTGTGGTCATCTTGAGAGAAGGGGGAGGCCATACGATGAAGGAGGTGGACGCAGCCTTGGGTCTGAAGTCCTGGCCTGGGAGGGGCTGCCGCGTGGGGTGCAGCCACTCAGTCTTCTGTGGGCCCCTTCATTCCACTGGGGATGGCCAGGGGCTTCCTCCTGTGGAGCAGGTGGGACAGGACCACTGCCCAGGTCTTGCCCTTCGGGGGATATTCAGGTCCCACCAGCCATGGAGGGAAAGTGGAGTCTCAGGCAGGAGCTTGAGGACAGGGTGTAGCTGGACATTTCCTCAGGCCACTGGTCTGTGGGCAGGTGCTTGACTCTGAGGTGTCCAGGCTGCCTTGAGGCCAGCTCTCCTACCGCCAGCGTGGCCGGTCCTCACCTGTGCAGCTGGAGCAGGCGGGGCAGGTCTGGAGCCAGCATGGATTGTGGAGACCCACCTTGTCCTCTGGGTGGGTCTGTGTGGGGCTCCTTGTCCTGCAGGCTTCTCGGCCGTCACCCAGGCTGGTCCCCGCCGCTCACTGCTCTGTTTCTGGTTCTCGCAGACACCAGGTGCCCGCTAACGCTTGGCCTGACTGACCCGACACCCGCCTGCTTCTCCCTGCCTTTGCTGCGGGTTGAGAACCCAGATTTCTTTGTTTCATGAGTGAGCCAGGAGGGCACGGCACAAGGAGTGGTTTGTTTCCCGGACCCTGCTCAAGCCCAGTGACACTCTTCCAAGTCTTCTCAGGTACCAGCTTTCCCCATCACTTCCACTGCCGCAGTCTGGCTGGGCACAATTCAGGAGCCACTTGTCAAAAGAAACTAACTTTATTTTTAGAACCACACACACCAACCAAACAGCTCCTCAGGAAAAACCCTCAGAGCCCAACTGCCACCACCGGCTTCCCACAAGCCTCTCACCCTCCCCCACTCCTCCTGCTCTTGAGGCCGATTGGCTGGGTTGTGTGGGCGGAGCCAAAGAAGTCCCCCAATGAGCAGCTCCATGGTCTGAAAGGGCGGGGAAACAGCCCAATGAGCATCACCGCAGAGGAGCCAATCAGCTAGAAGTTGCTGGGGCTGCAACTTCTGAGCCAATCATCAGCCGGCAGCTGGAAGTTTGCTGGCAGCTGGAAGTTTGCTGGGGCCCCTTTGGCTGTGGCTCTCAACATCTCCCCCTCTCTCTGTTTAAACAACAAGCATGTGGCTTAGGGACCGTGCCTGACTTAGGTTGTCCAATACTACATATGGTCCTTACCCATCTTCGGATGAGCTGACCTCAGGGCGTCAGCCTCCTATCTTAGGTTGGTACCATTGTAATTGGATCTTACCCGTCATTGACTACCGGTCCAGTATACAGCCACACCTGTGGAGAGGTACCAGCGGGGGGTGAGGTTCTTTGCCTCACCTCTGTTGGCTCCCAAATTTTAGCTGAACGATCATGACAAGCAGAAGGGAGGAAGATATACCAAGCCAATTGAAGGCTCCTTTTGGGAAAATTGTACCACCGATGACATCATCAGCAAAAATACTCCAACACTACCACAAGTCGCTGCACCAACAGATAGTTCACAATGCATATAAGTGATACATAGTCCAGGCAAGTTCTGCAAGCAGTTCAGTGATGGCTATTGCAGAAGCTGTAGATTGGTTTTATCTTTGTCTTCACCGGCACTGGGATGAAGATAGGAATTCTGGCAATAATGGCTAAAGAAAAAATTATGTAACATTCCAGAAGGCACTAAAAGAAAACAATTTTCTTAACAATTTACATTATCTTGAAGAGAATTATTAAATATAATGAAAAGGAAAGGTGAAAGTAAACAAATAGATCTGTTAACCTCCTTTTTTGTTCACATATTAAAACAATCCTCAACAGCTCTTTACCCAATTTAAATTAAACCATTTAAATCACGTGAAAAAAAAAATTTGGATCCATTTTGTCATGAGCGCTCATCATATATGATATATGGACATACGTACATTCAAATGTATAACACAAAACACAAGTGTGCACACATAATATAATACATACAACACATAACATAATAGTAAAGGCCTTATAACTTTTTACAGGTGAAATCTCCATTGCAATGTTTAAAAACTCTAGTCAAAAAATAGAACTGATCAGCAAAACATTAACCTAGGTCTGTATGAGCTCAAAAAACAAAATAGAACTTCATGATATGGGAAAGGGCAATAATAAAATAGATATTGAAAAAAGCATCCTGGTTCTGTCGCAGATGTAAGGATAGTCAAATTGGAGTTTTGGATATCAGCTGTTATGGATTTGAGCCAAATCATCTTCTCTTGGGTCTGTAGAAATCGATTTAGTTAATCTCTCTGGAATCCAAATCGGCTGCTGTTCTCCCTGTGGAAACACACAAACAGGCCCCCGACTCTAGACAATCACTGGGTCAGGACCTTTCCATTGTCCTGTTAGAATATCCTTCCAAAGTACCTTGGGCTTATGTACATTTTTTGGACACATATGCCTTTCCGCAGCACTAAGTCCTGATGAATCCAAATTTAAAAAGTTTAGAGTAAAAAGGGTTATCTTAAGTTTATCTTTGGGGAATATATACCCCTTCCCAATTCTGTCTTTTTGCTTTAATAAGTACATTTTAATAGTTTGATGAGCTCTTTCAACTATGCCTTGTCCCTGTGGATTGTATGGGATTCCTGTTATATGAGTAATGCCAAATGATGAGCAAAATTATTTAAAAGAGTTAGAAGTGTAGCCAGGACCCTTATCAGTTTTTAACTGTTTAGGAACACCCACAGTGGCAAAATTTTGTAAGCAATGAGCTATAACATCTTTAGTTTTTTTTTCTCTGGCATGAAGGGAGCCCATTAAAATTCAGAAGAAGTATCAACTGTAACGTGCAAATATTTTAATTTTCCAAATTCTGGCAAGTGTGTGACGTCCATCCGCCAAATATGGTTAGGTATCAGTCCTCTAGGATTGACTCCAAGATTAACTTGTGGTAAAAAGGTCACACAATTTTGACATTGTTTTATTATTTGTCTAGCTTGTTCCTTAGTTATTTTAAAACGCTTTTGTAAAGTATTAGCATTGACATGGAACTTTTTATGAAAATTTATAGCTTCTTCTAGTGTAGAGAAAATATGTATGTCATGTGTAGTTTTATCTGCTAAATCATTGCCCAAACTAAGGGCTCCAGGCAATCCTGTGTGTGCCCTGATATGTCCTATAAAGAATGGATCTTTTCTGTCCCAGATTAGACTTTGTATAGTGGAAAGCAAAGAGAAAACAGTAGAGGAACAGGAAATCCTACCAGCATCTTCAAGGAATACTATAGCATTAACTATATACTGACTATCGGAAAATAAATTAAATACAGAATCTTTAAACATCACAAAAGCTTGTAATACTGCATTAAGCTCTACCTTTTGAGCTGATTGTTTGGGTACTAAAAATATAAAAGTTTGATCAGGGGTAACTACTGCTGCTGTACCATTATTTGACCCATCAGTGAATATATTTGGAGCATTCATGATAGGTGTTTTTCTTGTCATTTTTGGAAAAAATACAGGATGCAGTGACCAAAAAGACAATAAAGGATTAGATGGTAAGTGGTTATCAAATGAAACATTAGATTTGCACATGATTATTCCCCAAGTATTTAACTCATTAGCTAATTCTTCAATTTGATTCATAGTATATGGAGTAATAATTTTATTGGGAGAAATCCCAAACACTCCCTTTGCTGGTTTTATTCCTTTGAGTATTAATTGTCCTACAGCCTCAGGATACCTAGTAAGAATAGTGTTAGGAGAATAAGATAAATGTATCCATAATAATGGACCTTCTTGCCAAAATACTCCTGTAGGAATATTTTTTGTTGGTAGTACAATAAATAATAAAGGCAAACTTATATCAATTCTATCCAAATGCATATTTTCCATATATGTTTCAATGATTTTTAATGCCTTTCTTGCTTCAGGCGTTAACATGCGGGGTGAATTTGGATCTGATGGACCTTTTAGAATATCAAATAAAGGTCCCAACTCTCCTGTTGGTATACCTAGATAAGGCTTTATCCAATTTATGTCTCCTAGTAATTTTAGGACCAGTTTGAGTTTCAAGATGAATCTAAGCCCATTTTGAAATTTTTATTTATTTACTTTTTACATGACAAAAAAGTATATTTTGAAATATGGTAAGTACATAGAATAAATATGACTCTTTCCAGCTAGGGCCCCCTTATTGTGGTTGTACATGATGTGGAGTTACATAGGTCGTTCATCTATCTATATATGAGGATAGGAAAGATACGTCCGACCCATTCTACTGTCTTTTCCTATTTCTGTTCCCCCTCTCTTCCCTTCATTCCCTTTGTCTAATCCAGTGAACTTCTAATGTTCCCCTCCCTTGTTGTGGGCTAGCATCCACATATCACAGAGAACATTCAGCTTTGTTTTTTGGAATTGGGTCATTTCTCTTAGCATGAATCTCTTGTTCCATCCATTTACTGGCAAATGCCATGATTTCATTCTTCTTTTTGACTGAGTAATATTCCATTATGTAATATATACCACATTTTCTTTATCCATTTATCTGTTGTAGGTCACCTAGGTTGGTTCCATAGCTTGGCTATTGTGAATTGAGCTGCTATAAACATTGAAGTGGCTGTGTCAAGTCCTTTGGGTAAATAATCCGAGGAGAGGAGTAACAGGGTCAAATACTGGTTCCATTGCAGATTTTCTATGGAATCTCCATACTGTTTTCCACAGGAGTTGCACCAGTTTTCAGTCCTACCAGTAATGGATGAGCGGGCCTCTTTCTCCACATCCTCGCCAACATTTTTGTTGCTTGTATTCTTGATAATTGCCATACTGACTGGGGTGAGATGCCGTGTCAGTGTATTTTGAAAGCCCACTTACAAAATTCTGTTTGGAGGACCTTTGCATCTTGAGCCTGTCTCTGGATCAGAAACTTCTCTGGGGTCAGTTCCCTGCCCCTGAGGCTTGCTCTTCTGGTCTTCCTGCCCACTGACCTTGGCCTTTAGTCCTCCAGGGCTGGGGCAGGAAGAGCAAAGATGGCTGGGACTAGTGGGGATTTTCTTGGCGGGGCTGTGAGCAGAGTCCCCTTGCCGCTCAGGGCCAGATGCTGGCTCTTGTCATGCTGTGCACTGAAGGGTCTCCTAGTCTCCTCCAGGGACCTTGCCCCTCAGCTCTCCATGGCCTGGTGTTGCCCCCAGGGAGTGACAGCCTGTGATCCCCTGCCCCTAGCTTCTTCATGCCCTACTATTGCTCCCGCCTCTTTGGTCGGGGTTGACCCTCTCCTTCTCTAGCCCAAGGGGACACTCAGGTCATCTCGTGTCACTACTGACGGAGGTGGGTGGTGAGCTGCCGAGGTGCCCGGGGTGTGTCCACCGAAGCTCCAGAGTGGGAGCTTTCAGTGTAGGAGGGAAATTGCTTCCAGCTCAGCTGCAAATCCACACGGTGCCCACCAGGCCTGGGGTTTAGCAAGAAGCGCCTGGCGGGGTGAGATTTCCCGGAGTTAGCTCACAGAGTTGGTTGTCAAAACGTAGCACTTCAGATGGCCAGTACACCCAGGGATTCGCCGGAGACGCTGGGAGGTATGAATCCAAGACTGCTCGCGTGTGTCCAGGGGCGAGGATCGGGTCACTGGGTGAGCTGAGTCACTTCTGCTGGGTCTTCAGGCCAGGTGTGACACTGTGGCTCTCGGAGGTGGCTCTCCTGGCTTCCTGGGTTTGAACTCTGAGGGAGTGGCCCTGGGTCACAGAGAGGGGGGCCTCCGTGGGAGCACTGACCGCAAGGGCAGCTGGTAAATCTGCCTGCTCTGCTGGAGAGTCAGCGTGTGGCAGGAGCAGGAGTAGACACCCTTCAGGGGAATAAACAGGGACTGGGTTTGAAGCCCGAGTTCGAATCCCCACACCTCCACCTGCTAGATCTGGAATCCTCACAAAACTCAGTTCTCATGCAATGATGCTTTTGCTAACCCCGTCTCAGGGTCTCTCAGCAAACGGGCCTGATGATGAATGGTGGCCAGGCTCTGAGTTCTGCACTGACGATCAACGCATCGCTGCCTCCCAGAAACATGGCGGCAGCCTGGTGGGCTTAGCTGGTCGGGTGTTTGTGTTTGATCAATAAAAGATAAAGATTACCCTAGGTACGTGCATGACTGCACAAGGGGTATGACTCTACATCGGGTACAACCAGAGGAATGAAAAGCTGTGCTCCATTTGTATATGAGGAGTCGAAATGCATTCTGCTCTCATGGATAACTAATTAGAACAGATAAAAAATTTAAAAAATGAAGATGTGCTATCTCCTATAAAAAGAGGAAGGTGGTCCCCTGTCCCTGATTTTAAAGAGCAGGCCAATCTAGAGCATTCAGTTTGGGGACTGCAAACTCTGGTGGGATTCCAGAGGGTTTGAGGCAGCGAAGACAAGTTCAGGTGTTTACTGTCTCTTTCCCAGGAAGGGGCATAGGATGCTGAATCCATCTTGTAATTGAACCTGGTGAATGTTGCAAACTGAAAACCCAAAGAAGCTTCAAGCCAGGAAGGACTCCCCTGTCCTGTGGGTTCCCCGTCAGGTGTGGAGGGCGGAGGTGAGGTTCCCTGCTCCAGAAGGCTGTGCCCTGCAGGGGACTTCTGTGGTGCTGAGTGGCTCTTTTCCACCATTGCATCCTTCCTGGTCCCCTCCTACACGTGTTTCTAGTCTCTGGGGACAGGAGCCTCTGAGCCAGTGCCACAGCCCTCTGCTCTTCTTTGAAAGCAGAGGCTTGAAGGGAGGCTGGCTCCGAGGGCCCCAGCTCAAGCCTGAGTCCTGGATCCGGACCAGACAAAGCCTGGGAGCTTCTGCTCTCCTGGGCCACCTCTTGGCTCGGGGCTTGAGGACGTCTTTCTCCTTCTCGGGCTGAAGCCGACCTGTCCTCTCCCATGGACGCCACCCTTCCTCCCCTCCACCTTCTCCCCTGCTCTCCTGCTGTGTCCGACTGGCCACAGCTTCTGACATTTCCTCTCTCCTAGTCTGTCTCCTGCATTCTGAGGCTGCCCCTGCCCTTATGACCTTGGGCTGGACCGTGAAAGCCGCCTCGCTGCTGGTTTTCCTCCTGCCTCCCCTTCCTGCACTCAGCGGCTTCGTGAATCTGCCTCCTTAGGAGACTTGATGCACAGATGCTCAGAAACTTCAGCTGCTGTTTCAGAATAAGGTGACACCTGTGATCGTCTTCATGACCCAACTAGCGTGCCCGCCATCTTCCTCTGTCTTTGGACCATCCCACTCCTCTACCCTTCTGGAGCTGGTAAGACGGGTCCAGGTCTCTCCACACCTTCTGCTCCCAGCACCCCTAGCCCTCCCAGCTTTGGAAGTCCCTGTCCATGGCCCCGGGAGATGGCAGAGGTGATGGAAACATTTTGGTGCTGTTGACAGAGGGTTTTGCTGTAGGGTCAAATTGGTCTTCACATGAAGAAGTAGCTGCATTGGTCTCCCCCTTGAAGAATGTGCGTGGAGCAACCCCGGTCATGGATTGGCTCTGGACTGTCTGCAAAGGTCCACTGGGAGGTGGTGGACACTGCAGGAGGTGGGGTGTAGCTGGAAGAGGTGGTCACTGGGGGCAGTTCCATGAGGGCTGTATTTGTCCCTGGACCCTTCCTCTCTCCGTCTGCTTGCAGGGTACCGTGAGGTGAGCACCTCTGTTCCACCACACATTCCCTGCCATGATGTTCTGCCTCACCAAAGGCACAAAGTGATGGGGCCAAGTGACCGTGGACCCAAATCTCTGAAACCATTAGCCAAAATAAATCTTTCCTCTTTCATTTTCTCAGGTATTTTGTCACAGCTATGAAAGCTGACTAACACAACCACATTATGCTCCATTGCCTGTTTTTCTTAAATGATGCTTCCTGTCTGGTTTGCCCTCCTCCTTGGTATCTGTAAGAATTCTTCCAATTTTTTGTGATCCATTTAACTTCTGCCCTTCAAGGCTGAGACCCCCTTTCCGTCTCCCCCGAACTATCCCACTGCTTCTGGGAATAGCTACGTGGCTCCTTATTCTGATTACTTACTCTCCTGCAGGGTGCATAGTCTGTTTGGAGTGAGGGACACAGCTCAGGCTTTTGCTTTCCCTGGAGCCCTGTCCACAGCTCTTTGCAGGGTAAGCACTTAGTTCACACATGTTGAGCGACTTGCTGTTGGTAGAGTTCATGGACAGTTCCATATAGACCTGATGTGTACCTCTAAAGCCAGAAGCATGCTCTAAATGTTACGTTCAGAACGTCAGTGAGGAGCAGTTGTGGTGAGACTCTTGATTCCTATCTTAAATATCAAGGATGACTTTTACATCTTTTATTTCCATGTGTCTAGTACCAGTGAGATGATCTTATGCAATCTTCTAAACCTGCTCAAAATCATAGAAATGGAAAAGGTACTCTTGGTGCCCTGCGTGGGTACCTACCCACCTCAGGTGTCTGAGCAGAAGTCTGGACCGTGGATCCTCTTTCCTGATCACTCCAGGTTAAAAACCCAAAGAAACCTTTTCCTGTAGGTATTCTGTAAGTATTGTCAGGGATTTTTTTTTCCTTCCCAGTACCAAAAATGACAGATAATGTACAAACTCAAAAATTAAGAAATGATTTACAGTAGAAGGGGTAGAGAGAGAAAAGGGGAGGGGAGGGGAGGGGAGGGGGGATAGTAGAGAATAAGACAGACAGCAGAATACATCAGACACTAGAAAGGCAATATGTCAATCAATGGAAGGGTAACTGATGTGATACAGCAATCTGTATACGGGGTAAAATTGGGAGTTCATAACCCACTTGAATCAAACTGTGAAATATGATGTATTAAGAACTATGTAATGTTTTGAACGACCAACAATTAAAAAATAAATAAATAAATAAATAAAAATAAATAAAAAATAAAATAAAATAAAAAACAAAACAAAACAAAAAAAAATTCGAAAAATCTTTTTCTTTATAACTAAATACTAGTTGATTCTTCCTGGGAAAGTTGCTAACCTGTCTCTCTGTCTCTCTATAACATACTCAAAATACAGCCATGTGTCTCCTACAGGCATCAAAGTGGAATCTTACCTAGGAAACGGTCATCTGTAGTAACACATCCCTGACATGTGATCAATTGAGGTACATTGTCAATTTTGTTAAATTATAGATCTTCTTGCACTTGGAGATTTTGCCTTTCTTATCTGTAACATTGAGATACTAACTCAATATTGATTCACTAGCAATTAGCTATTTTATATCCACCCTCACAAACAGTGAAGTATTGTGAACAGTGTTTTGTCTGTTTTCCTGCCCAGTATTCTTAATTTGAAAATAAGAAACAAATCTTATGGCAGAGATCAGTGTGGATGCATTTGCTGTTCCTCAGATTTGACCTTGTGATTGTATTGGGGCCAAATTCATTTTGAAGGACAAATTTGCTTCTGAAGCAGCGTTTGGGATTCTGACCTCCGAGATGCATTTGGCCTGATGAATTTTCTTAGAAGTACATAATGTCCCTTTAATCTGTGGCTTGCTTTTCAGGTGTCTGCTGTTAAGAAATGACTAAATATTTGTTTTCCCAGCTGAACTTGTGAGGAAAAAGAAAGTCCCTAGTAAATGTGTTTTCCTGCACAGAAGGCTCAGTGTGAATGGGGGAGGTCATGTTTACTGCCACGTTCTTGATGTCATCCGCCTTCCAGTGCAGCCTGTTTTCCTTCAAGTGTCTGGTTTTTACTGGGGCCTTGCAGCAGATCGGGGCCCCAGACGGAGGCAGGTCTTGGTGCCGTTTGCTGCTGTCTGTCTTGTCCCCGTGGGAGCTGGCTGCCACCTCTTTGCTCTGAGATCAGCTTGCACACTTTCAGGTGCCAGATGACATGGCTGAGGAGGAGGGAAGGAGCCAGGACCCAGGTCAGGGGACCTCACACCCCACCCCCCTCGGCTGGCCCTGTCGCTCCTTCTGTCCTCTTGACAGGAACAGGCCTGGAGGTGTGCGGCGGGGAGGGGGACTCAGCGCTGGGTCCTGGAACACGAAGTGAGACGGATCGGACGGGAAGCCGGCCGTCCTGCCGCGTCACAGCTCACACCTGCTCCACGGGACTCGCGATTTTCTCCTCTGGCCACACTGCCCCTGTGGGCTTGAATGGCTTGCTCCATGCCCTAGAGTGGAAGGGGACCCCCGGGGGCTCTCTCAGGTTCCAGGAGTCGCCTCACCCAGGGCTACGTTTTAGCAGAGTTCGCAGCCCGGTGGCTTACAGGTGGACACCGGCCACCGGGCACACTGGCAGGGTCACACTGAGGGACAAGCAGAAGAGCTTGCGCAGAAGCACCCGAGGAGCCCGGCCCCTCCTTTCTAGATTGGGACGTCCACGTCCCGAGTTCCTTATAGGTCATCGTGGGTGACCCCTCCAGGGGCGACGGGGAGCAGCTGGATGTGTGGTCCTCGCGGGGGTCTCGGGCGCCCTTTCCTTAGCAGCGTCCCCAGGCCCCATTGGCCCTGCGTGGCTTTGGGCTCAGATGGTTAGAGCTGCGTCTGCGGGTTCCCGCGGCCAACGGTGCCCATCTCCTCCCGTCTCCACCTGCAGGGCTCCTCGGGCCCCACCACTTGGCCGTCGTGGGGTCACTCATTCCAGGGAAAGTGTGGACCTCAGGCAGGACACCGCCTCGGGGCAGCAGGTCTTCCTCCCTCCCGGAGCTGACCCCACCATTGTGTGGTGGCACCTTAGCCTCCCCCTGCCTCCTCCCAGACTGGACTGCCCCGACCCTCATCTCTAGACCCCCAGCTCTGCTCTTCTGCTGGTCCTGTGTCCTGTCTGTACACGTGCAGTGGTCCACCAAGGCCGAGGGCTCACCTTCCAGCCCCCCAATACTCGTGTTTGTCAGCTCTGAAGAGAGTCCCTGTTCACAGACCTGCCATCTCAGCATGTTGTCATGACATTCTATCTCAGTAGTTAGTATAGGGCCTCATTTATCAACTGAGCTTTATCATGGGTGTGCATGAATTGGGTGTGTGTATGTCCCTGTCTCTGCCTTACCTCCATCTATCCATCTATCAGTCTATCCATCTATCTATCACCTATCTTCTACATCTATCATCTACCATCTCTCTCCTGTGTCTTCCATCACTTACCATCTATCCCATCTCGTGTATCCATCACCTGTCTTCTGTATCATCTCTCATCTATACGGTCATCTGTTTATCATTAATTTCCATCTTTCTATCATCTGTTCATCTATCATGTGTCTTCTACCCCAATCTGTCCATCTGTTATCTACCTTGGATATCTAACCCTGTCTTTTCTCCCATCTATTCATCATCTGTCTGTCATCCGTGTTCTGTCCTCTATCCATCTGTCCTCTCTCTTCTGTCTACCTCCCTGTCTACCTAGGGTTTGGTACCATCAGAGCTTTCAAGCATCCACTGGGTTCCTGGAGCATGTTCCCTGTGGTTAAGAGGGGATGCTCTGCCTGTTTTCCTCAACCCACAGACGCACAGGGCAGGAAGGTGTCCGAGTCCTCGGGGGAGAGGTGCTTTAAGGAGCTGGCCTTTCATCTTGGCGTCCACACAGCCTGCAGAGGCTGAGCTTGGAAATATTGAGTCATTTGTCTGTGTAATTAAGGAGTTTTACTGGCATTTGTCTCCTTCCAAACAAACTGAACCAACTGAACAAATAAGAGGAACTCTCTTTTAATTAGACTGCAACCCTTACGGGCAGGTCCGACTGGGCCTCCTGTGCCGCGGTGACCCTAGCCACTAGCCATTTCTGAAGCACTGGGTGCCAGCAAGGGCTGGGCGGTGGAGGTTCAGGGCTCTGTCCTTGAACTGCTGTTTTCTGAGTAGCCACACTGCCCTCAGCATGTCTTCCTGGTCACTGCCGTGGTACCACGTGGAAGCTGGCTCGCTCCGTCACGCTGATGTGTGACTTGGAAAGGCCACAAGGGCTCTGGGCTGGCCATGCCAGCTCCTGTTCTGGGTACAAGTGGCTGATGACTGTCCCTGCTCAGTGGCTCTGCAGGGTGGCTCTGGGCTTGTCTGTTTGAACAGCGTCCTTTCTCGGCTCCCAGGACTTTGATCTGGGAGTGTGTATGTCCCTGTCTCTGCTCCTTCTCACGCTGCTCCTTGCCATCTTAGCTGTTTCTCCCCCCCCCCCCCCCCAGTCTGCCGAGTATCATTGGTGCAGCTCTCCGCCCCCCGCTGCCTGTGGAACTCCATGGAGCGCATTCTGGGCCCCTGTGCTGGAGCTACTAGTAGAAGGCCGAGCACTTTTGGCTGATCCACACTTATGGACAGTAAGAGCCGGCAGTGACCATGGACGTGGGTACTGGGTAGCATTCCGGTGCTGTAGTGGCAGCGGCCACCCCCACACCGAACAGCATGGTTAATGAGGCTGATGTCGTTGAGATGACCAGAGGTCCTGGCTGAGGCGCCGTCACTGTGGAAATCCAGGGTGTCCCCTCCGTTCCCGTCCATCTGTCTGCAGCAGGTTGGCTTGTCCTCAGGCTACTGAAGTCATGTCCTGAGGTGCTGTCACGGCTCCGAGTGTCTCACGCACAAGACTGATGATGACGTGAGACCTTTCCTCATCAGCCGAGACCTTCCGGCCGTCCCCTCCCTGGCTTCCCCAGGCCCAGTTGGCCAGATGGCATCACAGGCCTGTCCCTAGACCAACCAGGGGCAGGAGGAGTGGGTGCCAGTGATGGGGTTTACCCTGGGTGGGGGTCAGGGTCGCCTTCCCAGGTGCCATGGTGGGCTGTGTTGGCTGTGTCTGTGGGGACAGCCCCGTCCCCTCTGCTCCAGGGCCACTGCTGGAACCAGAGCTGCTCGCCAGGCTCCAGGGCTCACCCGGCTCCAGGCTGCCTCCCGGCACCGGGGGCAGGTCTTGGGTTGTGTCCCCCAGTAGCCGACCTCCACTTAGGAAGCTCCGCACAAAGAGCGGCTCTCTGTGTCTGCACTTCTGGGGACCGAGGAGGTCACCCATCTCTGAATTGAACAGTGCCTTCATCACGGTCCGTCTCCTTGAACTGGCACCAGCTCTCTGCGTGTCGGCCCTCCTCTGTACAGCTTCCAGGTGGACAGGGCTGGGCTCGGCTTGGCTGGCTGCTGGTGGGCCAGTGTGCTCTTGGGATCCGAGCTTTTTCTGCCCTGCAGCCGACCCCTCTGGGGCTCAGAGGTGCTCAGCTTGGCCATTTTCAGTCGGGCTTCCTGACAGTCCCATGCAGTCTTCACCTCCCACAAGACTGGATGTGGAGCCTGGGTGTCTCCCGGGGGTGACGTGGTGTGTCCTGCCCTCCAGTGGCACCGGCCGGGTCCCTGCCCGGGCCAGGCGGGCCTGAGCCCCCTGGACAGTTTGCCTCGCCCAGAGCTGGAGTCCTGCTCGCCCGACTCTCCGTCTCTGCTGCTGCTGCGACCGGGCCAGCTGCTGTGACCTCACGCGGCTGGTAGCGTGCCTTTCTCTGGCAAAGCGCCTTTCCCCAGATTCCGTGACATCTTTTTGGATTCTTTGTGGCTTCTCAGCTGTGTCGTGGCTAATTTACGTTGTCAGATAAACGCCCTCCGGATAAATGAAATATTAATGACGCTATAATGTGAATTTAAAAATGCCCAGTGCACATATTTCATAGAATCCTCCCTGGGCTTGATCCTGGTCTTTAAATCAAGTCCAACAATGTCTCAGCCATTAATCAAGTCGTTCTCTTGGCCAAGCAGAGAATTTGGCTTGAGCACATTCCATAGGATGGCGCACGGTAGGAAACCTCGGCCCTTCTTTTAAAGCCAGGTTCCCTTTGCAACACTGGGAGCTAAATACCGTTTTAACCACTCACCATGGACACAGTTAACCAAGAGGTCATCAGCACTGGCTGTTGGGTTAGGGAAAGAAATTTGGAAACACCTTCACAGACTGGGGATCTGCAGGGCACAGACCAGCCGTGCCCCGCCTCCTCTGGAGCCTGGCATCCCTGGCACCGAGGCCCACGCTGCTCCCGGGGCTGCTGCGGAGAGTGACACAAGACCATGAGGGAGACGCTCTGAAAATATGCTCAGGTTTATAAAATGATGATTCCAAAAAAAGAGCGAGTATTTTTGGTTTTGAGAAATTTGACAAATACGCAAAACTATGAATGAGAAAATAAGAGTTTGACTTTGTAAGCTCCCACCTGTGAATAGGACAGGTGGCTTTTGTGTCCCTCCGGCCTGGGCCACTTCCCTTAGCATGGTGCAGGCCAGGCTCGTCCAGGTTGTTGTGAATGACAGCGTGTCCTGCCACGTCTGGATGCCACGTCTGGATGCCACGTCTGGATGCCACGTCTGGATGCCACGTCTGGATGCCACGTCTGGATGCCACGTCTGGATGCCACGTTTTCTTCATCTGTTCAGCCGCTGAGGGACAGGGAGGCCGCTTTCCTACCTTGGCCTCTGTGAGTCCTGCAGTGAACCTGGGTGTGCAGACCTCCGCTGACCGCCGGGTTCCACCTCCTGCGGATACATGGACACCCAGCCGCGGGGTTGCCGGGCTGTAGCTGCTTCTGTTTTAATTTTGTGAGGAAAACTGCTGATTCCAGAGTGGCTGGACCGCCATCAGTGCACGAGGGCACCGTTTTCTTTTGTCTTTGTCATTTTGACATTCTAAGGGGCCTGGGGTGACATCTCACTGTGGTCCTAGTTTGCATTTCATGGATAATGAGTGAGGCTGAGCACGGACCTGGGGAGATGAGGGTCCATGTACACACAGGTTCATTTAGGAGCAGTAAGTTAAGGGGCCCCTACTCCCCAGAGGCTGCAGTTGGTGACAATGTGTCATATTCCTGAAAATGGCCACCCATAGATGCTGAGGGTTCCTGTGGCTTAGCATGTGTGAGGTTCAGTTCTCAGCACCACACATCAATAAAGTCCATTGACAACTAAGATAATGTTTTAAAAAGTGATCACCCGGGTACCGGGTGCGCTCATGAAGTGCGTTCAGTCATCGCCCAGTGTTTCCACGGATCCAGAGCGTCATGTTGCCCACGATCCTTGCACACGGGTTTTGTTTGTCAGTTAAATACTAAATAAAAAGTCAAGAGGATTTTAAAAGGCAGAAAATAAGGATCCCTCATAGTTCACACTGGAGACCGAAAGCATGTCTTTGGGTCCAGAGGGACTTTCTCCAGGCGGTCCCCTGTCCCCTTTCCTCCTTGGCACCTGTGATCTTTTCTTCTCAATATTGGGATCGTGTCACACACGTGGTTTTGCTTCCTGTTGTTTCGCCCAAGAACAATATGTCGGGGTTTCCACGTCCCGACCCGTGCCTGGCCTTGATCCTGGGGCGGTTTGGACCAAAGGGCCCTCACCCAGGTCTGAGGACTTCAGGTGGGTTGGCTGGGCCTCCTGAGCCGAGTGGGAGGAACCAACGTTTATAAATAATTTTGCCCATTACAAATATTGGTTCTGATGCAACTCCTCAGCCATTTTAACTGGAAAACATTTCCAGCCGAAACTGCTGCCACTTCCAATTCGTCATGTTGTGAGGATTCTGCTGAATACCATATCTGGGGGTTGGATATTTCACTTGGAAAGTTTCGTAAGAGCAGCAGTTCCCGTATCTCCAGAAAAAGAAGAGGGGGTCAGGCTTGAGCTGGGCCCAGGCCCATTCTAAGAAAGAGTCTTTCTTTGGGGTCTGGAGTGTCCTGCTGTTGAACTTGAAATCCTCCCACCTTCACTGATTTAAAGGCTCCTGTCTTTCCTGGGACTAAGACAATTGCTTAAGGTGGTGGGGGTGTTCACAATCCTCACTCCTTAGAAGAAGGATCTGGGGAGGCCGTTATTCCTCAGGCTGGGGACGGCCAGGAGAGGGGAACATTCTGAAAACGGGCTCTTTGCAGGAGCCTGTGCCTCAGAAGGCAGCTCAGCCTGCTCCTTTACGTCAGCCTCGGGTTTGGCTTTACAAGAGCCCAGGTCCCCTCGGGGCGCTGGAATGTCGTCGTCCTCCTCGATGTCTTCCTCCTCCTTCTCCTCCTCTTTCTCCTCTTCTTCCCCTCCTCCTCCTCCTCCTCCTCCTCCTCCTCCTCCTCTTCCTCCTCTTTCTCCTCTTCTTCCCCTCCTCCTCCTCCTCCTCCTCCTCCTCTTCCTCCTCCTCCTCCTCCTCCTCTTCCTCCTCCTCCTCCTCTTCCTCTTCCTCCTCCTCTTCCTCCTCCTCCTCCTCCTCTTCCTCCTCCTCCTCCTCCTCCTCTTCCTCTTCCTCCTCCTCCTCCTCCTCTTCCTCCTCCTCCTCCTCCTCCTCCTCCTCCTCCTCCTCCTCTTCCTCCTCCTCCTCCTCCTCTTCCTCCTCCTCCTCTTCCTCCTCCTCCTCCTCTTCCTCCTCCTCCTCCTCCTCCTCCTCCTCTTCCTCCTCCTCCTCCTCCTCTTCCTCCTTTTCCTCTTCCTCCTCCTCCTCCTCCTCCTCTTCCTCCTCCTCCTCTTCCTCCTCTTCCTCCTCCTCCTCCTCCTCCTCCTCCTCCTCCTCTTCCTCCTCCTCCTCTTCCTCCTTTTCCTCTTCCTCCTCCTCCTCCTCCTCCTCCTCCTCTTCCTCCTCTTCCTCCTTTTCCTCTTCCTCCTCCTCCTCCTCCTCCTCCTCCTCCTCCTCCTCCTCTTTCTCCTCTTCTTCTTTTTTTAAAGGGAAGGGTTTTAAGTTCTTCTCCCTTTTAGGATATTTTTAAAATAATGTTTTGAAAAATATGTTTTGTCCTTTACTGTACAGTTGATCCTTGGTATTTATGGAAAAAATAAGGTGTCATATGCCTGAAATCTTTTTCAGGTTATTCCAGAATCTTTGGTGACTCCAGAAAAGCCGTGTTGATGGAAAGCAAGACAGATGACTCACAGAGAGAGGAGATGGTGGAACCGAGGGCGACTCAGGGTAAGATCTCAAAAGACCCCAATGACCCTGTCCCTCTGTTAGGGTTTGACCCTGTGAATTCATGCAGTGTAAGTCCCAACGTCACCTGTAAGTAATGTTCAGAAGGTGGGATTCTAATCTGACTGGGGTGCAGAGGTCGGGCTGTGGGGATGTGATTAGATTAAACTGGTCATTAGGCCACGGCGCCCATGATTAAGTCCTGTGGCTTTATCAGGAGAGGGGAAAGACTCTCCAAATGTGAGTCAAAATAAACCGCTTTTATTTAGAAAGTAGTCTGCCTCAAGTATTTCATTATGGTAACAAGATGCTGACAAATAATATGTGCTCCTAGTTAAGACTTTTTAAAAAAATGTGCATATGTAAACATTTTGTGTCTTTCATATTTGGTATTTGTGGTCCCAACCCCCCAAAGACCTTTCCTGGGTTCTTTGCTGTACCTTGAGAAAGTTCATTCTGTCCATGTGACACCCTTGACAGTTTCTCCCAAATAAGAGGCCCCTCTCCCCAGGGAGACTGTTCCTGCTGCCAGGCAGCAGGAGATTCCAGAATCACTGCTCACGAGTACTGCTGCCGTCACAGCTCCTCTGTCTTCAGCCTCTCCACTCTTCTGCCCTTGGAGAAGAACCAGGGGCCGGGCGGTATCTACAGATCGACACCACAGATCTATGCTTTTCCAGTATCTTCTACTTTTCTGTGCCCGACTAAGTTTGGTTTTCAGTCATTTTATAGTATTTGCCCAAATGTAGTTGAAGCTTCATTTCCGGAGGCACACGGGGAATGAGTCTGTTCACTAATGAGGCCCTCGTAATAAAACACAGAAACAGGTCCTCATGTGGGCGAATGTCGGCACCCGCCGGGTTCCCCCAGGAAGCCCTCCAGGTGGGCGTGTGCTGCTGGGCCCGCGGAGCACTCGGGAAGGCAAGATCAAGAGTCTCTCTTCAAATTAAGCCAGGGGCCATTAGTAGATGGTAGAACCGAATGCCTGGGACGTACCTTGAATAGGGGTGGTGTCCAGGAGGAAATGGAGCAGTTACCATGGACGTGGGTCTGAGGCCCTGAGGGCACATCACCAGGGGCTCCCAGCTCACCAGCTCACATAGGTCACATGTCACTCAATGGAGGTTTCGAGTCTCTTAAGGCTGTAACAAAGTACCAGAGGCTGGTGGCCTAAAAAAGAGAAATGTGCAGTCTTAGAGTTCTGGAGGCTGGCAGTCCAAGGTCTAGGTGTTGGCAGGGCTAGTTTCTCTGCTGGCCCCGAGGGAGAATCTGCTCCATTCCTCTCTCCTGGCTTACAAATGGCCATCTTCTCTCCATGTCTTCACACCACCTTTCCTAGTTTACCTGCAGATTTCTCCTTTTTATAAGGGATTAGGGACCTCACTTTAATCTGATTATCTCTGTGAAGACCATTTCTCCACGTACAGTCACATCCCAGGAACTGGTGGTCAGGACTCTGACACATGAAGTGGGTAGAGGGGAAATGATCAGCCCAAGCAATGGGTACTTTTATTCATCTGCAGAGATGAGCCGTAGCCTAAGTTCAATTCTTATTTTTAGATAAATGTGGGTTCCATTCTGTTTCTCATTCTTTCTCCAGACTCCCACGGCTCTTTCCTGCTGCTAATCTGTTTTCTGTTACTGTGACAAAATACCTGAGATAAACAAACCTAAAAGGAGGAAGGGTTTATTTTGGCTCATGGTTTCAGTTCACAGTTACGTGACCCTGTTGCTTTGGGCCTTGATGAGGCAGAACATCATGGTAGAAGCACATGAAAGTGGAGGCTGCTCACCTCCTGGAGGCCAGAAAGCAAAGAAGGAGATAGGAGATGACTGGGGGAGCTCGAAGCAGCCAGAAAAGACAGATCTTTGCCCTTCATCAACCCTTAAGAAAAAAGGATTGCAAATCTCAGGGGGAGGTGGAGATGAGGTCCATATTTGGGGATAGAGAGAAGCAATGGTAGACTCGGTCTTGGAAGGCAGCTCCCGGGCACTATGGGAATGCAGGAAATGCCTGTGAGCCTGGGAAATGCAGAACAGGCAACCCAGCCCTGGCCCTTAGTCTGCACCCTTGGCCTGTGCCCTTGACCCATGCCAGGTCTGCAGCAGGACCCTGAGGGAGCACACAGGTGCTGGGGGGACTGGGGTGAAGGGACTGAGCCCACCTCTAGCCCAGCCCCCAGCAGCCTCTGCTCTCTCAATATCAACACCCACACTGAGGGGGGCTGTCTGTCCTGGAGATGGCCCCCATGTCCCTTGCTTTATCCCCCAAGCTTTTCACTCTTGACATTACCCCCCTTCTCCCCTGAACAAGTCTCTGGTTTCCTAAATAAACCTTTTACAGGTCTCTGAAAAAAACAACAACAACAACAACCAGAAAGTGTCTGTGGTCCCAATATCCCCTCCAAGGACACACCCCTAATGACATACTTCCCCACCAGGCCCCACCTCCTAAAGGTGGTACCATTTTGTAAGAGAGCCCCCCGATGGGGACCAAGCACACACGGGCCTTTGGGGGCCACTTAAGACCCCGAGCTCAGCACCGCTACCTCTGCAGCCAATTCCAGGCTGGGTCCAGGGCTGCCAAGCAGGTGGGAGGGTCCGAGTGTCCACTCTCAGCTGCCCCTGGCCTTGCAGGGCCTGGGTGGGGCTGCCTCCTGATCACCCTGCCTCCTCCCCTGCTTCTCCACCTGAGGTCCCTGCCCCAGAGATGGCGCTGGGCTTGTCAGGGTCAGGCCTGTGCAGTTCTCCTGTGGGTCTTGCTGGTGAAGGGCTGAAGGCCCGTCCCACCCACCCAGTGCTGCTGAGGACCCTTCCTTCAGCCAACCTGGATTCAACCCGGGTCAGATGGACAGCAGGAAAGCCTGGGGCAAGGTGTGGCTCCTGGGAGGGGCGGAGGACAGGGGACCAGGGAAGCTGCCTGGGGTGGCAGTGCCCTAAGCCCCTCAGGTCGACTTCTCTGTGTAGCTGGAGCACACACGGGGTGTTTCTCTGAGCTGTGTGTGAAGAGCCATCCCGGAATCTAGTTCCTCACCACAACAGCCCCTTCATTACCTGTCACGATGCTGCGGCTGGAATCAGCTGTCCGCTCTGCTTTGTGGCGTGGGCAGGGGCTGCAGTCCTCGGAGCGATGACCCTCCAAGCATCCAGGAAGGCTCTCTGCAAGGCTGGCCCCTGGTGCTGGCCGCTGGTGGGGCACCCAGCTGTCTTCCATGGTGCTGTGCTGCTCAGGGTGTGGGGGCCAGGTCCATAAGGCAGAAAGGGGAGCTGACAGTTCCATTCAGGCCTGGACCTGTGGCTCCTGGAAGGTCCCTCCTCTGCTGTGCTGTCCAGGGGTGTCATAGCTTAGCCCGGGTTGACAGGACGGGGACAGCCTAGTGGGGGCAGTAGCAGGGAGCCTGTGGGGTGAGCTATCCACAGACACCTTGGGGACACCTGGAAACTCCAGTGCGTCCCTGAGCATGGGGCTGAGCAGCGGGAGGAGCCTGCCTTCCTCCGGGAAGCTTCCGGACGCACCCCACTGGTGAAAGACCCCGGGCACAGTGGGCTCTCCCTGGGCACAGCCTGAGGCCTCCTGTGCTGAGGGCCAGGCCTTCTCCCCTGTCTCTTCCAGTAAGAGCCTGGCTTACCTTAGCTGCCACCCAGTTCCGCCTCACCCAGAGCTTCATTCTTTTTGCCTGTTTAACAACTGTGATCCCCCCCCCCCCAAAATAAAAGGCTCTCTTTAGGCCGAGGGAAAAAATGACAAACTCTCCAAGACCAAGCAGTTTGGCTGCAGGGAAAACTATTGCATGTGACTCCCAAGCCGGTCAGCCTCTTACCAGCCAAGCCCCTCCGCCATCTTGGGAGGACTCCAGGAGCCTTTGGGAAGGCCTTTCGCCACCAGGCAGACAGACCCGGAGGCGGGTGCTTCCCGCCAGAGGCGGTCTGTGTGGGAAGAGGGCGCGGCTGTACCAGGAGAGGGTTGGAGAGGGGGAATTCACATGTAGTTAGGACTCCCGTGAATGCCTTGGCATATCCCCGGGATAATGAGCTCAATGGCAAATCTGAAAGACAGCTTTTGTGTCTGTCTCTCGTTTGGTGATCAGACCTTTCATCTTGTTTCAAGGTTTATTATTGCAAAGAGGCATAGGGCAGATGTCCAAAGAAAGCCAAAATAAAAACTGATTAAAAAAAAAAAGCAACAGCACCTAAAAATATAAATTAGGTATTTAAAGTACAGAAAACGGCCGAGGGCTGAGGTCTACAGAGCACCTGAGACTGGGGTGGACTGTCCCTGGAGCTGAGCCCCAGGCAGAGCTGGGAGAGGTTACCAGCTGTGACCACAGCCGCCTGGGGAGCCTGGGGGTGTTGGTGGGCAGGCAAGGGGAACAGATGCCCCAGCCTTCTCTCTTCTCCCCAAGGCCATGGGGAGCAACCCAACAGGTGAGCAAAGGCCAGGGTCCTACTGTGGCATCTGCCCTAGGAAGGGGGGGGGTCACAGCATGGAGCATGGGAGGTGTCCCTGCAATGGGGAGGGACATAGTGACTGTGACCAGAACACTCTGCTTTATACTCTGGAAGGAGAATATATTGCCTGTGGTGTGCTCACCTTTAACTCATGTAAGACATATTTAAAAGTGTATCTTTAATGCCAGATGCAATGGGCACAGGCCTGTAATTCCAGTGACAGGGAAGGCTGAGGCAGGAGGATCCCAAGTTCAAGGTCAACCTGAGCAGCTTCCTGAGAGCTTGTCCCCCTCAAAATAAATAAATAAATAAAAGGGTAGGGTGTGGTGGCACACACCTGTAATCCCAGCTGCTCGGGAGGCTGGGGCAGGAGGATCAAAAGTTTAAAGCCAACCTCAGCCATTTAGTGTAGACCTAAGAAACTCAGAGAGACCTTTTCTCAAAAAAAAAAAAAAAAAAAAAGAGAAGGGCTGGAGACGTAGCTCAGGGTTTGAGTGCCCCTGGGTCTGACCCCTAGTACCCCAACCAATCAATCAATTAAATAAAAATAAAAAGGGCTGGAAATGTAGCTTAGTAGAGCACCCCAAGTTCAGTCCCCAGTACCAAAAAAGAAAAAAAAAGCAGTATCTTCAAATACTGCCTGATTCCTGTGACATCAACCACAAGTTTCTCTTGGGCTTTGCAGTAAGGCCAATCTGATTTGAAGCCTGGCTTCATAGCTTGTGAGCCAGGTGGTCATGCACAGATCACACCTGCCCAGGTCTCCGTCACCTCTCCATGCGATGGCAGCGGTGTGTTTTATTAAGAGCTTAACAGGGAAGCTTAAAGAGGTGTGTAGATGGCATGGATTTGGTGGGAACTTCCAATGTACAGTTTTCTCCACCTGATAGAAAACGTCTCTTGTTTTAGTTTCACGTCTTCATTGACAGAATCACTCATAGGGGTTGACTGTGTGAAGTGATACATGTGAGCTGCATGCAATGTGGATTATTTTGAGAAATTCACATACGGTTTCCGTTCACACATGCTAATCAGACATATTTCTTGGGGTGCCATGTACAATACTGTATACAGCGTGGAATGATCAGGTCAGGGACTGGCATATCCATGGGCTTAACCACATATTACTTCTTTGCTTTAGGAGCACTCAAAATCCCATTGATTAGCTGTTCTGAACGATCGCGTTGTCACCAACCCTAGTCACCCTAGGATGTTAGAAGTGATTGCTTTTTTCCAACCGCGTGGGTCGTCTCTAGACCAGGACGGGGCAGTGTCTTTGGCCCATCAGACTGGGTTCTACTGGGGCAGACAGGGATGGCCCAGGGGAGTAGAAGCGAGTCCTCTGGACATTTCTTGCACCTGAGGATGATTTTAGGCAACTGTTGAATGCGGAGCTTTTTCCACTGGAGTGCCGTGTCCGGCCCTACGGGGAGATAGGACGCAGGGCCATGTTGCTTATGATTGTTTGTTGCCCTTTCTGCTTTCTAGCTCTCTCAGACCGTCACGCCTGCTAATGAGCTGCTTTATTAGAGGACATGATCCAGACTGTCCCGGACCCAGCAGCTCATATCAAGGTGAGTCCCGTCTTGGCCGGGAAGCTGGCCCTGGCCTTCTTCTGGGCAGCTTCTGTGGATGACTGCCCACAGATCGGCTGAAGCAGGGCCAGCTAAGCCTGCTGCCAAGTCCAGCCCACCGCCTGCTTTGGTGCAGCCCAGGGGCTACGAATATGGTTTGCATGGTCTTAAATCCTTGAAAAACATTCAAAGAAGACTATTTCATGGCACGTGTAAATTGTGTGAAGTTTACATTTCAGTGTCCATAAAGAGTTTTATTGGGTCCTTTCCATATGACCCATTGCTGATTCCACTCAATCACGTCAGGGTCAAGGGGCTGTGACAAAGAACACAGGGCTGGCATGCCAAAAATACTTACTTACTCTTGGGCCTTTGTAGAAAAAGGTGCAGAGCTCTGAGTTAATGTATGAAGATCACATCCCCATTCTCCTAACTAGGCCCCGGGAGCCTGGCAGGGTGCTGGAGGGTGGGCGTTTGGATTTCCAGGGTTGGAATGTCGTTTTATCTGAGCATGTTGGCACGTCAGCAGCTTGTCCCCTCACACCTGGTGAGAGAGGTGTCCAGCAAGTCCCCAGGAGGCAGAGGACTGTCACCTGTTCATTCCAATGTGTCCATTCATTCCACCCAAGGCCAGGGAGCAGCCCAGCAATGGTTGTAATACACTTGACACAAAGGATGAAAAGACTGGGCCCTGAGCGGCATTATCCAGAGAGGAAGTCTGCGCAGGTGCCGAGCGCGGAACCCAGGACCTCTCCACGCTCCATACCCACCAGTCACTGACCACACCGCCAGCCCCACCACCGACTACACCTGGCTGTCTCTGACGTGTGCCCAGCTCTTCACTTTCCTCATATAAACTCCTTTGTCCTAAGTGGCCTGGTGGGTTTTACTAATTTATATTTCTTGTCATGTACTGAAAATGGAAAGAGGCTGATAATTGAAAGTAATGTTTATGGTTTGGAAAAAGAACTTTTCTTTTTTCCTGGTAAAATATAAAATACTCTCCAAAATTCCACACATACAATTTATGCACACACACATACAGTTTAAAACAGTATGCTTGGGAAGGTATTATAGACCCTGTGCAACTTTGAAAATGAAATTAAAAATACTGGAAGTTTATCATGTGTCCTTTGAGCTTTGTGGCTTGCTCCTGAAGTTCCAGAGACCAGGGTGACTCCAGGGGTAATAAGGGCCCTGCATATTGTCCAGGGACACGAAGGAGCAGATCCTTATGGGGGACCATAATTTGATTTTTGTGTGACATTTTACTGGGATATGACACTGACATCTAAACAGAGTCTGTGGGCACTCTCTGTGGGTGTGATTGGGTTTCTTTCGAAATATTTGGAACATATTTGGTGAGTGTGTTTTCTTGATGTATATTTGTTACATCCACAAATGGGGGCGGGGGATGGATGGTGGAGGAGACCTTATCTTTTTCGTTTCTGCTGATTAAGAACTGTAGGACTGTAGGACAGGAAGGTGACACCAGAGGTGTGCGAGGGCCAACAACTGAAGTCCATCTTATTGGCACAATTTTTCTAACCAGCCAGAAGGAAGAGATGAAGTTGGCAAGAAGTCACTGCAGATTTTTAAGAGTTGATCCATAAAGCTGAGGAATGGTCTCTGAAAATATGCATAAGTGGAAAATGCTCTATATTGATGTCAGGAGTTAACTCTGTCTTCAGGTCTCTTTTAAAAAGTCGTATTATCATCATACTGGTTGACATAAACTGAAGGGCAATTTTGAGAAATGGTAATAGAGCGTTTAAGAAATGATTTCAGCTCAGATTTCTTCTGTGTTTTGGAAAGATGGACTGGCGATATGAAGTTATGGACAGTAACCACTGATGCTGGCCGTGAGGTACAGAGGATTATAGTGAAGCTGTCCTTCTCCTTCATAAACCTACCAGACTCCACCTACTGGAATTTGCATGATTATTCCTGGAGTTGTTTTTTTAAATGAAATTAGTGTTCTTGACAAAAAGCTGGAGAACGAAGTTTCTCCCTCCATTTCCTTCACATGCCTGATGTGAGGGTCGAACCCAGAGACATCTGAAGTGACCAAGGTTCTGGGAGGGGAAGTTTCTAGGAGTGGCCATGAATGGTTCCACATGTTGGGTAAAGGTAAATGGTGGGGAGTCTGCCTTGAGGCTGTGGGGGTGCTTTTGTTGTCTGTAAAGGGCTTGAGTTCGCCGCTAGGGGACGCGGCACTGCAGGTGTGCAGGGTGATGCCCCGAGACTTGGCATGTCCTTCACATTCAAGACCACAGGCTGTCCTGGGAGAGGAACGTGCCTTTCATTTAAATAAATTCATTCTGTGTAATTTACAACAGTCCTCTTGTGCCAGAACAAATGGCTTTTACCCTTTTATATGCTTAAGGAACTGGAAATAATAAAAAGAAGGAAGAGTGGTTAATGACTGTGGAATACAAAATGTTCTTGATTTAAATAATACAGCAATCGTGGCAATTTGTTTAAAAATAGCATGAGCAGAAGGTTCTATTTATTTTAGCTTCGTCTGTCTGCAGGTAGCACAGTGGGTCCTCCAGGCTGGGGGGAGCAGATTGGCATTTTGATGGCGTTGCTTAGTAAATGAAGATGTGGTTACCTGTAACGTACCCCAGGTCCATACCCTGTCACATCTAAGTACTAGGAGATGTGTGTGAGCTAACACTGGGAGTAGCCCTAACGCCCATCAGCAGGAGAATGGATAGAGCTATTTGCTTCAGTCCTTCAAGGGAATACGGTACAGCAGGGAAAATAACCTACAAGTATCTACCTGTATTCATATGTCAGGGCAGAAAATTCTGAAATGCTGAAAGAAAAAAATCACAGGAGAACATAGAGAACATTGTTCCTTGTACAAACATGAAAAAAAAAAACTTTAAAGAATCAAAAATGCTTCTTCAGAGAAACATACATATATGGTACAAAGGAAAATATTCACAACAAATGCATAATTCCAGTTAGGAGTTGTCTTGTGGGGGAGGGAAGATCTCATTAAAAGAACGCAGGGACTTTGAAGGTCCTGGCATGTCTGATGTAGACTGGGGAGAGCAACAGGCTAGGGTATTTCCTTTCTGATCCTAATAGACAACAGAGATGGAACCCAGGGGCACTTAACCCCTGAGTCACATCCTCAGCCCCTTTTTATGTTTTATTTTGAGACAGGGTCTCACTACATCCTTAGGGCCTCACTAGGTTGCTGAGATTGGCCTTGAACTTCCCAAGTTGCTGGGATTACCTGTGTGTGCCGTCATGCCTGGGTATATGCTATTTTTGTAAGTATGATATTTAAATTAAAATTCTCAAGTAGTGAAAGAAGATGTAGGTACGGTTCAGCTGGTGGCTCCGGTGAAGCTGCATTTGGAAGGAAGGTGCTTTCTAATTGCAGACCACGGTGCACTGTTGCAAATCCTCCACATCAGCAGTCTCATGGTCTGGTGCTGGTCAGGCTGCAAGGGAGGGTGGAAGCCAGCTCTGGTAGAGTGACGTCCTGCAGCAGACTGCCTCCAGGGGCCCTGCCTGCACTGCAGCTAAACCTGGGGCTCTCGGAGCGCCTCCAGCTGCTTCCACCTGACTGGGTGCATGGGTGGCTCCATGGCACTCACTTGCAATGAGGAAGATCTGGAGCCTGTGTGTGACTCGGGATTTCATTCCTTCAGCATTCATCAGAGCCTTCCCGCACAGAAGGAAAGCCATCAAACAGACCCTGCCATCCAGGACACAGGTCCCCTGATCCTGGGACCCTGTGTGATGCACTGCAGGGCTACTGGAGAGGGCCAGGGGCTGCCTCAGTCTGCACCTGGGCTGCTCTGCTGGGTCTCCCAGCACCCTCCGACTGTGGCACCTGTGCTCAGGTGGACACCCTGAGGGGTCTTCTGGGGTCACACCCTGCTGCTGATTTCAGGGGAAGTGCACAGGTGATTTGTGAATGTGCTCCATGAGGCTGCTGGCTTCAGGCACGCCCCTCTGCACCCCAGGACTGGATGCTGGGTGTGACGCCCACAGACCACCTCTGTCCTCTAGCCCACGAAGGACGTCCAGGCTCAACTCTGTCAGGGACCCTGAGACTGAGGTGAACATCAGCCACAGTGTCTGACCACGGTGCAGGCAAGGTCTGCATCCAGGTCTCTAGTTGTTCCCATGTGTGGACAAGGAAGAAGAAATCCATTTACTCAGGCTTCATGTCTAATTATGATTCCTTTGCTCTTTCGTGTTTTATTTCTTCACATTTTTGTGAATGTGTTGGGGCGACGTGGTCAAGGTTTAAGCCTCAGTTTCCTCAGTGCAACCCGCTTCATAGATCCATGAAGATCAGATTAGGGAATGCATCTGCAGGCTTCAGAGGGTGCCTGGCTCCCAGAAGCACTTATTCCAACCACATGGCATTATCATCAGTGTATCATCAAGGCCTCTCTACATACTCTACATAGTATTAACAGTACACGACACTGTTAATATCCGATGTTGTACATTAGTGGATTCTTACATAATAGCAGTAGAAGGAGAGAAGGAAGAAGGACAATATTCTGAAAATAACTGAATAATCGAGTTGGTAGTTTCCGAGAGGTGGGCAGAGGACCACCTCATTCCCCCTGGTCCCGTGGCTGCCTTTCTGAAGTATTGCTAAATGGTTCTGACCTTAAAAGATGCTGACCTTAAACTCTGTGGGTCCTATAGAAGGAAGAGCCTAAGTGGTTTTAGAAGTAGCAGTAACACACGAGGTCACTGGAAGCCCGAGAGACTGGCACATGAGCAGGACTCTCCTCAGTGACAAGAAGCCTACACAGAAGGTGCCGGAGTCACATCACGAGGCAGGGATGAGGAGTGGTCTCTGGGCTGGCCATGATTTATCTTGTCACTGTAGTAAAGGGTGGATTTCACTAGCTCCTTCCCACCTGGCTGACCAATGACACCCAGCATTGGAGAGTTTCCCACACGTTTGCAAACGTGCTTTATAGTACCTGTGCTTCTCGGGAAGGTGGGAACTTGATCCATTTGGGAAGATATTCAAAGGAGGTGGTGTTACCCCCTAGAGTCAGAGAAGAGGGAGGTGATGGAAATCTTTGATACCTTGCCTCTTTTTTCCTTAATACATCAGCTCCGGGCAGTTTCCAGGGAACTGTCACATTCTGGTGAGCTGGGGCTTTGCGACTGTATAGTGCTGCACTTCTATTTTTCAAACTTGCTTTTTTCTGCAGGATGGTGCACTTAATGGAAGAGTGAATTGCTAAAACTTCTACAATGAGTGTGCATGGCTTTTATAACCACAAAAACAATATCGTGTAAAGGCAGCAATGTACTTGGTAGGGCCAAATAATGGAGACTTTTTTTTTTTTTTTGTACTGAGGATTGAACCCAGAGATGCTTAACCACTGAGCCACATCCCCAGCCCTTTTAATATTTTATTTAGAGACAGGGTCTTGCTGAGTTGCTTAGCCTGGCTTTGAACTCATGATCCTCCTGTCTCAGCCTCCTGAGCTGCTGGGATTATGGGAGTGTGCCACTGTGCCCGGCAATAATGGAGACCTCTAATGTCCACGACCCTGCCTGCAGATTGGGTTTGGTGAGGGGTGGTGGAGCTTTTTCTTTTCTCTGGCCACTGTGTTCCTTGGAGTCTCCTTGCTGGGACAGGTTCTGAGGCTGAGCATAGCCCTGTCAGGTGGGACTGTGTTCAGGGCATGTGCAGCAGGTTAAGGGTCAGTGCCCAGTGGCCTCCCAGCAGGTGACTCCTCCGACCCAGTGAAGCAGGTATTCACTGAGGGCTCTAGCCTAGCCAGCAGGTGTAGGCAAGGGTTGGAGGAGGTTGAATCTCCCCCAGGAGAAAGGCTAGAAGTTGGGCGTGGCTGACTCAGATGCCCAGGGGGGTCGTTTTCCCCAGGGGGTCCTCAGATGCACCTTGGAAGCTTGTTGAGATGCAGATTCCTGGTCTCTACCCACAGCTGCTTCTCTAGAAAGTTTGGGGTGGGGCCCAGGGGGCTGTGTTTTAAGAAGCACTTGGTATGTCTGTAAACCTTTCTTAGATAATAATGTTATCTCAAAAACCACCAGGAGAGTCCTTCAGCCTTCAGGGGAGCCCCAGTGGAGTGGCTGGGAGCCCCAGACCCCACCTCTCCACCTGGAGTTCTGGGTTCTGTGCAGAATGAACCAGTGTGAGGTGACTTTGCAGCAGGGGTTTGCTGTCCCTGCTCCTGCAGGGCGGATCACAGAAGTACTTGACAATCAGCGTGGGCACAGCAGGGCCCAGAACAGGGCCCAGACCCTGCAGGAAAGATGGAGGTGGCCCCTTGGGAGCCCCTGGTGCACACCCACTTCCTTCTGGGGTGCTCTTCCTACAGAGCAGGCGCCTGGCTCCGTCTCCTCTGGCCGTCATGCTCTGCCTGCCCGGTCCTAGGAACTTTGTCTTTCCTCTGCTTGCCCTCATGGGCAGGAGGGGCATTTGCTCTGTGAGATGACAGTGTGGCTGCTCTGTCTGCTTGCTGCACTGTGACCGCTCCCTGTGGACCCCAGTGCATGTGTGTGAACTGAATGAAACATGGGGCCGTCACAATGCAGAAACAGTGACCCAGGGCCTTCATTGCTCCCTGTGCCAGGATTCAGTATTTCAGTCTTTTCCACTCTATTTTCTGTCCCTTCTGTAGGTCTGATTGTAGCCACACAGCCAGTGTGTAACAGAGGCAGCGTGTTCCCAAGGGGCCATGAGTCTCAACCTTTACACATGCACGGGTAATATTTGGAGTGGTTTTAGGTTCATAGCAGCCTTGAGCAGAAAGGACACTATTTCCTGTACCCCCACCTGCACACATGTGTAGCCCCCATCACTATCAGTATTCACACCAGAGTGTCCACTTGGACAGTTGTAGACCCACACGGGGACACCACGATCCCACAGTCTGCAGTTTCCATCAGGGCTTGTGTTAGTGGACACCCTCTCTGGGCTTGGACAGTACATTCTGGTATGTGTCCACCACTGTGGTGTCACACAGAGCAGGTCCACTACTGTCAAAATCCCCACGTGCTGTCTATTCCCCCTGCCTCTCTCTTAACTCCTGATGATAACTTATCTTAGTTTGCCTTTTCCAGAGTGTTCCGACAGCCATGCTCTGGTTAACAAGGCTCTGTTTTCTGAGAGGTGTGTGGTTGGGCGATCTCATCACGGTGTGGATGACATGGAGTGACCTTACCAGGTGAATAGGTCTGTTCCTGGCCTGGCCTCTAAGGGCAGTCAAGAGACACAGTCAAATGGAAATGTGTGGAACTGTGACATTGTGACAGCTGCCATGTCACGGGGCCCTAGTAGTCCTCAGGTCCCTTCTGATCTCATGGGAGCCCTGTCAGACACGTGGCCCCTCACTGCCAAGATGTCCTTATGTGTGGCCCCTGACTGCAGTTGGAACCACACAGTGTGTGCCTTTTATATTTGCTTATTTCATTTAATAATTTGCACTTAAGTTTTCCCTGTGGCTTTTCATGGCTTCATAGTTTTAAATCATGCAAATTAAAAAAAATGGTGAATGATTGGCATTTCCTGCCCAGAATCAGCGCAAGCACACGCTCGTGCATGCTTGCAGGTCAGTTGCAACCACTTCAGTGTCCCCCGAGGGGCCCGGCACCCCCAGGTGAGGAACCCTCTGCTGGCCATGGGAACCCCATTGGACAGTCAGTGTAGTGACAGTGTGCTTCCGTTTACCCTGACCATCTGGCCCGGGCGATGAGCTGCCTCGTGAGCCCAGGAGAAAGAGCTTCTCTGAGCAAAATTGTTGAGAGGCACCTTCTTGGTGTAGGTTCAGTTCAGGTGACAGACACTCGTTCTGCAGTTGTGTGCTCTAGAGCAAAGCTTCTCGGACCTTCACATGCTCCCAGGTCACTTGGGATGTTGCTGAAATGCAGCTCCCCATGCAGTGGTTCCCTGGTGGTCCTTCTGCAGCATCAGGTCGAGGACCCTGAACCTGGGGACCGATCTCATGCCAAGGCTCCAAATCTCCAATATCTTGTCACTATCTCCCCGTCACCACCCGCTTGTCTGAGTGAGTTGAGGTTGGTTGGAGCCATTGGGTGCTTCACCTGGAAGGAGACGCACCCCATCCAGCAGCCGGTGTTAGCTGTAGCTGTGGGCACCAGGCTGGTTTGCACACTGCTTCTCACTCTGGATGCACGTGAAAAGCGCTCTTGGAGATTTCTGTGGAATAAGAAGTGAGGGTGGAAGCACCACGTTGCTTTTACCCTAAAAAATAGCTGATTGGCCTGCATAACATCGCACATGTGTCTCCCTGGAGTTAGCTGGTTAGATTCTGGTACCCAGATGTTGAAATGAATCCTAAAGCAGGAACTGTAAATAGCAGAGAAAGTTTCTTTTCTTCTTCTTCTTCTTTTATTATAAAGATCAAATTCCACAATTTAAAATGAAAATTCTGGTTGTGTTTTGCTTAATAGAGGGTACATGTTATTTCTGAGACTGTGCTTTAAAAAAGTAAACAGATTTAACTGCAGCATGATGATTAATTTTTAATGATTCTTTGTGGATTTTCTGGAGGGTACTATTTATTTGTATTAAGCATTTACTCTATTATACACTGCTAATATGTCGCTGTTATCAATAGCTAAAAGTAAACAATAACACTAGCTTATAGGACCTTCAAATTAATCTCATAAAATTTTATGAGAATGGCATTATTGAATTGAGTTTGAAACTGACAGAATATGTAATTTTAGCCATGTTTTGTTTTAAAGCCCAAGTTTAAAATGCCATTATATTTTGCCACTAATCAAAAGTGTATGCCTAAAAGAACAGTCAAAAACAACTCAGATTTTTCAGGACCTGTTGTTTGAAAAAGCACCCAATTCAAATACTTAACTTTCTGCTATTGTGTAAGGGAAAAAAGTTGATGTGAAAGGTAACAGTCTCATCATACATTGCAAGACCGATTTAGAGGCCACAGGTGAGACAGGCCATTGGACTGTCTTCCTCCTGCCCACTTGGCCACCAGGGGAGGGTGTCCTGGATAGATGATAGGTCAAGTAGACAATTCAGATTGAGCATCCCTAATCCAAAATGCTTGGGGACTAGAATTGTTTTAGATTTCAGTTATTATTATTTTTTTTATTTTGGAATATCTTTTATATAAAATGAGTTACTTTGGGGATGGGACCCACGTCCAGACACAGAATTCGTTTTTATTTCATTCTCTTCCTAACCACATAGCCCCAAAAGTAATTTTATACAGTATTTTTGGTGCACCTGAATTTTGATTGTGACTCCTTACATGAGGTCAGGTGGAGAACTTTCCACTTGTGGCATCATGGGTTTGCACTCAAAAATTTTCTGATTTGGGAGCATTTTGGATTTCAGGTTTGGGGATGAGGGATGCTCAGCCTGTATTAACAGTGAACAAAGACATCAGGAAAGAACACAGAACAAAGAGACAAGATATTTTATCTATGAATAATTCAAATATTAGGCTGTGTTCTGGTTCCTTGGTCTTCCAGGGGAATGGAAAGATTTTTATTTCCAATAATAAGACTTGATTCCCAAACTTGGAATTAAAAAAAAAAGAAACCAGGAACAGTTATGTTACACAAGGATACCTTCTGACCAGATGTGGCTACGGATAAGTAAACAAATGACATGTGTTTGTCTTTTAACACACTTTACGGTGTTAGAAAGTCTGTGTTTCAGAAAACCTTTGGTTTATGTTAATACATGATATAGGTCAATTGAGGGACTTAAGTATCCATGATCATTTTCCCATCAATTAGAAGTAATTACATTTCATTGAAAATCTAAAAGCAGTGTGTTACAGATAGCCTGGATTATTTTATGTCATCGTGACATGGCAACGTCATCAGTGATAGGTCCACTCCCTGAGGATTGCAATTTGAGATGTTTGCTCGTTTCCTTTGAAGTGGCCAATTAGCAATGTGGGTAGTTGGAATTACATAAAATTTTGTTTTCTAAAAAGTGCATTTTCATATTGGGTGTGGAAGGCCACTCTTGTCTTTGTCACTAGCATTGGTTCAGGGAGCGTTGAGTCCCTGGGAGTCCCGGGGGAGTGGATATTGGACAGAATTAGGAATGCAGGGGGTTCCTTGGAGGGGGAGGGGGACGCCTGGGAAGGAGAAATCAGGGATGAGGAGTAGAACTGGCCTTTGGAGGGTCCAGCCCTGGGCAGAAGGGCCCTTGTACTGGCTGCTGTGGGAGGTGCAGGGCACACCGGAGCTGGGCAGATGCATGCTGCCCTTGTGCTTTCTTGGAAGGAGTTCGAGTCCTCTGGCGTTGGCTTGGCATGTCATTTTTTTTTTTAATTCACTTTTCACAGAATTATCTTCTGCTCAGAAATAAATGCCCTTTGTTCTCAAAGTCCATGTGTTTCCCACAACATCCCAGTGCTCATCCTGGGTCCCCGGCTGGTGGACAGCTCTGCCATGAAGTACCACTATGACTAAGAAACTGGAATGTTTAAAAACATAGATGATTATTTTTAAAAAATCCTTTAAAACTAACGCTAGGAGGAGGTGTCTTGGACTTAGATCCTGGATAAGCAATGCTTGACTCAGATTATCTACCTCTACTCCAGGTTGACCTCTTGGTGGTCTTGGTTAGGCCTGTGGCTGGTTAGTTGGGTCCTCAGTTTAGACTGTGTGTCATGGTGTTCATGATACTCATCTTCACCCGGCACAAACCTGAGTCTAGCAGCTGGTCTTTACTCAGGCTCTGCCTCGGGCCTGTGCTGGGCCACCGTGAGATGTGGTGGTGGATGTTAGATGGGAACACGGGGCGGGGGCCCCTCCCGCCGTGTGCATGCTGGACATCTTGGCAGATAATAGGAAGAGGGTTCCCTGGTAGGAATGTGGGGGAGCGCTCCACACGGTCTGTCTGGCGTCTCTGCCCTTCAGTTGACTGAGGGTCTGGAGAGGTGTGGGACCAGGTGTGGTGTGAAGAGCACTCTCTGCAGTCTTTGTCTTGGGATACCTCATAGGACCTTGATAGAAGGGACTGTGGTTGACCCCTGTGTGAAGGATGAAAGTAAAAACTGTTGCCAGGAGGAGTTTTACCAATAGTAGGCGTCATCTGCTCATTTACTAGAGCGCCAGGGCAGGTTATTGAATTCGTCGGGCTCAGAAGGGTACACATGGACCCTTATTGTGCTGGGCTGGTTTCACAAAGTAGAAGGTTCTGCCTACTTTCCATTGGCCAGAATTCAGTCACATGACCACCCTGACTTCGGAGGAGGCTGGGAGGACAGTGTCCGGTGCCTAGGGGGAGAGGGGCATTGGAAAATGCTTGGCCAACCAACCTCTGTCACGCCCAGAAAGTGCTGTGGAGGTGTGGCTGGTCCTGTGAGCTCCCTCGACACACGGCTCCTGTGTTCCCATCCCCTCCTGGAGACTGGCCCCATTTGGGCATAGACAGTCTGTGAGACCCCTTGCCCCCAGCCTCTGGTGATACTTGCTAGGATATTTTTTAATTTGACAATGAAAACGGAGAGGCGTTGTTAGGTGGGTCTCTTTGCATTTCTTTGATCCTGATTCTCCTCCGTGTTGGTTGGCGTTTGTGCTTCTTCATGTCCCTTGTCTGTTTCTGCACATGGATGTGGATTGTTCTTCATGCCCCGGGTTGTTGCCAGCATCAGATATGACAGTGTGGACGCTCTGCAAACCCTTGTTACAGGAACAGGGGAAATCAGAAGACCCTTCACACCTAAGGGGATTAAAACTCTGCCAGATGCGTTTCATGTACTTCCCACAGAATGCTGGGAAAGTTTTAAATTCTTTGACGGATCTTTATTTTATTCATTTATTTATATGCCGTGCTGAGAGTCAAACCCAGTGCCTCACGCATGCTGGGCCAGCGCTCTACCACTGAGCCCCAGCCCCAGCCCACGTTTTAAATTTTAACCAATAAATAGATATTTCTTTTGTTACTGAGAAAAATAAAACTTTGCTTTTAAAATTATTTATAGTCTTTTCAACCTAAAGAGCTTAAGTTTTTAATGGGCACTTTCATCTGTAACATTTTTCTTTATGGATTCTGCTGTTCCTTCATCCTGACAGAATGTTTTCCTCCTACATTAATAAATATCCATCGCTGTTTTCTTTCTGTATTTTTATGGTTTAATGTTGTAACACTAAATCTCTAGCTTGTTCAGGTTTTTAGATGTATGATGGGAGATAGAGATTTAGTGAGTTTTATTTTTAAGTAAATGGCTATTCCGGTGCTGTTTACTGAATACCTCATTTTCATCCAGCTGATAGGAAATGCATCCTTCATCTTCCTCTAAATCATGATTACATGGAGTCTGGGTGGGCCTCCCTTCTGTTCTCTCGGTCCTCAAGTGCCTGCCCCTTACTGTCCCTTGCTGATCTGTCCACTTCGTGTTTCTCACATCTCACTGCACAACCCGAGACCCACTGCAGTGATCCTGCCTCTGGTGGCTTGTGGTTCTCGTCTCTGCCCCTCAGTTTCCTAGAAACCACCTGCTCCAGCATGGTGTACTCACCTGAGTCCATGTGGGCTGCCTAGCAAAGTGTCCTAGACGGGCAGCTTTTATCAACTGAGATTTACTTCTCCCAGTTCTGGAGGTCAGAACCCAGGGCCAAGGTGCCAGCAGCCTGGTAAGGCCCTCGTCGGGTTGCAGATGGCCATAGCCTGCCTGTCCTCCTGTGGTGATAGGAGAGGGATCTCTGGCTTCTTTGGTAAGGACACTAATCCCCTTCTTCAGGGCTCCACCTCATGAGCTGGACCTCCCCAAAGGCCCCGCCTCCTTGGGCCATGAACATGTGAATCCAGAGGGACACCTGTGTGGCAGCAGACCTGGCAAGCTCCTCTGAGCACACCCCTCGGCCCCCACTGACTCCTCCCCTAGGACCCTCAGCCTGGCTCTGCCTCCGAGGCTGGTTCTGAGGCCCCTCTGCCTGCAGCTGGCCTGTCGCCTGCCCCAGAAGCCTCCAGTTTCCAGGCCCCATTGCTACCTCTGCACTTGGATGTAAGGTGTGTAACCTGACCAGATTCCTCCCTCACAGTCTGCAGCAGAGCCCGGGGTGCAGGTGACTGCTGGTGGCCGGTGGGGTGCAGGAGTGATGCGGGCAGCTGAGCACGCCGGCTCCATGACAGTGGTGCAGCAGGGCTTGTCCGAGCACCCTGCCACAGGCGGCCACGTGGCCGAGGGAGCACCTGCCCAGCCACGGGCAGGCTTCCCTGGGCCTTGTCTGAAGCCAGGGCTTGGCGCCCCCTTACATCACTCCCCTGCCACGGACCTCACTTCTGTCACCCACTCCCACTGCCCTGGTGTGTGTGTACCTCCCAGAGGAGCAACAGCATGGACCTGCTTCATCCCTGTCCTGAGAAACCCAGGCTAGAGCATGATGTGGAGACAGGCCCTGTGACTGCATGGCTGCTGGGCTTCTTTTCTCTCTACCTGTTTCTCATAGAAGACAAATATATGCACACAAACCAGCTCTGTTCCAAAATGCTCATTTGCCATGACGTCATCCTGTGATGTACCTACAGAAGTGGCCAGTGCAGAACAAACAGTCCCCAGTGGTCTGTACTGTGCCTGCTGTGTGTGTGTGTGTGTGTGTGTGTGTGTGTATGTATGTGAGAGAGAGAGGGGGGGGGAGGGATTTACTTTAACAGCAAATCACAGCAAGCACACTGACTATCTGGCCCAGGGAGTGGAAGCTGTTGTGTTGATGGGTGACATTTTGGCTGTAGATGTTTGTCCCTGTCAGGTGCCCAGATGCACCTGTTCAGTGACACCATGTGCAATAGAATGGGATTTTAATTCAGAACGTCTCTTGTATTGTGAAGATCCTTTAGAAGATGATGTGTTAGCATGCTGGGTTGCAACCCTTAGTACAGGGATCACTCGGGAAGCATTCAAAAAATTCTTACCTCTGTGCGCAGCCTTGGAGATGGGAGCAGGGACTGGCCGGGGTGGGCTGGGATGGCTGTTTAAAAAGCCTCCGCGTGGCTCCGATATGCTGCCTGAGGTTTTCACGCCATCATTCTGAATAATCATTTTTCTAAGCACTGTTCTAAAATCACACCATGTGGAACTTCTAAAACGGATTCTTTACTTTCTCTTTAAAAGCCCCACAAGCAGGGTCTCTGTCCAGGGGAAGCCTCTGTAGGGATCTTTGTTTGGCCTGCGTTGGTTTCAGGATTTCAGAAGTTGAGCCAGCCACGCATGCTTTTATAAACAGTGTCATAATTTTAAAAAGTGGTTGCAAGTCTCCTGGTGGCACTTAGTATGAAGCTAGCTCCCTAGGGGAGATGGGGTCCTCACCTCCCAGAATCAGGGTGGGACCAGGGAGACGCGGGGGCAGTGGGACTTCTCCTGTCATAGAGCTGCCATGGGTTGCAGTTTGGCCCTTTTCTGTAATCCTTTTCGCTGGACTTTAAGAGCTGAGAGAAAGAGGAGAGTGAAAAGGTAGAGATTTACGTTTGAGAAAAATGTCATCATATGTGTCTATTGTGCAAAAGAGTTTTCTTGTGGAACAATGATTATGCAGTTTTAGAGCTCTGAAGTATTTTCTTGCTTAGTGTCTGTGTATTTTATTTAATTTTGTAAGAAGCACAAGTAGTATGTGATGTTTTGTGCATTTTTTACCCCCTTTTTTTTAAACACAGTAAACACGGAACTAGTCTTTATTAAAAACTGGTGTGATCTTACACATTCTGGTTTTGGTGCTGTATCCTGTTGCCTGTTGGGTGCAGAAACGTTGCAGTGGCCAAGAGTGGATCTGACCTGGTAAAGGGCATTGCTTTTTCTTTCTTTCTTTCTTTTTTTTTTTTTTTTTTAAGAGAGAGTGAGAGAGGAGAGAGAGAAAGAGAGAGAATTTTTAATATTTATTTTTTAGTTCTCGGCGGACACAACATCTTTGTTGGTATGGGGTGCTGAGGATCGAACCCGGGCCGCACGCATGCCAGACGAGCGCACTACCGCTTGAGCCACATCCCCAGCCCCTTTCTTTTGTAGATATACGTGGTTATAACTGCTCAGTTATTTTGCCTATAGAAGGAAAACAAGTTCCTACAAGTAAATAACAAACCAAAACAAAAGTGGTCATGAGCCAGTAAAGTCGGATGTGGCATTTGGTCACCAGTTACAGATGTCCCCGCCTCTGGCTGCCCTCCCACGGTTCCCGGGTAGCTGCCGTCCTTTGCTTTGTTTGTATTTACTTTTGGAGAGTCTCCCAGGTGCCTGCATACTGTCTTTGGAGGGAGCATCTTCTCTTGTCCTGGGGGAGCAAGCCAGGATCTCTCCATTTTGGTGAATTGACAGCAGGGTTTTGTTTTATCAGCTTTTTTGCTGCTGGTAAGAACAATTTTAGAGGAGAAGAAGTTTATTTGGGGCTCACAGTTTTAGAAGTTTCAGTCTATAGATGGCCAGTTCCATTGCTCTGGGACCAAGGAGTCAGGACATTGGGGTAGAAGAGCGCTCACCATCTAGTCAATCCATTTAAGTGGATTAATGCACCAATTAGGTCTCATAACCCCGTCGTTTCACCTCTAAACTGTCTTGCATGGTCTCTCACATGAGTTTTGGGGGACACCTGTTTCTAAAATGGGTTTATCAAGATCACATGTGGTCAACCTGTCACCTGGCAGCCACGAGGCTCTGTGTGATGCAGAATGGCCCTTTTCCTCCGCTGGCCCAATGCCACGGCTTTCAGCTCTGGTCACAAACCCACAGCCTTGTTGATGGGATGCTGGGCTTTAATGCCAAATGAGGACATTTGAGGTTAGGAAGATGCCGCAGAATCTGTGGCTTTCCATTTACCCTTCAGGGAGAACTGACTCCAGTTGTCCAGGCTCACGGAGCCGATGGCCTTGAGGACCCTGTGAACCCTCTCTTAGACTGTTCCCCTTCCCACAGTCTCAGCTCAAACTCCAAACTCCAAGGAAATTATAAGCTATGATTCTACAGACAGACAGGCAGACGGCGTACAGACAGGAAAAACCTCCTTTGAGGTCTAAAAGAGGAATATGATTTCTAATGACTGTCAGCTGGGAAGCAGACGGCTTCATACCCTCACCCACAAACAAGAACCGAGCCATGCCCTTCCCCTGCCAGGCAGGAGAGATTAATCTAACGTCATCCTGACTGTCAAGAAATGCACAGCAGATTCAGGGAGATCAACGGAGAGACCGACCACCATGCTCCAGGGAAGCCCCACCTTGGTCGGGTCTGGGTCATGGAGCCGGGCATGGGCCTCCAGCAGGCATTTTCTGTGGAACTAGAGGCTGGACCAGGGTGTTCCTTGATGCCCCCTCAGCTCCCCTATTGGTTTCTTTTGATGGGGATGCAGTGATTAGGAGAGAAACACCGTGGCACCCAGGGAGAGAAGTCTCCAAGTGTACATCCTAAAGGGGAAGCACACTCTCCTAGGGTCGGGCCCTGTGCTGAGGCCTGAGCAGTTCTGTGAGTATGGCCCAAGGACTGGACAGTGACCAGTGCCCGTGTGGCAGCTCAGGGCCCACACCTGGTGGAGGAGGGGCTGGAGGTGACGGGAGGTGGGGGGCGCACAGCTCTCCCTGTGGCACAGTGTGCACACCTCATGTTGGACAGAGAGGAATGGGACAGGGTCCCAGGGTCCCAGGAAAACTTCTGATGGACTTGAGGGGGGCTCTCTGGGGTAAAAGAAAGGCTTTGCAGACAGGCGGGATGTGGACGAGGGGAACTGGAGCAGGGCAGTGGGACCAGGGTGCTGTGTGCAGAGCTGGCCGGGTCTAGGGCTCCCAGTGTGAGGGAACTAAAGATGGCCGAAGGCCTGAGCTGGGAGGCCCAGAAGGTGGACGTGCCGCTTCCAGAGTAAGATGGTTCATGAGGAAGAGAAGAATGGAGTTGGACAGAAAAGGGGATGGACATGATTAGAGAGTTGGCTTCTGACCTTTGATTTGGAAGAATTGAAGAGAGGTGTCGGGTAAGAGATGGGTGGAGTCAGGAGACAGTCTGGGCCTGGAGGGATTTGAAGACCCTCAGCAGGGTCAGTGTCACCTGGGGATTAACTGGTCCTATCATGGAAGGTCTTTCAGTGGAGCTCAGGAGAGGCCATCCTGAAAGCAATTAAGGAGAAAACAGGCAAAATGGCCAAGGGTGTTGATGGTTGAAGATCCCCTGGAGGACAGTGGTGGCAATGTCAGAACGAGGTCCTGCTTGTCATGGCGTACAGGTTGTAGCACCTCCCTGACTGAGATTTTGTAAACACAAGGGAAGGCGAGACGTTGAATGTTAGCATGGGTGGAGATGTTTGGATTTTTTTTTTTAACTATAGCATAGAAGACCTTTCTCCTGCACAGGGAAAAGATCCTTGGCAGAAAGGTGGGTGGAAGATGTGAGAGGGAAGGTGGTGGATGGACAGTGAACCGGAGAACCATGGTGGAGTCTTGTCAAGGGTGCAGATGGAGAGGTGGACTTGGAGAGGAGCAGCTACCAGCGCTGCACTGACCAAGGACCTGGACAGGTAGCTGCTCCCCGAGTCAGGAGCAAAGGAAAAATGGTGAAGCTGATGAGAACACCGAGGACGAGAGGCCCGTGCTGCAAGACACATTCTAGATCATCTTTCTTCTCCACCAAGAAGAAAATCCAGGGTCAACCTGTGTGGAGCTAGAGGAGGTTTGGGATAGAGGCAGGAGCGTGGACATTTCCCCACGGCAGCATGAGGGGGGACTGGTTAGCGACAGGGAGTCCTCGGGGTCCTGTTGAAGCACACGAGCTGACCCGGGGCCGTAAATGGAACTGGGAGTTGATGAAGAGTCTGGAAATAGGAGCGAGTGGAGGACGGGGTCCTAATGAGAGCGCAGGCGGGCTGCGGAAAGCCAGAGAGAGGAGCCGTGGTCATTCATCAGCACCTCTCAGCTCTGCTCCCGTCGGCCTGGGCGGGTGTCCTGTTGAATCATTTTCATGGAGTTTGTTGGCTGGTCTTGGGGTTTCTGTGTTTGTGAGAATAAGATACCCTGGGAAAGGAAGTGTAAAATCCTCCCGTCTGCCGTCGGGAGACCACACTGGCGGGCTGAGTTGGGTCCCAGGCGTTGCTTTTCATGACGGCTCACGTGGGACTCAGGATGTGACCACTTCTTCCCAGCCCTGCGGCTGCCCCCCCCTCTGGTCCGAGCGCGTGGGTCTGGGCTCTGCCTTCCCAGCCAGGCTTCCTTCGGCCCCAGTCCTCCCTGAGTCCTCCCTGTGGAAACACAACACCAGACCAGGTCCCTGTGCGCTGTGAACCTTCCGGCGCCTTCCACATGGCCTGGGTCCGCACAGTGGTCCTGCTGTCTGACCCTGGTCACTGCTTTGGTGTCATCTTGTGCTTGGCTGGACTTTGTCCCCACTCCACCCACATAGGCCGGCTGTGTCCCTGCCTCAGGCCTGTGCTCTTGCTGCCCAGTGTTTGTGGGTCATCCCCCACCCTAGGTCTCCATCACCTCCATGGTAAGGCCTATTTATCAGTGCTCCTCGCCCACCACCCTGCCCCCTCCCCGTGTCACTCTCCGTCAGCATGCTGTCCGCGGTGTGCATTTATCCTGATCTTTAAAATGCACATCGCTTCCAAGGATCAGGAGGGTCCAGGAGGGTGGGGCTGGGGTTTGTTTGACTTGTTTGTTGCTCCGTTCTCACCCCCCTCAGTGGTCCCGGCACACAGTGGGGGCTCAGTCCTGTTCATGGAGTGAACACGGAATCACCAGACTGTAAGTCGCACACGCCCGTTCTCACATTCTGCGCCTCCGTTCTTTTCGACAGAGTAAAGAGCAGAACACAGCCGTGATTCTCTGCAGCAGTGACTCCCACTAATGTTTGGGTGCTATCTCTCTTTTTAACCTGTGCACATCGAGTCCGATGTTTCCGCAGGCGGGAGTTTTGGTAGATAGAGCATGGCCCTGGGGACCAGATCGGAGGAAGTGTGATCCTGACATCATCTGATGGGCAGCTGGAGGGCAGCAGGCTCTGGGCAGCTGGAGGGCAGCAGGCTCTGGGCACCAGGGGGCGCATCAGTGTTCCGCACAGTGTGAGGGTTCTGAGGGTCTGGCTGGGGGCGGCGTGCGCCCTGGGGTGGGTGAAGCTGTGGAAGGGCGATTCCGGCTCCCTAGACAGATGGGGTTTCCTCTAGGTGGCCACCCCTCGTGGGCTCATCTTTGGAGAACAGGCTTTGGCATCACTAGAAACTCAAGTAGAAACTTCTTGGCCGTGTGTCAACCCTCTACTTGATGGCTTTCATCCAAAGAATCAAAACCAGCAAAGACACGTCTGAGAAGCTCACGGTTTTAAGCAAGTCACAGTCAATCTTCTGACGGTCATAGGAAGTTTTTTAATAGTGACTTTTGGGGAGTATCTCCTTATTTACTCATTTTTCTCTGTTAGGGTAAACTCCATTGGCACTCGCAGTTTATCTGTCATGCTATCTTGGAAGAGTGGGAAAACACCTTTAATCAGTTATGTCTACGGTAGATCACTCGAAGAGTTCACTTTCTGACGGCAAATCCACTTCTCTATTTTTAGCAACATGCTACTCAGAGACATCAGGAACCCGTTAAGCTCCATAATAACTGAGATTTTTCAAGCCACGTTGTGAAGCCCCTCTAAACTCCACTGGGTAAACACAGTTAGTCCTGCCGTGGTCATGATGTCAACTGTCCTGTAAACATCTTTTAGTCTCGGGAGAAATCGGAGCAGACGAACCAGCAGAATTCATAAACAATCCATTGGAAACACACACAAAGAAAAGTCTGTAATTTGAGTAATTCATGTGCTCAAAAATTACAGGGCGTCTTGATAGCTTTAAAATGAAGTGGTAGAATTAATAGTGTGTAGTGTTTTTACTTTGAAGCTATTGATATTTTCAGAATGTCTTTTTTTCCCCCCCTAAGGAGAGTCCCATGAATCATTTGGATTGCAGAAGTTCTGTTGTTAAATACGATCATGGGTCATTTGACTTGTTCTGCCTGTATTTTAAATGGGTTTGGAGTTAAACATTTTGGATATAAATTTGTTAGTATTTTAATTTCGGTTACTCACCAATTTTAAATTAAGATTCTGTTTAAGCCTCTGCATGGCCTTAGAACTCATTATGATTGCTTTTTCAGAGAGTTTACTGGGATGTCCATCGTCACGTAAGGCTTACCTGTCGCTCCGGCAGATAGCACTGTGTGTGCACCAGCGGGCCCTTCCTGTGGGTGAACAGGAGCTGGCCTTCAGTGTCCTTACCCCTGTGAGCTGAACCGCGGAGAGGGCGCTCTCCAGCCGTGCGTCCCCGGCCGGCTGCCTGCTCTGGGTTTGTTTGGATTACCTAGGTGACAGAGGGGATTTTTTCCCAGGTGATGGTGGTTGTGTAATCTGGACTATTCTTCAGATTTGATCTGAATGAGGCGTCTTAAACAGAAACACATGGGCGTGCAGATCGCGCATCAGAACTCTCGAAGGGCAATAAAAAGAGTAATAAGCATTTATAATTGGCTGGCATCTTTCTTCCAGATGGATCTTTACAGCCCTGTAAAGAAAGGCAAGGCAGACTCACAGCGGTGCTCTCTCCACTCGCAGCTGGGGTCAGGTTCAGCGAGATTTCAAGGGAGCACGTTTCCTGCTTGTCCCTTTGGCTGTCACCAGGGCACTGAGGGCCAGAGCCTTTCCTGGAGAGCTGGCAAAGGGGGCAGGGTGTGGCCTTTCAGTCCCCCCATTGTCCCCTCCCAGGGGTGTCTCTCTGGGAACCCGGGGTGGGTTATCCAGCTGACTCGGAAGGCACTTTCTGAGATAGACAGAAACGTTGTACAAGCAGAGCCCGGTTCCTTGAGAGGCCAAGGGTCAGGGAGGCCCAGGAAGACCGAGTCTCAGGCCTGTGCATCTGGTGACCTGTGCCAGGGTGGCTGACCTGGAGGTGATGGGAAGCAGGAGGCTGGTCACTTGGCCAGACCCCCTCTGTGCAGGCAGAGGTGGATGTCCTTGTCATGGCCGGCCACTGCTGTCCTGGGGGATCACTGGGGTCAGGATTCTTGAGAGCAATTAATAATTTATTCACCAGGGTTTGGTCTGCAGGTCATGAGTTTTATTTAAATTTGAGCTTATAGGCCTCAGGATGAGTCGACCGTGCACAGAACACAGGCCTGGGGAGAGTGGGGGAGGTTAGTCTGTGCTTCATGGCTGCTGGTTTCCTTTGGGCTGATGGTGGGAATATCTGAACGAGGCAGAGGGGTGGGGTGCATCCCCGGCTGTGCTCAGTGCCCCAGATCGTTCACTGCACAAGGCTAACTTTGTGCAGAACCCATGTGTGTTTGCAGAGGCCTGCCAGGGACCCTCTTCACGTCATCCACACTGTGTGCCCTGCATTCAGTGACTATCAGCTAAAGGCATATAGTAATGAGAAATCAAAGTTAGTGACAATGAAAAGTCAGTATAAGAAAGTGGGCAATTTCTTGTGAATTTTACCTCAAAAAAAAAAAAAACCCAAAACTAGCTAGAAAACCAAAATTTGAATGGTGTTTAAGAAAATCAAGCCTCCAAGATGCTCTTTTATGCCAAACCTAGAGTGGAAGAGGGCTGGAAACACACCCTTCCTCCCAGCTCTCCCTGGCATCAGAGCATGCGACGTGTTCCTGGGTGTCGGACAGTGCTGGCTGCCATTGGGGTCAGATCCTGGGAGCCCTCCCTCCTGCGGTGGCAGGCACAAGGCATGTTAGCAGAAATGCCGGGTAGACGGGGAGGTGGGCAGTCCAAGGTTGGCACGAAGGAATGTGCACTAGAGAACCTCTTCAGACAGCTCAGTGATGATTTTAAATAGCCACCAAGTTCTCCTTTTTAGCCCTTTGAATTCTTTCTATCCTGGGTCCCAGGCTTAAGAACCAACTCAAAAGCTACCTTCCTCCATCTAGATCAGTGCTGTCCAGAGAAACAGAATGTGGGCCACCAGGGTGATTTCACATTCTCCAGGAGTCACATAAAAAAGTAAGAAGGGCACCGTAGTGCACGCCTGTAATCCTGCAGCTCCGGAGGCTGAGGCAGGAGGATCACGAGTTCAAAGGCAGCCTCAGCAACTTAGTGAGGCCCTTGTCTCTAAATAAAATATACAAAGGGCTGGAGATGTGGATCAGTGGAAGCTTCCCTGGGTTCCATCCCCAGTGCCAAAAAAAAAAAAAAAAAAAAAAGTTAAAAGAAATAGGTGAATTAATGTCAGTCGTGTTTGAAACAGTACTTTCTTGGATATGTTCTCCCTATTTGCCTGGAGAGTCCAGTATATCCCAATAGAATTCTTTTGACATGTAAGTGGTCAATATAAAAAATTTTTCCATTTTCTTTCCACCTTTTTTATTGGTGCATTATAATTGTACAATAAAAATTTTAAGGAGCTGTTCACCCCCTCTTGTACTGTGTCTTCCAAGTGCAGTGGGGCTTGGCACTTCCAGCACACCCAGCCTGGACCACTCACTTTACTAGTGAGCAGTGGCTGCACGGGCTAGTTGTGGCCGTGGGGAGAGTGCGGATCTAGAAGTTACTGTTTTGGGGGACCCCTGTGGTCTTAGAGGTGCTCAGTGAACTAAAACTTCAGAGGGGGATGATTGACACCACGTTGAGCATCAGAAATAGCCTTCACATGTGGAAGCACCTTTTCCTCCTCGTTCTCTCAGTAGTCAAAGAAGCACTGTCCTTTCCCACTTCACAGCTGAGGGAGCTGCGACCAAGAGCTTACTGACGTCACTTTTCTTGTCCAGGAAGGTCCACCCTGTCTGGCTCCCCAGTGCTCTGGAGAGGCTCTGGGTGGTCTCTGTTCCTGGTGGGAAAGGAACTCAGCCTCATTTGACAGAACCGAAAATGAACCCGAGGGTCAAGCAGCTCTCCTGCAGGTCACGTGCTGGTGATGGTGGACTTCGAATGAGAGCCTCACCAAGAATTCCTTTCATTTCCAGGGCCCAACGAGGAACCGAGGCACATCCTATCCCCCAGTTCCTGGGCCAGAACCTGTCCTGCCTGGTCATTTACAGACAGCAGAAGGCCATGGTGGGTGGTGAAATTGTATGGCTGTCCTTCAGCCCCAGATACTGACAGGCCAGATCCCTGTCTCAGCCACTTGGCTCATGGACACCCTCCAGCCAGACCCCAGACAGGGCTTCCCCCATGCAGCTCTGCCGCAGGGCAGGTGGCAATGAGGTGGGACCCCGGTTCTCAGAGATAACTTGGTAATTTTGGTCATAGTTCTATCTCCTCGTTCTCAGGGTCATGAAGGACGTAGAACCCATGAGACCCAATCAAGGACTCGTTCTGTGTACTTTCCTCCCATGCACAAAATGCTTAGACTTCATTCATTCATCTTTAGTTTATTTGTTTGTTGCTGTTTTGGTTAAGCAAAGACCTAACTTCTAGAAAGTCATGTCAGGGTTGAAATGATTTGGACTAAATCAGCTGAGCCTTTTAAGACACTGACGGATCACAGCTAGTCCCACAGTTTTCAGCCGTGAGTACCCATGGCCGACTCAGCCTGCTTGCTGGGTCTTCCCCTGCATTGTGCCCTGGAAACCCAGCCGTTCCTGGCTGGAGGCTGAGCACGTAGCCCGTTGCCTCTGAGTGTAGTGGTGCATATGCCCATGGACCCAGGGCTCCAACAGAGGACACGCAAAAATGCCAGGGCCCACAGCAAGGGCGTGCCCTCCAGGGGGCCTTCACGTGGACAGGGAGGCTTGACCCGGGGGGGAGGACGAGACCTCAAGGTGCATGCAGAGAAGAACGCTCGGGCTGGGAGGACGGCTGTTCCCGAGCACAGTTATTTTCAAGTGCCCGTTTCCCCCGATGGCTCCTCCTTGGTGTCATGTGATAAGCTTTTCAGTTTGGGCCCCGGATGGAGATGTGGCTTTAGCTGTGATGAGCTCCCAGAGTCCCTGTGTGTGTGTCAGTTTGGGTTGGAGGCTACTTCAGTATCTGCCTAGAGGGCCCATTTTCAAAATTAACCTATCAGCAAGGTATTTAATCCCAAACAGCAGTGGTCTCAGGGTGTTCCCGCAGTGATTCACATGTTGGGAACGTGGTCCTCATGTGAGAGGTGGTGGGGAATAGCCAAGAGATGGTAGCTAGTGGGACGCAAATTAGGTCGTCGAGTGTGCGCCCTCGGAAAGAACTGACGGCCTTCTTGCAGGACCCCAGTTAGTCCTTAGGAGAGGGCTGTGGTCAAAGAGCAGACTGGCTCCCGGATTCCAGCCTTGCCATGTCACCTGTCTGTACCGCACACCACTGTGACGCTGTCCACCAGGAGGACTTACCAGGGCGAAGCTGCTCTCAGCACCATGCCCTTGACCCTCCAGAACTGGGGGCTACATCATATTCTTTCTTTATCGCATTCTCAGCTTAGGTATTTTTGTATAGCAACAGAAAAAAAGAAAAAACTAATACAAAATATGTTGGAAGTCCTCGCGTGAATTCCTTCCCCGGAGTGTGGAGGAGCTGATGGCTGATAGCCAGTGCAGTTCTTGTCACCAGATATAATAACCCAGATTGGGTCCAGAGACAGCTTGCTGAGGAAGGACGGAGAAGCTAAAAGAACGAGAGGTGGAGAAGCCTCGAGAAGATGGTGTTGATTTTTTACTTTTTATTGGTTGAAGATGTGGATTTAACAGGAAATTCCTTGTCTGCCTGAAATTCCATTTAGCATTTGATCTGTATCCCTCTTGGGAAAAGAGTGGCTATGTGAAAATCAAGTACACCCATTGTGTCCTAGTTTGGATACCAGGTGTCCCCCAAAGCTTCTGTGATGCAGGAATATCCAGAGGAGCTAGGGTTGGATTGTGAGGGCTGTAACCTCGTCAGTCCACGCTAATTTGAATGTGCCGGCCGGGTGGTAACTGTAGGTAGGTGGGTGTCACTGGAGGTGGTGGGACATTGGGGACGTGCCCTGGAAGGGTGCATCTTCCCTGTGACCCTTCCCCCGACACTTGCTTCCTCCTGGCTGCCGTGGATGGAGCAGGGCTCCTCACCAGAACCTCTTGCCATGAAGTTCTGGCTCCCAGTGGGCCAGTCCACAGCTGACCGTGGACTTGGCATCTAGAACTGTGAGCCAGAATAAACTTCTTAGCAGGTATTTTGGTCACAATGATGAAATGCTGATTAACACAAGCTTGTAAACCCAGCTGGATTTTCTAGACCACTGTGACCAAATATTGGAAATTGCAATTGAGTTGAAACATCTATAAAACGTGGCAGTTTTCAGCAGTGAACCCAGCTTGTATGGCTGGGTGTGAGGTGTCCCCTGAAAGCCCATGTGAGTCAATGCAAGAGGGTAGAGAGGTGAAGTGGGTGACTGGGTTATGAGAGCCTTAATCTAGTTGGTTGGTTAGTCCCCTGATAGGGACTAACCAGGCCGTAGCTGTAGGCAGCAGGGGTGCCTGAGGAGGTGGGTCATGGAGGGTGCCTCTGGGGTATGCGTTTTGTTCTTCGTGAGCAGAGCCCTGTCTCTCTGCTTCCTGGTGCCATGTCCTGAGCTGCTTTCCTCCTCCATCCCCTTCTGCCAAGAAGTTCTGCCTCACCCCAGGCCCGTGGGATAGCGTCGACCATCTATGGACCGACACTTGTGAACCATGAGCCCCAGATCAACTTTTCCTCCAGCAAAAATCAGGTCTTTTGGTCACAGTGGTGAAAAAGCTGCCTAAGACCACATCCTGCTTCATGTCAGTGATGTTTTCTTCACTCAAGGTGTTTAATCGTGGGTTCCCTTCTGGTCGGTGCATCTCTGGGACTCCTGAGTTGGCCGCACCTGGCCTGACGCACGGTGGGTCATCTGTGTGAGAGGGAGAATGCAGAGGGAACGGGTAAAGGCACTTGGAAGATCAGAAGTGTCCCCCAGTGTGCGGTACCAAGTGGATTCAGATGGGATGCGAATCTTTGGTTTTTACTTTATTTTTAGTTAAGTGGTATTAAGATACACACAATATTAAATTGACCATCATAAGTGTCATAACTGTTGTAAACTCAGGGGGGTGAACTATGCACACAACACGTGTCATCATGACCGCGGTCCGCATCAGTGAGGTGAAGTGTGCTCCTGTTGCTGTGTAGAGAGTCTGCAGAACTTTCTGTCTTGCAAAACTGAACCTCTGTGCCCATTAGAGACACTCCCCATCCTACCGCTCCGCACCCCGGCCCCCACACTCCATGTGAATTTGACCACTCGGGGCCCTCCCACCATTCATCCAGCTGCGGCTGCTCATTTCACTAGGCACAGTGGCCTCAGGAGTCAACTCTTGAGTCACAATTGTCTTCTTTAGAGAGGCTAAGTGATATTCTGTTGTGTGCTGGTCAGATTTTGTTTATTCGTTCATCTGTCCACGGACACTTGAATCGCTTCCACATTGTGGCTATTTTGAACAATACGCTGTGAAGGTGTTCATGTGAGATGTTGTTCTCTGAATATACGATTATATGACTCTAGTTTTGGAGTTCCGAGGAGCCATTGTCGGTCTCACACAGCGACGGTCCCCCTAACATCACCCCCCGTGTGCTCCCCTCGATGTCCCGCTGGAAGTCATTCCCCAGAGAATCCCCGTCGGGGGCTCCTTCAGGGTGCCTTCCAGGGACTCCTGAACCAGGTGTTCTTTTGGCAAGAGAAGCTGAGAAAGCATCCAAAACGACTTCCTTTCCCAAACCTTAGAAGAAAAATTGGAAAATTAGTTTGTTGAAAAAAACAAATCACAAACTTGTGTTCTGTGCACGAGGACTTACTGGCACACGAGGAGGCGAACGTTAGTAGGTCAGGATCCTAGAACCGGTGCCAAGAACCTTGACCTGTTGCCCCTTGTCCCTCGTCCCTCCTGACTGTCAGTCTCAGGAAGCGCTTGAGCAAGGAGCTGTCCAGCAGGACAGAGGTGGACGAGCCACAGGGCTGGGTTTGCACAGTGTCTGTGGCTCCTGCTGCAGCCCAAGTGTAAGTGCTTGGTGTGTGCGTGCGTGTGTGTGTGGTGTGCTTGTGTGTGTGTGTGTGTGTGTGTGTGTGTGTGTGTGTGTGCGCACGCGCAGTACTTGTTTCTGTGTTGGGGAGAAGAAGGTCTGTGCTCACTGTCACTCTGTTTTGCTGCATGAGAAGGAAGCCCTCCTTTCCCCGGCAGGCTGTTAAGAGCCGGGCCTGTGACATCATCCGGCAGAGTTGAGCATCAGCTGGGCAGCTGGTAGAGGAGCCTTTGCCATGAGTTACGAGGCTCTGAAACGTTGTGAGTTAGTTGACGCCCTTTGTGGCAGGGTATGAAGACTTTGGTTGTGCCCGAGTGTTTGTTTTAATGAGGTATCGCAGTGCAGCACACTCAAATGGAAAACACATGATGTCCCCCAGGCAAGAGAGAGACAATAACGACACAGATTTTTTTGAAGAAGACTAGTCATACCACAGGCTACCATTATAACAGAAAAAATAACAAGAACTTTAATACAGTTGTCTGGCCAAATATATTAATTTAAACTGAATGCCTTTTAAAAAATATTATAGCCGTGAGGCACAGCGTTCCGTTGGCAGGCATCTTCAAAACCCTCAATTTTAGAGGATTCACAGAAACGGATTGAAGTGCAGCAGCCGTCGCTGGTATGTACGTTGGGAGGAACCACTAAAAAGTCTTTGATCATTTTATGTGAGGCTTCTTGGAATTTGACACAAAGAAGCAAAAATGAAAGGGGAGACGTTTTTTAAATCGGTGGCCATTTTTGTTTGCACCAGAGAAGGGCTGATTTGCACACAGAGAGTGCATTACTTCATTCTGATGCATCAAAGCACTTTGTGGATTCCCAGGTCCTGGGAATGGGAATGGAAAGGGGCGGGTCCCCTCTCCTGGCTTCCACGTGGTTCCGTCTTGGGCCAGCCATCTCTCAGATCCACTGGTGAGTGGCAGGCTTGTGGGACAAGGGGTGGGCTTGGGTTCCAGATGCTTCCACAGAGGGTCCCCTGTTTCCAGACCAGAGTTTCTCCTGGTGAAGGGACAGTCAAGATATCAAGGCTTCTTTTCATTTCGTGAAAGGTAGAAATGGAAGCTCACAAACACACTGGTCCCTAACCACCTTCCCATTCTCCACCTCTCACCAGTGGCTCTGATAATGGGTGGTGGGCAGGGAGATAGATATATATGTTTTTCTTGCAGCTCAAATGAAGCCAGAAGTTGGCACCTTGACTCCCTTGACTGATTATCTTGTCAAAACCTCCTCACGCCCAGTTACCATTGGCTGTGTCTGCCCCTGTGCAAGAGGGGAAGCAGGTCTCACCCCCGGCTAAACCTCAGCCGTCTTTCTCTCTTGCTCTTGTTCTCTTTGTGACCTGCCATTGTCCTACAAGCAGCCAAGAAAGTACTAAATGTGGTTCCTACACCAACACAACTTGGCTTTGAGTATGCAAAAGAGAAATTGCACACCAATAATTATTTTTCCTTCTTGAAGTAAACTGGATCATCCACATGACTGTTTCGGTGGAACGGAAGCCACGGTGCCCGTAACTTCTCCAGCCAGTTCTGGTGGATGCAGCTTGCCGTTCGGCCGGATCCTTCCCCTGGAGCGCGGACCGCGGTCTGTAATTGGAAACATGCTTGTCGCGGGGCTCTTGACTGCAGAATGGCACGGACTTTTTTCCCCATCTTTGTTCGTTCTTGTTTTGTCCCTGTGCCATGATTTTGAACATTGAATTCAAATTTGCAGCTTTTAAAAGAAAACCACAAGAACATGATTTTTAATCTCTTGAGATTTGTTTGCCCCTGTTCTACATAGAAAATGGCCATTTCCTCAACAGACCCGAGCCGGATTGAAGGAGCAAGTAAAAAATTGCATGTCTGATGTTTGTCCATTTTTCCTTCATTCCAAGTCTTTCTCCAGTTGAGGATGAGCACAATCCACCACTCTTGGAAGGCGGGGAGGTTGGCTGCTTATGCAGACCCCTTTTCAAAGTGTCAAGGAGGGGTTGCCTTTGTTTTAAGTGGTAATTTTAGCTTTCTGCTGGATTCCAGTCCTGGGGGGGACAAAGGTCCTGGAGAAGCCGCGTAGCCGCATGTGAAGTGATGTCACTGGGGGAGCTCACCTAGAGAAATGAAGAGTCTCACGGTGTCTGTTTTTCGGGAACTGGTTCTAATTATCCCCAGTGAGGGAGGGCCACTTTGAATAACGATGCCTTGACATCCCTTCCATGGGGAATCTGCACCACTGGTCACCAGATGTGATAGGGCAGGCGCTGCAGCTTCCCGAGGGCGGTCCTGCGGGCTGCACTGTTCACATGCTCTTCTCGTGCTCATCTTTGCTGGAGGGAGGCCAGACCTGAAGCCTACGCTCCCTGCCCCCACCCAATTAAAGAAGATTCTAGGCTGTAAGGCCCACTCTTTATATCCGTGTCTGTGAGCTCAGCCCTTATTCTCTGAAGGATGTGAAGGTTGGTGCAGCTGGGGTTCAGCTGCTGCCCACAGGCATCTCTACCGCTTGTTCTGAGCTAAATACTAAATACTGTGCACATTTTCCAAGATGGGAATTTTTATGTATAGACAGGCACACCTACAAAGTCCAACCTGGGAAACCTGGATGGACTTTGAAGACCCATTCTTCCTGCAGGTCTTTACATTCTTGCCTTTGCTTTTAGACCCTTGAACATTGTGAGTCCTGGTGCAGTCAGGCCACCCTGCAGGGCAGAATGCTTCCCCAGCGTCCGCCATGGGCATGGGAACTGCCAGCACTCGCAGGAATGTCCCTGGTGAATGATCAGGACCTGGCCGTGTGGTCTGTCCCCAAGACACTGACGATGCAGACTGTGTGGAGTGAACTCGGCACCACGCGGCCAGTTCTGCACCCAGCCGTGCGGTCTCCCCACAGAAGGCTGGCGGGTGGTGACCTTTCTTCCCTGGGAGGAGGCTGTCAGTTCACTGGGTGTAAAGTTCACGCAGGGGTCTCAGACTGACCACGGGAACCATGAAGTAAACCCCTTTTAGAAATGGAATTTTCCAGGTGGTGGGGACCACACAGTTGGGGCTCCTGAAGGGAGCCATTGTTCTCCTTCCCAGGACAGTTCTGTAGCTCCCTTGAGCATTCTGCCCTGTAGATTTTATTTCCTGAAGCATCTGCCTGTTCTGCAGTGGGCATTTTCCCAAAGCCAGAGTCGCTTCTTAACACGGGCATTTCCGTCTGTGCCGGTGGGACCCCAAGAGGAGCCAAGCAGAGAGTTGTGAGTTCCGCGGCGGCCGCAGAGGAGATGTGCTTCAGGGGTCGGGGGGCTTCTCTGGGGTCCTCTGCACTGCTCCCTCTTTGCATGTCGCTTTCTTTTTTCCTATATGAGAAAGCTCCCCTGAGAACTTCACTCCGTCTGTCAATACGGGATTACGTGGATTCCTGTTTGCCCAGTTCAAAAAGTGTGAGTGAGCCACCAAAATAGGAAGAACAAGGTTTAAAAGCAAAATCAGATCTCTGTATCTTTCATGTTTAGAGAGTGGTGAAAGGAGGAGTGACAAGATGTCAATGATGATGAGACCAGAAAGCCGCGAGCAGCGGCGGCCCGGTTAGTGGGCTCCAGGAGGCGGTCTGTCGGGGAAGCCAGGTGTGCGCCGGATACACCAGGTCCACCTCCCAGGGGCTCAACCAGACGGGGTTTGTTTCATGTGCCACCACACTCACTCACCAGAGGCTCTGCCACCTGGTGACACCGTGACGTCCACACAGGCTTCCAGCGCGATGTCAGAGGGAGGAGAAGCACTCACAGAATTCAGGCCTGCTCTGTACTGTCCACCTGGACACCCGTGACGTCTTGACTTTCACTCACAGGCAGTGGCCAGTGTCATGGCCTCACAAAAGCACCGAGGCCAGGAATCTTCCAGCACACCGGGGATAATTAAGCTTGAAGATACACACGTATGTAGGCATGATAGGAAAAGAAATTGCCAAGAAACTCACTCAGATTCTAAGCACTGGGAATTCCCAATTGGGTAGCTCATTTCCTAGACAAGCAGCTGGGCCATTGAAGGTTTTAGTACTGACCCCTGGACTGAGATCTGAATGCTGGCCACAAACACTGGTTCATCTGCATCGGAGGAAACGCAGAGACTCCCTGCCACAGGGGCCTGACTGTGACCTCGTCACACCCCGTCACATGTCCTGTGATTAATTGTGTTAGACTGAAGAAAGACCCCGGAAAGAAATGTATTTTTTTCAAATCAGAATTTACAAAAAACCCCCCCAAAACCACACAATTATGTTCTAATCAATGGGTCTAAAATCTTGAAAATAGGGCTCTTAACTCCTTGGAGATTGTACCCATAGGAGGAGTTGGGTACCTGCTTTTACCAGAAGGATTGCTTCCCTGAAGCAAATTTATTTTCCAGAAGCAAATTTCAGGTCCACCCATTGGTTGGCTCAAAGCTCCACATCAGATTTCTCAGAAAACTACGGGTGAGGGTCTGAGTGAAGTGTCTAACCTCAGGGGTGAACAGATTTTTGGGGAAAATCATTATATTGTCATCTCCTATTAACTTATTGTCACAATTTCCATGGTAATGTCTCTGAAAGCAATTTAAAAATTATAAGTTTGATAATACAGTGTGAAGCACAAATTTGGCAATGTTTGTTTATTTATTGGTGCTAGGAATTGAACCTAGGGGAGCTGAGCTACATCGCCAGTCCTCTTTTGAAATTCTGAGACAGGATCTTGCCAAGTTGCCAAGTTCCTGAGGCTGGCCTCCAACTTGTGATCCTCCTGCCTGTGTCTCCTGAGTTGATGGGATTACAGGAACACGCCATCATGCCTGGCATATTTAGCAGTGTTTCTTAGAAATTGAAAATAAAAACATTTGCATCCTCTGATTTAATACTATTTCTATTATTTTTTCCTAAGTGATTAGACAAATTTAAAAAGAACTTTATTCTGGAGGTTGGGATACTGGAAGTGACCTAGTTTCCTACAAAGAAGAAGGTGGCTCGGTCCCTCAGCAGTGTTTAGGTGTGTGCTAGGAGCTAAGTAAGCCCTCTTCTTGACCCAGAGTTCAAGCTGTGGGCAAACCCGATAAAACCCCTTCGCCCCGAGAGCCTTCCTCCCTGGGGAGATGGTCACCAGCAGAACTCAGGTCAGTGTCCATCAGTGGTGCTGAGTGGATGCGGGATGAAGGCGAGGAGCAGGAGAGGGGGCAGGAGGAAGAGTGGAGGGAGAGTGAGGAGCTCACAGGCCCGCACTGGAGGGCGCAGAGACCCTGTGGGAGCCGCTGCAGGCAGAGGACCTGGGGACAGAGGTGCCTTTGCAGGGGTTGTGCTGTGGTGGAGGCCTGCAGGAGAGGCCAGTAGGGACTCGCCTCTGAGTGGCTCCAGGGCAGTGCCAGGTGGCGCCAGGCAGCTGGGGAAGCAGGGTGCTGCTCTCCAGGCTCCCAGGGGCTTCCGGAGCTGGGCTTTTTCTCAGTGACAATAGCTTCACTCCGACACATTCTTAACCCACTTTTTCTGACTCTTAGTGTAATTTCCCGCTTTTGATGCTTGATTTTATATTTTCACATGTTCTAGTAATATCTGTGTACCTGTGCTTCTCATTCCTTTTATTTTCAAAAGGGACATTTATTTTGTTACAGAATCACAACATGGTTGACATTTTAGTTAAGTACGATTAGTAAAAAGAAAATTAAAGCTCTCCTGAGCCCCATTGATATGTTCAGGTCCTAGTTCTCTATATATTTTCATGAAGTTACGTGCATTTATATATAAATGTATGCATTTACTTGAAACATGAAAATGAACTTTTAAATTAGCAAAATTAGACATGTCTTACCTACAGTCTTCTTCACTGCTCCATCAGTATAACCACAAATGCCCCCCCCACCCGCCCTCTCCCAGGGCAGTCGGCTCTGACCTGTTCTTACTCTTTGACTCTTGGAGGTGGACATGGGTGGACATGTCACCCACAAAGTTGGGATCAAACATAGTGGATCCCTCTGCCTTGTTCAGATCACATTCTAGAAAAGGGGGGAAAGAGAGAGGTGTGCAGAGTGCAGCTCACATTTTCGCTGGCCACCCCTGGCTCTGGGTCCTGTTTCCAAGGACATGGGTCCCTGCGTGGGTGATTTGCTCCTGGTGTCCCTTCCTGCCCTCCAGCTGTCCCCCAGAGGGAGAGCCAGCTCCTTTCCAAGTGTGTCCCTCACAAGCAGCTCTGTGACCCCCCACCGTGCATCATGCTGAGCCCTCCTTCTCCACGGGCTCTTTGCACGTTCACATCTGGTTCACACCCACCACCCTCAGCTGCTATTCCCCCACATTAGTCACAAACAGTATTATTTTTTAAAAAATGGATTCCTAGTGCATCACAGTTAATCTCATCGTCTTAAAGCAGAGTGAGCTAGTCCTTTGTTCAGATCCTCCATGGGCCCAGTAGGCCTTGGGCTACCTTTGCATTTCTACAGACCTGTATGTCAACCAAAGGTGTGATCAGTAGAAGAACGGCAAAAACTTTCAGACCTCAGGCCTGCTTTCTTCCTCTCCTCCCAGTTTCAGTGAATTGATGGGAGCTTTAGGGAGCCATTTCTCCACTGTTATAAACGAACCTCTCCTCCTGCATACAAAGCAGACATTGGTAATGTCCATAACAACATCTGGGAGGTGGGTGGGCAGGACCTTGGGGTAGGTTGAGTGGTGGGGACAAGGTGGAGAGGTGACTCAAGAGGCTTATCTCCGATGACTGAGAGCATAAAGGAGCATTGGAGGGAGAGACTTGAGGCCTAGGTGAGCTTTGTGCTGGATTCTGACCCTCCTGTGTTGGAGCCTGAGAGGGCAGACATACAGAAGAACTGTCAGGTGCACTTTCAGGTGAGCACCTCATCAGAGCTGGGGCGGCTGTGGAGGCGTCTGTTTGTAAGAGGCAGGGAAACTGTGGATGTGCATGTGGCTCTTCCTGGAGCTAATGAGCAGGACGTGGAAGCCAGAAGAGGGTAATGCCAAAGGAGAGGCCGCGGAGGGGGGCTGGGGGGACTCTGGGATGAGCCGGTCAGGCACCAGCAGGGAGGGGTCTTGAGGTCCCCTGTGTCATCCTTACTTGGGCTGTCTTACATGAATTTCCCTTTCAAAGTTCAACTTTCTGATCTCTCTGCAATGCAATTGCTGTCCCTTCGCATGCGTCCCTTCCTCCCGATGGTGGCTTGCGGTGGGAAGCAGGGCTGCCCACATGGACTCCTAACTGGCCACTGCCAGCCTCAGTGCTTGGACCCTGCTTGAGTGCGGGTGGGTTGCCCTAGGCCGCACTGAAACAGAAGGCTCCAGAGCTCTGGGGAATCTGAGAGGCCACTTGCTTACCAGCGCTGGGTTGAACTTGCAGTGTGTGGGGGTCTCTCTCCTAACAGACTTTTAAACATTTCCCAAATAAAGCAGGCTGTGCTTGCCTCTGCATGTCCTGCCACTTTTATTTGAAGGGCCAAGCGGTTCCTGTCTTTTCCCCCTCTGAAGAGGAACTTTAACTTCTTATCACCTCTCCTGTCTCTGGAGTTTTAAGTCAAGCACATTTTATTCTCAGGAGTTCTGTTGCTCATCACATTTGAATCATGCAGTGACGTTGGTAAAACTGCCCTAGGTTGGAGCAGGAAAAGTCAGGGACAATGTTCCTTTATTGGTACAGGAACCGAAGCCGGGAGGACTGAGGATGCATCTCAGTGCCCCTTGCTCATCGGCCTCGGGACCGTTTTGCACGCTCACGGTTTGGAAGGATCAGCACAGAGTCCTGTGCGGAGATGCCAACTCCGCCCGGCGAGCAGGGGTTGCATAACTATTCCTAGCTCAGTGGTGGACGCGCTGCTGCCACTCTGTGTCATATTTGAATTTATTCTTTGTTTATAGAAATCCCAGCCAGGAAGACTCACAGTCTTGGCAGCTGATTAAAGCAAGTGAAGTCTGAATTTTGACACTGTCATTAAATGTGAGCTCCAGTCAGATGGCGCTTTCCCCCGTCCTCCGGGTGTGGGCGGGGGGGGGGGGGCACCGAGCTGACGAGGGCCCTGCTGTCGAGGTTAGGCCTCCGGGATTCCAAAGAAAGCCTGGTTTGTCCGCGGAGGGTTGAACGGTGCCTTCCAAAACATGTCTTTTAGAGGTATGAGCTAGCAAAATAAATGAGAGAAAATTGGGTTAATTTTAATCATTCTGCCACTCTGATGCCAGATCTTGGAACACCTACAAAAACAAAGTCAGTCTTGAAGCGCAGCCTCGACTCTGGATTCAAGAACCCCGTTCCTCTTGGTGAGCAAGAGCAGCCAGACCCGCAGTTGGAACCTGGTGGCCTCCGTCGCACGACAGGGTACCTGAGAGGCCCTTCAGGAGCCCAGGATGACCACCGGGCTTCTGGAGCTTCCCAGTGAATTCCTTTCCAAGTGTGTTTTCAGACCAGAGCTGGGTCCTTTCTGCTCTTGATCGTTTTCATGTGGAATAACACTGAAGCCCAGGAGCGCACTGGGCGGGACGGGGATGGGTGTTCCATGTGGGTGACTGCGGCTTCGCTGGAGTCGCCATGACGGGTGGGAGAGAACCAGAGAGAGCATCGTTCACAGGTGGCCGCAGGGGGGGGGGGAGCAGCGTGGCCCCAGCCTCAGGCCAGGGTCCTGGTTCCCAGGGACTCTGCCTCTCACCGTCTGGCTCTGGGAACAGCACTTACCCCCGTGACTGCTCCCTCACGTGTAGAGACAGAAGAAGGCGCCTTCCAGCGGGTGGTGGTGAGAGGTGGCGGAGGTGACCTAGGATCACCAAGCACTGACTGTGGTCTCCGGCCTGGGCCAAACTGGCAGAGTTTATCACTGTTGTCTAACCAACTCCACTTTCTCCATGAAATTAAAGGAGGAGGAAGAGGAGGAGGAGGGGGGGAGGAGGAGGAGGAGGAGGAGGGGGAGGAGGAGGGGGAGGGAAGAAAGAAGAAGAAGCAGAAGATATTAGAATTAATGAGGAGGAGGGGGAGGAGGAGGGGAGAAATAAATAAATAAATAAATAAATAAATAAATTAGAATTGATGTTTCCCTGAGTATTTTGGGGAAGGTGTTAGTGATGGATGCTCATGGGCTGTTTACCATAAATATGGACTAAGATCTGCCTTCACAGTGCTCCCTCCTGGAGTCTAGGCAGAGGCGCAGGGATACCATCCTGGGCTGTTGATGCAGGAGAGACAACCACCTGATAGTTCATTTAAAGTATCTCGTGGACGGGCAGGATTTGCACATGACCCCTTTGTCTTGCCTTCCTGCCACCTCTGTGTTTTTTAAGAACCGTAGGATATGTTTCAGAGAGGGACCTGGAGGTGTGAGATCCAGGGTTGGAAACTGGCCTGGCCTGGACACACAGCCTCCTTTGACGAGCCTTCTTTTCAGAGTCGCTCCCACGGGAGAAGTCACTCCGCTGGTCCACGTGGAATGGCAGATCTTAGGTCCAAGAGAAATAGTCTCACGCGCTGGAGCTTGCTTTACGGTATCGGAGGAGACCGTCCGCGAGACTGCTCAGCCTTCAGCTGGAGATGCACACGGAAGAGCGGCTCAGTGTTTGGGATTGGCTGGAGCCATACTGAAATAAACAAGAGTTTGCTTTTTCCCTTTGTCTTTCCTGAAGTTGATTTATGAGGCAGGGCCTGGGCTGAACTGTGATAAATACCTGGGAGTTGTTCTGAACCCAGCTGTCATGCTGTGGTGCGAAGCTCCGCTTGGATAATTGCTTGATTAAAGTGAAATATTTCAAAATACTAGAACCACACTGTAAACTGATGATTAAAAATAGTGGGCGTGTTTTAAACTTTGCTAGAAGAGCCGTTATGGAAAATTCCTTTCTGTAACTTTCAAATAGCTTTGATTGACGATATTTTTAGATGATCGTTTGTCATATTGCGAATAGAGCACTGTATGGATCTTTAATTTATGATAGTCTCTTTTGCAATACCAATATAATCCATCTTTTCAAATGTTAGTAAATCAAGGCAAAAGCCTTTTATTAGTAAATTTATAGATACAAAAAGAAAAAGGAACCAAAAAATACATATTTTTTAAAGACCATTACATCAGAAATGAATCTTCCCTTACATTTGAGGGAAAGTACAAATCTTATTTTATATCTTTTAATTTAATTGGCTAGATTTTGCCAACACTTACCTATGAAGCGGCCCACAATTATACTCCTTCTTAAAAGCAGTTTTCTGGCAGCCTGTTCTTGGGCAGGGGAATGAACATTATGGGGAATGATTGATGCTACCCTCAGTTCAAGTTTAAGTGATTTTCCTATAACAGGAAATGCTCCATGGTGATGTGCTGCCATTTAGTGTCCATACGTAATGCCAACCATAGCTCTTCGTACTGAGAACTTGAGCTGATCAGAAGGATGATCAGATTCACCCAGAGACGGCTGAATGTCACGCACACCATGTTTTTAACATCCAGACCCCACATTGCAGATCTTTAATGGAGAATATCACCAATGCCTGAGTGTGCAAAGGGACCCCACCCTCCCGTGAACTCCTCCCGGGGGACCTAGGAGCCCAGGCCAGGTTGAGGCGAGGTCCCTCCCTTGGAGTTTCCCACAGTGTGTCCTGTCTGCTCAGAGTCACTCTGTCATTGTCCTGCCTGTCAGGCTGCAAATTCCTCAGACCGTTCCAGTTATCTACTATTTTATCTTGATTTCCAAAATTCAGAACCTGAATTACATTTTCTCTTTGCTGACAAATTTGGCTCCTGTCTCTCCTCACTCTGATGCGCTGAGCTGCGTCCACATGGAGGACGCCTCTGCTGGACTCTCAAGGTCCCTGCTTCTCTCTGTCTGTTTCCTCTTTGGGGGCTTCTTTGGTCTCAGAGCTTCTGCTTGGTTTCTGGATGTGGCATTGCCTAGTTTTAAAGGACGTGAGAGAAGGCTCTGGAAGGACTTGGCAGTTTTTCCATTTACTTGCTGTGCCGTAGGCAAGTTTCTTACTGTCTCTGAGCCTTCCTACCCTCCGCTATAAGCTCATAACAGACACTGGTGAGTTTTTCTGGTGGCTGGTGGGACGTGGCTCCTAGTGTCTGCATACAGCTCCCCACAGGCTGGTCTCACTGTAGCCTCGTGACCACAGACCTCTGATGGGCCTGGCTGGAGCTGGGAAGTCCTCTGTGCCTGGTTCTCTGCTGGGCTTCTGGGTGGTGGACAGACCTGCTCTGACCACCTTTTCTTTGTCTGCCTTCGTCTCTCCCACCCGAGAAGTGAGATCCAGTCTTGGCCTTTAAACCCCACCTGGTGCTTTGCAATCCTGTGTCCCTGTCCACAGCCAGCCCCCAACTGAGGTCTCAACGTATCGTGAGCACTTCGATAAAGGACTGACGTGTCCTCGAGGTCTGTTCTCTGTCTCCTCAGCTCCATGCAGTGGAGGACTGTGGTCCAGGTGTGAGGACTGTGAGACTGCCAGCTGCCACACAGTGCAGATGGTCTCAGGGTCTTCTTTCCCCCATTTCCCCTAGTCTGTCCTGTCCTGTCCCTCTTCCTGCAGCCGCTCCTGGTCGGTGATCTCTCCTGGACGGGTGCCGAACATCCCAGGTCTCTGTGATGCTCATAAATCTTTTATTCACGTAGCAGCTGGAGAACCTTGAGGATGAGCCAGTCAGACAATCCCCACTTGTCTCTGGCCCCAGAGGCTTCCTGCCTGAGCGGGGCTCACTCACACTCCCTCCAGTGAACTGGCCCTCACTCCCTGTGGCATTGGGGTCCTCGCCCACAGATGTCAGCGCTCTGTGTGTCCTGAGTCCCCTGCCTGGGGCTGGGGAATAGCTACCTGTCTGGTCCCTCACCCTCAGGGGCCATTTCTCTCGCTCTGTAAGGGCTGACTCCTGCCTGTCCTGCAGGTTTGGGCCTGACACCACCTCCTTGGCGAGGGCCACTCCTCAGCGAGACCCTCTCCAGCTCTGGCCCTCCCTCGGGAGCTGTGAGGGTCCTGAGTTTGCTTCTCACCTACAAGCTCCTTCCCCTGGGCTCCTTCCCCAGCAGGGAGAGAGCAGGCAGCCACCCACAGCAGGTCCTGCACTCTCCTGTGGGGCTGGAAATGGTGCCTCTGGGGCCCAGCTTGGATGCGCTGACCCAGGACAAAGCCAGCCCTTGAGGGTTTGATGGTTCACTTCTGCTTCAGCGGGGATGGATCATGACGAGGGTGCTTTCTACCAAAGGCTTTCTGTGACCTGAGCTGAGTCTCCTGTGCTGGACGCTAACTGGATGGTGGGGGCTCCTTGGCCGCTCCTTCCTCCTGCTCCTGTGTGTGTGGCTGGGGGGCATCCCGAGTTCCTCATGTGGTTGGACACTGCTTGACCTGCCAGCAAGAGGTCGCCTTCCAAGCATCTAATGTCTCATGCACTGTGTATTAATTTGCATTAAATTTATTCATTAAATTTAATTGCATCCACCAATTCCATTAATTTTTATTCATATCCATTTTTAAGTCAATTTCTAAAAAATTTGGAACATAACATAAATAAAAGTCCCCGGCAGTAAATGCTTATCAGGATTAGTTATAGAGCAGCTTCCCTTGGGCTCCTTCCCAGGTCGGACCCTCCCTTCCTCTAGAGATAGATGCCGTCCTGTTCTCTGGCTTCCCTGCTGCCGTCTGGAACCGGCTCAGTAACGCTGCCTACTGACTCCGGAGCCCGGCTTCCTCCAAGCTTCATGAAGCTGCAGTGGCTCCGCGTTCCTTGGTGTTGCCCCAGGTTCTCTGTCTCTGAGGCTCCTTCCTGTGCTCACGTGTAGCCCCGTTGTCCTGGGGTTCCTTGCCAGGGAGTGTGGTGTGTGTGCCACAGCCCCTCCATCCCCTCCTTTCCCGAGGGCATTGGGGGCTCCTGGTGTTCTGCAAAGCTGGGCAGCACTGTGCCAAGCAGGTGGGCGTCTCCAGGCGCACATGGCACACGTGCAGTGGCAGGGGGCTGCCGAGCCTTCTGGGGTGGGAGCCGGGTGGATTCCCTCCACTCCCTCGCTGTCCTTCTCCGCCCTGCTTCTCGTCCAGGGGTTTGGCTCCGGCCGGTGGCCGAAGAGGGGCTCCCTGGCCTGTGTCCCCTGTGTTCAGCTTGTGAGGGGCCCTGGAAGGAGGCTGGGGCAGCAGGAGAGGCCAGGGGTCCACCTCCCACCTCTCTCCCTTGGTCCCCTCCGTGGTTTCTCTGTGGCCAGTTTCTGGGTGTCCCTCCTCGCCATCCTGGGCTTGAGGATGGAGGTGGCCTCCCTTTCTCGCAGCCCTGGGAGATTCGTTGGTCATCGTGAGCTTCCCATTCAGCTCTTCTCAGTTTCCCTTTGAACTTGCCCTCTGCTTCCCCAGCTGAGAGTCAGCACTTTCCCAGGCCTGTGCGCACAGCCACCAGGGAGCGCCGCAGCCCCCCACTCCAGCCCTTCCCAGGTGGGGCAGGCTCTCCTCGATGGCTTGGCCTGCGTTTCCCGGGTTTCTAGGGACTTGGAGGCCCTCCATGTCTTTAATGCTTGTGGGTATCTTCTTCTATGAAGGCCTTTCAGACCTCTTCCTGGATTTTCCTTTGGGTTGTGTCTTACTGATGGATTTATAGACGTTCGGTACGAATTGTGAATGTGGATTGTAGGCTAGGATGCTAAAAATATCACCTTCCACTTTTGGGGTTCCTTCTAGTTTCTCAATGAATCTTTGATGGAAAAATAGCTCTTATTTTTAAAAATTTTAATCCAGTTCAAGTTATCAGTCTTTCCCTCTACAGATAGTGTTTTGGCCTTGTATACAAAATCCCCATCCCAGAGTCATGAACGCATTTTATTTTAGTATGTTTCAGAAACTTTTTATAATGCTGCTTCTCATATTTAGATCTGTAACTTGTGTGGCGTTGATCTCTCTGATCGTATGAATGACTCACCAAATTTCTCTTTCTTTCTCCTTCTCCTTCTCTTTTTAAAAAATTTTTTTTATGTGGATGTCACATTTCCCAGAACCATTTACTAAAAGTGTCCCCCTTTGCTGGCTCCGCTACAGTGCCACTTTTGTCAAAAATCCAGTGTGTCCCTATGCCTGTGGACTTGCTCCTGGGCTTCGCCTCCTTCATGGATCTATTTGTGGGGACCTGCATGCACGTCACTGTGACCTGATTGCTGTGACTTCATTATTGTGCTTGGTCTCTCTCTAAGCAGCTTCGGCTGCCTCACCCTCCTCTGAGACTGCCTTGTCTGTCTTTGACCTTGTGCATGTTCGTGTATACTTTAGATTTAATTTGTTGTATTCCACAAAAATCTCACTGTAATTTTTATTGAATATTCATTGAATCCATTGATGAATCTGGTAGAAAGTGGATATCGTCACAGTATTAATTCTGTCAATCTGTGACCACCGTATCCATTTATTTATCTTCTTTCCATTTTTTTTTGTAGTTTTCAGTGTAAATTTTGTGTACCTCTTATTTTTGATTCATTCTCATATCATAATAATATTTTTTGGTGCTAAAGAAAGTAGGATCTTTTAAATTTTTCACTTTCTATTGATGCTGATATGTAGACATGAAATCAAATTTTCTATGTTGCTCTTATATCTAATCTCTTAAACTCGCTCATTAATTCTAATGATTTATTCTTAAAGTCTCTTAGAATTTCTATGTAAAAACTTCCATCTGAAAATATCTCCTGACATTGTATCCATTTTCTTGCCTTATATACCGGCTAGATCTCTAGTGCAATTTCTGATAAAACAGGGAGAGGTGATACATGAGCCTCCCTTGTCTATACCCCATCTTCAGAGGATTAGATTTTAATGTCTTACTACTGAATTTGTGGTTACTTTAGGTTTTGGTTGATGCAATTGGTTATCAATTTGTGAGATTCATAAAATCACCTTTTATTTTTAATTTACCAAGACTTTTTATTATGCATAGATATTGAATTTTATCAAATGCTTTTCCTCCTCTATGTAAGATTACTATATGAGTTTCTTTATTTTTTTTTTTTACAGTTGCATTGATTCAAACAACATTTTATCCTGAGAATAAACCCATTTTGGTTATAGTATACATTATTTTTTTCATATAATGTTGGATCTTGTTTTCTAGGATTTTGTTTTGGATTTTTGTGACCACATTGATGTGTGAGATTGGCCTATAATTTTCTTTTTTAAAAATAATGTTCCAGCTGGGCACCGGGGCACATGCCACATGCCTTTAATCCCAGCTACTCGGGAGGCTGAGATAGGAGTATCGTGAGTTCAAAGCCAGCCTCAGCAAAAGTGAGGCACTAAGCAACTCAGTGAGACCCTGTCACTAAATAAAATGCAAAATAGGCCTGGGGATTTGGCTCAGTGGTCAAGTGCCCTGAGTTCAATCCCTGGTACCCCCTCCCAAAATAATAATGTCCTAGTTACATTTTAATGTCAAAATTTCTTCCTTTTCTGTTGGTTGAAAAGGTTTGTGTAAGTCCAGAATCATATTTTTAAGTATTTTTTAGAATTTGATGATAAATCAGTCTCAGCCTGGAATTTTATTTTTTTTTCCTGGAGTTTGAGATTCAGAAGGTTTGAGATTATTCAATGTCTTTGATGGTGTAGAGGTTCAGACTTTGTGTGTTTTTTTTTTTTAACAGTTTTGGTAGATTTTATTTTCCAAGAAGTTTATCGATTTTAGCTGATTTTTCCATATTTATTGATAGGAAATTGGTTACAATATGCTATTTTCCTTCTGATGTCTTCAGGATGGATAGTAATTTTCCCTTTTTATTTTTGACTTTGTTACCTTCATGTTTTTGTTCTCTCTTTAATTGTACTCATTAGTGGCTAGTGAATAATTAATCTTCAGAGGACCCCATTTGGCCTTGTTAATCTTCTCTACCACATGCTCATTTTCTGTTTCCTTAATCTTGTTCTATTTTGGTTGTTTTCCTCGGGTGTTTCTAAGTTCTTGAGGTGGACTCCTTTGCAGGTTTCCCGGGACAATCGCCCAGGGGAACAGCAAGGTCCCTGATCCACTTCATGCATCCTCTCCTGTGTTTGTGGAACCAAGCCTAGTTCAAGTTCACGTGACGTGTGCGGTCCCTGTGGCCGTCTCCTCTCACCGGCTCACAACCTGCACTCTAGCGAGAAGCCCTCACATTGACTGTCCCCAGCGCCCCCAGGAGGGCCAGTCAGTCCACTGCACAGCAGCCTGTGGAGGTCAACGGTATCTTCTCATCTTGACCGTGTTTCTCAGAAAAACCTTCAACTACTTTTTCCTTCAGTGCTGAACCAAGTTCTTTACCCAAGTTTCCTACTCTTCACTGATTTGCCATTCCCCGCCCCCCACCGTGGGAACATGGCATGTTTCTTTGGGACTCAGCAAGCTTCATTTCCTCAGTCTCAGAATTTTGCTGACAGTGTGTTTCATGAAGTAGATGTTCAATAAATATTTCTTGGGTTAATGAATAAACTTCAATCTCTTTGCATCTATGTTGATATTTAAGTATTCTACAAAGTCTGATAGCTTAGTACATGTCTTAATGAGTATATTTAAGTTTTCTTGATATTTTAATGTTTCTGTCTTAAAATAAGGATGACTTGAAAATTTTTTCCAATTATAAAAGTAGTACACACTTACTGTATCCCAATTTCCCCCAAATGTTTGACTTAAAAAGTCACCACGTGATCTCAGCTTCCAAAGTGAAATCTATTCTTCTGAATGCTTCTCTGCATATGCTAATATATTCATGGGATCATTTGAAAATTTATTACACCTTGACTATTTTCTGTGCAGTTCATTTAGCTCTGCCTCATTCCTGTCAATACGTGTAGTATGTCTATCCAATCGATCTCTGATCAATAGACGTGCAATATGTTCTTTTTAAACTTTTACTCGTCAGCGAGATAATGTACTCTGGTACATGGTCCACCTGTTAGTATTTTTGATGTCGCTATGTCTCATCCAATGATGTACTTTCTGATTGGCTGACATCTGTCTGTCATAGGGTGTGTGTGTGTGTGTGTGTGTGTGTGTGAGAGAGAGAGAGAGAGAGAGAGAGAGAGAGACTAAACTACATTAGGAAGTTGGATTTCTTGATTCCACTTGTTCCCAAGTAGAGCACTTCTGTCTCCCCTCAGGGACGTTTGGCAAAGTCTAAAGACAGGTTCAGTTGCTGTAACCGTAAGGAGGGAGGAGCTGGGGGGTCTACTGAGGGGAGGCCAGGAAGTCTGGCCAGCCTCCTATACCCAGAAGCCCCCTGGACCTAGCAGGATCATTCAGCCCCGGATGCCGATGCTGCGAGGGCTGAGGAGTCCTAGGGTTTTCCTGACTGTCCTTCCATGGCTACACCGCACTGCATCAATTCTAGGGCACACATTGATTTTCAAGAATTGGCGTGTGTCTTACAATCAATAGGGTTGCATTATGGCTAATTTTGATTGGCAGAATTGTTTCTCTTTCCATGTGATCCCTTCATATCTGACCAGCCTCAGCCTCCGAGGTGATGAAAGATGATAACATGACCATGTCTTGTGAGTTACTTCTGCGTGTGACTACGTCTAATTCCAGTGTAGCAAAAGGAAGTCTGTGTGATCGCCATGTCTGTAGGGGTGAGAAGCCGCTCCGTGTCCAGCTGGGCACCTGTGTCTTCAACTGCAGACCTACTCCAGGGCTGAGAGTGAAATGCAGGGTCTGAAACCATCCCATATATTCGATTTTACATTAAAATAGTTCTCTTGGATGCAGTAACAGACATAATATTGATAGAATGTTCATATTCAGGGCAGAACGATCCATGTATTCACTTGGGAGGCCATGAATCCTTCTCTACCCATTGACTTTTCTCCATGACTTACATTCATTGCATTTAAATGCAGGAAAATGACAATTAATGGTTGGAATGCCTGGCAAACTTTCTCCAGCCTGAGCCCTCTGTGTTTCCTAACATTTGTAAGCAGTTGGATCGGCCAAGGAGTGTTGTGCTTCCTGACTTTGGGGACAAGGTCATGGTAGGAGTATCTGATTTCCATATGGCTTCTCTCCTTCCAGGCCCTGGTTGGCTGACGGCGTTGATCGCCTACACCAGAGCTCGATCAGATGACAGAACACAATTTAGCAGAAAGCTTCCCCCGCCCCGTTCTTATCAGAGAAAATCTGAACATATTCAGTGGGAAATGGGTTTCAGTGTGTACTGTCAATTCTTTTTTGCATTTGTAAGTGAGAAAAAAAATGAGGTGGTTAAAAGGTGGCGGTTTTGAGTTATTAAGAATGATCTGGATTAGCCTCCACTTCCCTGGGTCACTGCTAGGTAGCAGCTGATAGTCCACATCTGGTTTTGGTTTGCGGTCGCTGACAAAGGAGCACCACGTGCGTACAGCCGCATTGTTAGCAGTAGTCTCCCCGCTCTTTGAGGGCAAAGTGCTCCCCACGGCCGAGGTACTGAGATGCCTTCGACTCCCATTTACAGATTAGGCCAAACCTTTCAGGTGAAGGGTCACTAAAGGCAGTTGAAAAATTTCTTTGTGAACTTCCCAGTTTTCTGGCTATTAAAGAAAATAATAAAATAAAAGGGCTCCTAGGCGCAAGAATTCCATAAAACGGAGAGTGGCGGGGGAGGCACATGGATGCTCCCGGATCTGGTGGGAAGCTCAGAGCAGCTTTAAGTCTGGGGAATGGAAGCTCCCACGCCCTTGCTCAGTGTGGGGGTGAGCCTCGGGCACCCTCGCCCTCTGGGATCAGAGCAGCCATGCTTTATCTACAGGAACTGGGTCTGTGAGTTGAAAATGAGTCGTAATGTGAAGTGTCACCAAAAAGAACCAATGAAAGGGGAAACAACTGGGCTCAGTGGTCCGCCCTACAGTCCCCGCCCCTCAGGGTGGCAGAGCCCAGGAGTTCAAGGCCAGTCTGGGTCGACACAGTGAGATCCCCATCTCAAAGGAAAAGCGTTGACCTTCCCAGAACCCTGCAGGTGTTTGGCCAGGATCCTGCTAGGGACAGATATGTTTTTCCTGTTCCCCTTGGTGAGGGTTTGACAGAATGGAGACCTACTGTGTGTACCTGTGCCTGTCACCTTTGCCCACAGTGATTCTGCAGTCCAGTGGTTAGCTGGGCCCACCGGTGGAACCTTCCAGATGGCTCTCAGTACATCCGAACTTGACTGGTGCCCAGCACTCCCACCCCCACTGCACCCTGGAAGCCTGAAGCAGGGTGCGAGGGGCAGCGAGCCCTGGCCTCCAGGAGCTGGTGCTGGGGGGAGCGTGGTGTCCGCACCTTCTCCACACCAGGGCTTTTCTTCTCAATAACATGGGGAACGGAATTCTCACCTTCAGCCTCTGCTTCCCATTTGCCCATTGATTTGGAAGTCACAGAGAGACACAGGGGAATTCCCCACGTCTCCTGGGGAAGGTGATCTGGGGCGGATGCAGAGATTTTTTTTGGAGCATGGGGCCGAATCCAGTCACACAGGACCTGGCGGCCCTTAGCAAGGACAGAGAACCCGAGTTGGAGGCCGAGCAGGAAGGGTCTCCTGCTGGGGCAGAGTGACCCCCGCAGCATCCGCACAGCCACTTAGCAGAGGAGGAAGGTGGTGGAAGAGGAGAGGGATGGACTGCTGAGGCCCACTTCCTATGTTCTTCTCTCAGGTTAAAGTGCTGTGATTTGATAGAGTTTTCTTTCCAACTACTATGCAGGTTCTTCTTTGCGTGAGGACTTGTGTGGACCCTCAGTGCCTGACCCATGACTTGGCAGCCAAGGTCAATACAGATTTGGAGGATAGATGAACAATCACCTAGGAAGAATATTTTTCTTCTTTAACAATGTTGCCAATGTCTCTTTAAGGCATCTGGCCATGACATTCTAGTTACATATTGCTGCCTAAAAAATGACTCCAGAGCTCAGAGGCCTTAAATCACAGTGGTCCTTCATGGTTCCAGGGGTTGGCCGACTGAGACAGGCATTCTCTGTTCAGGTCTCATGTATGTTGTGGTCAAGTGGCTGTTGGGGCTGGAGTCTTCTGGTAGTTTATTTCTACCTCTGGGGGTTCATGCTGGCTGTGGGCGGGGACTGACCACCAGAATTCCTGCATGTGGCTTGGGCTTCCTCCCATGATGGTGGCTGAGGTTGAAGAATGGGTGTCACCAAGAAAACCTGGTGAAGTTGGCCTTGGAAGTCACGTAGCTGAACGGTAAAAGGCACCAGCCCATCCAGATTCTTCAAGGAGTGGCATATGGAACCAGCCTTTCTAAGCAGCCAAGTCGGTGCTGACATGTGGAAGGGCATGGGTGGGTAGAAAATCCTACTGGAACATCTTGGGAGGTATAACCTTCCTGGTGATATGGTGGGTGCCTAGCAATGCAATGAATCCGCCTTCAGGATGGTTTCTACAAATATGCCTGAAACCCAATGAGTTGCTGAAATAGTTTATCTAAAAATAATTTTAGGCAGAGTTCCTTTGGAAAATTGCCAAATGGGAGCTACGATTTTATGTCAAAGTCCAGATGAATCTTCTGTCACCCTGTCACGATGCAGGTAAAATAGATGTCCACTCATTCATTCACTTCTTCATTCAGTGTTTTTTAAAAAATGAATATCCACTCGCTGCCGGGGCCTGGTAGGACTCCTGCTGAGCTGGAAACCCCGTAGCCCACAGGGTCAGTCGCCCTCTTAGAGACTGTTTACCTCCCTTCCCAGTGATTTGGAAAGCTGATCAAAAGGCCACTTCCAAAGTGACCTGGGCCTACAGCTGGACACAGGGAGGGGAGATGCAGACCTCTGGGGGAAGGGATGGGTGGGCCTGAGGCCTCCTCTGAGTCTCTCATCTGTTTACTATCTAGTGTGTGTGTGGGGGGGGGGCACTGGGGTGACTCACAGCAGCAGCTGTAATCTTATTTTGAGTGAAAATCTCAGGACTTGCTTAGAAGGCTGTTGGAAACCAGACAGATGGCCCAGACACTGGGCACATTGTGTTCAGAGTTCAGGGAGGGGTTGGTGGTTTGGCCACAGCCCACAGGTGAGCCTCAGCTGTCCTGTGGGCAGCTGGGCCTGGCCCTGTCACTGGTTAGTACTTCACGCAGAACAACGAGATCCCAATATCAAGTCAGACTGTGCCCCTGAGGGCCTGTCCTGGGCTGGCCACAGCCACGGCCACACCGCCGTCCTCTGCACTTCTGGGCTCTGTGGACAGGCTTCATTCACTCACATAGCCAGTGCTGGATGTGACTCGCCATGGTGACAGCTCTGGGCTTCCAGAGGTTTGCCACTCTTTGTGGGGAACTGGGAGGGAGGATGGCAATGGACCTGCTCACACGCACGCCGGTTCCTCCTTTGAACCACCTGTCAAGGTATTCATTGATTTAAAAAGGCAAATCGGCACAAACGGATTAAATTCCTCACTGGTGCTACCTGACAGGTAAGGATGAAGCCAGGCTCGACACCCGAGCCAGACCTCCCCGACCTGTTTCTGTCTCCACCTAAGCCAGCAGTCAGTGTCACTGGGGCTCCTCCACCAAGGTCCTATCCACCTGCAGGTGCACCATGGTGACGCTAGGCCAGGGTCCCCATGACACAGGAGCAGCCGCATCCCGTCTGTTTTGTGATACCGCTGACACGCGGAAGCCTGTTTGTTGCCTCTAAAAGTGGCCGAGTCACCGATGAAACTGCATGAATCATCCTTCTGCAGAGTCCACTGGACGCCGACCTCTCTGCTGGGCTGGCAGACAGAGAGGAAAGTGCACGCTGACCACAGCCCCTGGGGCCTCTTCAGATGTTGGTCAGAGCCGCACCACACACAGCCTGCCCCGGACAGCCCTGGACGCAAACAACTCTCACCCGTTGACCTCACCAGTGCTTGGGAGATGAACCAGTGTAGATGGGAAGGGGAAAAAAAGGAAATACTGCAGATATTTTAAAGTACAAGTGAGGACAGAAAGAGGAAATTTACAGAATAGGCTATATTTGGGGCAAATATTGCCAAGGACTGCATTTTGTTTAAGTGTTCAGCATTCAATGACCAAAAAGTTAGTGTAATTGTATGATATTATTTTTCAAGAAACCCACCAGATTTAGTTTTAAAGCTTCTTTTGTTTTAATATATATATATATATATATATATATATATATACACATATGTAACTATTATATATACAATTATATATACTTATGATACCATTTTGTAAATGAAAACTATAAACACCTCAAAATACTATCCCCCCCCACTTTTTTTTTAAATAAAGGAAGGAGGTTCCACAGGACTCTTTCACATCTGATGTATTATAGTGTAATCTCTGTTCCCTTCCACAGATTTCAGCTCCAAAAGGACCCTACTAAAATCTGAGTTTAGGCAAGATTCTAGCAATCAAGCCAGGATGGCCCACAAAACACACACACTAGAAACTGACCTGTTAGTTCAAAGCAACTTGTACCAGGAAGGTTTGGAACCATCTTGAATTACTGTAAAGTACAATATTTCTTGGGGTTCAAAATTATAACAGTGGGGTAGAGTGATTATACAATGTCCTTGGTCCAGTCTCACCCAGAAAACCACGCTGTTAGTCTCAGGGGCAGATCTGTGCTGTCTTTGCTCCTAACAGCCTGTATGTCCTTCTGCTCTGTAATACCACACAATTCACATTTTTTTAAAAAAACTTTTCTACATTATGAATATTGTGTTTTAATTTTAATGGATGAAAGCACAACCGCTTTGTAGGATAATAACATCAATTCAAGGAATTTGAAGTCAGGACTCGGGCATGTGGGTGTTCTCTCTGAGGGCCTTTTGGGGGGACCCTTAGCGCCCTCTAGTGTCCAGGAGCCGAGCTGCTGGAAGGGAAGCTCCTGCAGGGCTGGCTCCCTGTAGGTAGGCTTCCTGAAATTCTTGGGGCAGGATTGTTTTTGTAGCTGTAGTTAAAGGACAGAGTAGTCTCCACCAGGCAAGGGCACAATGGGGACTCCGTGATTTCCCTCCTGGCTTATCACTGCCAGCATGTTCAGAAAGTCTTTCCAGGTGGTGCTGAACACTGCAGCCTTTCTGCAAACTCATATCGAGATCTGAGTTGGGGTCAGATGACAACAAATTAACTTACTGTCTAGCTCCATTGCTGTTCAGTGCATTTACCGAAATAGGATTAGGCACATCTTCACGTGGGCAAATTGGAAAGAACTGGCCACCTTGACTGACTCCCACTCTACCCTTGTCCTCCCTGCCCTGGGTGCATGGGACATGGTGCACTGTAGAGGGGGTCATTGTGATAAAGGCTACAAGACAGCCATCCCATCCCATCCCGTCCTGTGTCATCATGTCCCCCCGCCCCTGCCCCCATGAGGGGCTCTGAGTGCTTCATGGCTTCAAATTTGGCATAGGCTTAGTCTCCTGGTGATACTAATGCGAATGTAAAGGAATTTATGGCACACATTTTCTGTCTTGGCTTTATTTCTGATTCCATTTGTGATATTAGTAAATTAGCAAATAAATCATCATACTGAGCCATGTTGAAATAAATAAAAGACCATTGTAATTCAAAAGCAGCCCTTAAGAAAAGCAGGAGCAATTATTAAATGCAGACTTCTCTGTACATTTCCACCAGTTGAGTGGCATTAGAGTGCCATTTGTTATCTGTCTTTAGGAGATAATTTATATTTTCTTTTAAAATTAATTATCGATCAAGACAAAAGAAAATTATATGATGAAGATGATGGCCAGTATCTTATAAGGGAGATGGACACACTCTTTAAAAAAAAAAAATCACTTAAACTTCTGACCAGTGATCAAAATTGATGTTCATTTCAACCACCCAAGATGACTTCTCAGGGTGGCCAGTGATGTTGTCTAGCACCTGGGACAGAATCCACTGGATCCAGGAATGGGGCAGAGAGGCAGGGCAGCCTCGAGACAGGATGGCCAGATGGTCTGGCACCCTCAGACTGTGTGCCTCCTAGAGAGACCAAGCCTCAAGGTGACCAGAGGCAACCTGATGGCTGTGTCATCTGGGCTCAGACATGCCCATTTAGACGCATTTAGTTGCTCACAGATTCTATGTAGAAGCTTGATAGCACCATCAAAAACTTTAAAGGTTGCTTTAAGCTGAACTATTGTGGCAAGAGAATCGCTCTCCTCTTGGGCTGTATTTTTTAATTGTGAGTAATACATTGACGTATTTAGGATCTCTGATAATGGATCCGACATTCTTGCATTTGCAGAGGCGTGTGGTGTAGGCAAAGCTGGCACAAACGGGAGAATGTGGGGGCTGCTTATGCAATTGTGTTTATTGAAATCATTGCTTCATTTGAGCCCATGGGGCCGACCTGATGTGGGCTTCAAAATGAAGGAAATTGCAACTCGGTGTTGAGAAGTCGAGGATTTAGTATGTGATAACAATTTCCTTGGTTTAGAGGAGTTCCAATCAAGCAAGAGACTGAAGAATATATTGACCACAGAGAAAAAGTGTTGGAACAGCAGTTATTTAAATTGTAATTGGATTGTTTCTTCATGTGCTGATGGAGGATGGCGTGCACCCATTGCGCGCGCACACACACACACACACACACAAACACACACACACACACACACACACACACACACACACAGCTTTACCCAGTGGGGCGAGTCCTGCGGTGTGCTATGAACAGAAGGAGGGTCCTTCAGCAGTGTGCAGTGCGACCTTGAGGGCTGGGAGCGCCTTACTCGGCATTTGTTCTCAGGCAAATCCTCCTATTGATGCAGACGGAAAAGCCCCCTGAGTGATGTTGTTCCATTGTGGGGCAGCTCCAGATGCTGGAGTCTTATCTACAATCTCAGGCATGTCCCTGGCAGAATTCCTTGGGACATCCTTCTTGCAGGGCTCTTGTGAATAATCCAAACACTATGCATTTTAAGATTCATGTGTCATCTTAGGGACAATATACAGCATTTTTGTGCTATTGTTTTACTGTTTAAAGCCTGTGTTTATTTCATGGGTCAGTTCCAGGCTCCGCAGTTTCATGTGTGCGGAATCCATGCAGACTGACAGCTTCCCGAACCCCCAAGAGGGGTCTTGTCAGCCTGGCTTCCTGAGTGCCCACCAGAGTTCCTGCGTGGAAGGGGCATGCCGTTGACACAGACAGGATGGATTAGTGTGGGGTCAGTGACCATCACAGAGCACAAGCCTGTCTTCTGGGGCTTCTTACTAACATTTATCCCCAAACAGTGAACCTTGCCTTGCTGGAGGCAAATTTAAAAACAACGTGCATTTTGTGACACATGGGCTAGGGCGCGGCGGCTGGAGGTGTCCTGTTCTGCATGTTCCACAGAGCAAGCCTGCAGTTGACAGCAGCTTCCCCAAACAGAACATGCCATCTCACTTAGACACCTTCTACATTAGAATCTAACTTTTGTTCACTATAAAGGTTCTGAAAATACAGATGATTCTAAATAGAAAGGAAGAAAAAAATGACCAAAATTATCTACTATGAGTATTGTATGTATACACCTGCTGATATTTTTTCTTTCCTTATTCATTTTTAATATGATGGGTCTGTGCTGTAATTCTCCTTCATGGTTTTTAACTCACCGGGTAGCATGTCAGAGAAGTCATAATATCAGAGCATCTGTCTCCTACATCATTTTTCTGGACACTGTCCGTGACGATGGACATGGCATTGCAGGCCTCATGCACGGCCAAGCCAAGGACGAGGTAAGTTATGAGCCTCGACCGCCTCTTCTGTTCTCCACCACGTCACACGTCCTTGTTAGAACTATGTTGTTCTCCTCCAGAGCCTTCTCCACTCCCCAGCTGCCTCACATCCTCCACGTGGAGAAGTTAGCAAGAGCACAAAGATGAGAACTTGCAGAACTTTCAGAAAGTGGGAAGAGTTTCAGGACACATAAACATCGGGGCTTCTTGGTTGTCGCAGTTCTTTGGTGGTCTTTGGATCTTACATCCTCCTTTTATTTGGAGCAAAACACTGCAGACTTCTGAGGGATTTGGGAGAATTCGTGGGTGATGGATGCCTGACGGATAACTGCAAGATAGAGAGGTGTAACTGATTGAGGGGCTGCTGCCCTCAGCTGCTGGGTGGGCTCCCTGGTCCAGGTTGGTGTCTCCTCAAGCCAGGGTAGGACAGGATGGGCCGTTTGCAGATGGCCCCCTAACTGGTGACCTTGAGGGCCGCTTTCCCTAAGGAAGAGTGGGGTCTGGGTGTAAAGGTGCCAGTCGTGAGGCAGCTGGGCCCCAGGCTGAGGTTTGGTGCCGGGTCAAGGAAGGATGAAGTCACCATTTTCAGGGTAATGTTCGGGAGGTGGCTTTTGCAGTGCAGTGTTTGATTAATAGGTTTGCCCTGTGCCACCAGGGGCTGATCAAGTTGGTTTTAACTGTCCCGAGACTCCCAGGTGTGGATGCTGTTCATGCCATTCTAGACACCAGGACTTGCTCTCCTAGAAGAGGCTAGGAATCAACATTTCTTCATTGGAAATGAGAAAGATAAGGCTGGGGACGTAGTTCAGTGACAGAGCACTTGCCAGGTGAGAGCGAGGCTCTGGGTTCTATCCTAAGTAACATTAAAAAAAAAAAGAAGAAAAAGAAAGGAGAAAGGAAGAAATGGAAAAGATTGGATTTGCCTTTAAAAAATTGGTTTAAAACTCATGATCTAAAAGTCAACATTCTGCAATCATTTTTTTTTTAGAATTTTATGCATTTTCAAAACTAGAATCAAACTGGCAGAATCTTTAGGAAATAAAAATTTCATCTGGTTTCTCTTTGTTGGGATCCAGGCAAACAAATTAGTCTCTAATAACACAATATTCTCATTATTTAAAGAATAAGAGATATTACATATGTGTATATGATGCATAAATAAATAGGGAGATCATCGTGGAAGAACGGGATCTCCACAAACCTGCTAGAGCTTCCTGCTGCGGAGGGCAAGCCAGGGAGGCAGGACCACGCACAGCTCCCTCCCCGGCTGCTCTGTTAGCAAAGGGGTCGTCTTGTTTAAGCTGGTGCTTGGTAGATCCTTAATGCAGCACTGTTATGGGAGACGACACGGAACCCTGAACTGGTCCTCTTTAGAAGAGAACAAAAAGCAAGAACTCTTGGGGAAGCTAGAGAGGGTTTTGGGTTTTTTTTCCTTTTTTCTTACTACTCCTGAATTCCAGTGGAAGCTTCCCAGATAAAACAACTCAGGACTTTGAAATTTTAGGGGAAACACAATTTTAATCGGCCTACCATCTCACTCATTGTTCAGAGATGAAAAGGGCGGAAATCAGCCTCCCTTCAACATGGAGGTGCTGAGAACTCACAGCTTCTGATTGCTACACAGAATGAGATTTTGTAGGATTTCTTCCTCAGGTTCTTGCTTGTTTGCTTTTTCTTCTCTTTCCTTTCCTCTTGTCTCTCCCTTCTCTTTTCCTAATTTCCCCATCCCTCCTCCTCCTCCTCCTCCTCCTCCTCCTCCTCCTCCTGCCCTATCCTAACACAAGAGGGGGACCTGGGATGGGGCCGAGGACATGGGAACCTTTCAGAACTAGAGAGGCGCAGGCCAGTGGAGAGCGTCCGCCCCCGGGCCAGCCCACAGCCTGAATGAAAGCAACTCCAAACCTCCACCTCTGAAGCCCAGAGTGGCCAGTGACTCAGGTTCTGGTCTATTGTGTCCCTGGGTCCCCACTGAGACCACACCTCTTCACTGGTCCCCCTTTTGTGTCGCTAGATCCAACACAGAATGTTGTTTCTTCCAGAGAACAAGTAATTTCCTGACAATGAGCAATTAAAGGCCTGGAATCCTCTAAGGAATGTGCGGGCTGCATGAGCTGTACTTCCTTGAGTGGAAAACAGCCGTGTGGCCCTGAACCTGGGGGCCTGCAGCACTTAACGAGATCCTCACATGGCAGCCCCTGGCAGGCCACGCTGGCCGGGCTGTTGTCCGCAGCCTTGCCGCTTGCCAGGGGACCTGCTCGCAGACATTCTGAAACGTGGGCTGTATTTTCGCTGTTTGGATTTTAAATATTTGAAAACCAAACTTTGACAGGGTTATTTATTTACTTATTTTCCGTCTCTTGGTGACTTTGGGTTGAGAGCCTACATCTTTGACCCTTTACTTATTCATTTTGTGGAGCAGATCACCACTGTGTGTGTGTTTGGAAGGACAACATGAAATTCAGTAGCTCTGAAACACTCGGTTGAGGGACGGAGGATCACTTGAGCCGGCCAGCAGCCATCTAGGAACGTGAAGAGGGTCCCACCTGCAGAGTTGGGCTGCAGGGGAAACAGCTCAGGTCCTCCTTCCTACCTGAGTGGCACGTCCCGGGAGAAGGGGGCCGAGTGTCCTGGCACCCAGGTGGAGGGTGCCCTCCCCATGTGAAGCCAGGCGGAGTCCCACCACATCTGTATCCTGCCTGGGTCCTGGTGCAGCGTGTCACATGGAGCCATGCCGGTCACACCTGCTGTGGCAGGCTCAGTCCCAGGCAATTGATGTCTTTTTTTTTTTTTAATTAAAAAAAAATCTCCTGGCTGCATATCATCAAGAAAAACAACATTGTTTTCAGGGTCTCTTATCTCTCCACTCCCAAATATCCTGTTTCTTCGGGCTGGGCGGCCAGGACCAATAGAAACCTCTTCCTGCCATTGGCTGACTTCATTTCCCAGACTTAGCACAATCTCATCCGCTCTAAACAACCTCATCAAAACTACTTTCTGGTCAGAGAGAAGCAATAATTATTATTAACATTTATTAACGATCAATAAACTTGATTGCATTATGGCCAGCACTATCAAGGTAAGGAGAGGGTTCCTTTTCGTTTGACAGAATCTTGTTCTTCTTGCGCTTTCTCTGGTTTCCTTTATCAGGGTAGATAAGTTAGGGTTGGGCAACACCCCCCCCTACCACAATAGAGGACAACAAGATTTCCTCTGCACTGCCTAGTAAATTTCCTTTTTCCTACTCCAACCATCCGCAAGGCTTAAAAACTTCAAACTCAGAAAAAAATTGGGGTTTCTAAATTCACTGTTGAGTGCTGTGGGTGACTTTTGCAAAGCTTTTTGGAGCGCTTCTGAATTTTTAGATTCTTTCTTGATTCCTCGCGGTGCCTGGTGGTGGTTCCGACTCTGGGCAAGAGTCGCCGAGGTTGGAGGGCAGGGGCAAAGGAAGAGATGGGCTTGACAGAGTTGAACTTTTGGAAGCTCTTCAGGGACTCCTTAGCCCCAGGCATGCCAGCCAGTCCCCGTGGAAACGAAGAGATGCTCAGCAGGTGTCTGTGGGTAATGGGACGTGCTGGTGTTGGCTTGGTTGGTGGGACCTCCGTGCCGGGGAGGCCAAGCGTTCCTTGGTGGTGGTAACTGGGTTTGTTGGGGACGTGTTTATGGTTAATAAAATTCCTACCCCTCTGTGCACTGTAAGATTTCTTCCGAGAGATGTTGGGTTTGTGGGGATTGGGAAGCGAGGGGCTGCGGGTTCTCTGTGCTCTGGGTGTTTGGTCGGAAGTGTTTTCTTGCAGTGTTTCAGTGGATGGCAGGTCGAGTTTAACCGGGAGCTAGACCCAGGTCGGTGGAAACCTGATGAGGTTCAACTCCTGGAAATGAAGTCAATGCAGTGCTTAGTGCCAGCGGCCAAGTCTGCGAGGCGGTGGGTCTGCTGGGGCATTTTCCAGGCGCAGGCCTTGGTGACATTTGTAGAAATGAGAAAAATCAGCAGCACCAGCAGATAAAGCAGGGAGACAGGGAACAGGGGCCCGCCCTGAGCTCTGCAGCCGGTGAGAGGCGAGGAGCTGCGGGCCGTGTCTGCGCAGGGTGTGGGTGAGCTGGAGAGCTCGTGGACATGGACGCTGGCCTGGAGTTGGGCCGAGGGGTTTCCCAGAGTCCTCTTGGCTTGGTGTTTTTGTTGCTTGAAATGTTTGTTCTGGAGACTTGCTTGACACACACCCTATAAACTGTGTTTCAGGAGCTCTATTCCGTTTTATTACTCAAGTGTGTTCAATAATTTGTCACTAAATTCATGTACCAAAGACTTTCTCGCCTTACAGAGATGTTTCTTCTATTGAAATACAATTATCATCAAAAAGAATTTTAGAGCTGGAGGTCTGAGGTGCTTCATCTTCCCTGAAACTTCAGTAGAAACTCCTTGATTTTGCGGCCCCCAATGCTACCCTTTTGGTTCTTATTTTTACTCTTCATTATAGCCATACTTCATAACAATCCCATCAAATGTTTTGGTGTAAATCTTAAGTAGCTTGAGTAGAAGCCTCCATGTTCCCCTCCATCCGTGCATTAAAAGGGACAGAAGTAACTGACCATCCTTTAGGAGGTAGGGGAAACTTTGAAAACTACACAGATGAGTTCAAGTGTTCAATTGAGAGTATATGTTGGCAAAGACATGAAGTTGTTTTGGAAGTTTGAGTGCTTTGTGATTCTCAGAATGAGTTTTGGGAAATAGTTCACGCTTCTATTTAATATTGATTTACTACTTTATTACACTCGATGCATGTGTAGAGTGTCTCTTAAGTGAACCTCTAAAAAGTGACTTCAAAGCCCTTGGTTAAAAGCCTCTCTTCACAGGTCACTCCCAGAGGACTTGCCCCTGTGAGTCTTCCTGGGCAAGGTCAAGAGATGAGTTTCCAGCCCTGTTTACAGAGTAGAGAAACGAGGTCTGGAGTCCTGGACTGCAGTGTGAGTTGTGTTAGTGCAAAGCTCCAATTAGCACAGGGAAAATGACCGCTGTCGGTGGAATTAGGAAACAGCTCCCGACACAGGCTCTTCCCGTCTTCTAGTGTGCGCACTGTTTGGGGTTGTTCTAGTAAATAAATCCATTAGCTGGTCAGGTGTCAGGCCCGGGGAATCTGTAAGGTTGTACTCTGCATCTGGGTGGGATTTGTTTTCTTCACTGACATTGATAAGATCCCATGAGGCTCTTGGAAGAGGGGAAAAGTATTTGGCCCAGTCTTTGTGATCCCCATCATTCTCCCCTGGTGACTTGAGATTGGGAGCCAAATATCTGGGTTGGAAGAAGTGAAGGAACTTAGGAGCTGATGTTTCTTTTTTTAAGGGTCTTGGGTCTTAGGAAGAGGCCCAGAGTTCTAGGGGAAACGCGGGCGAGCGACGGAGCTCATGCCTGTGTGCAGGCTGCTCACCCTTGGCCTTCGGGGCTCCGCTGGCCTCTGGTGCTGGACACCACCTGTCCCACCTTCACCACAGACCGGCTCGGTGTTTGCTTGCAGACTCCGGGAGACCTGCTCCTCTCCCCATGACTCCGTGAGGTTCACTTTGGGGGGTTCATCCGACCCCCAGCCTTCCCCGATCCTGTTTACCATTTAGGAAGTCTGGTGAAGTCAGGAGCCCGACTCAGAAGAGTGCTTTTCAACACATCAAAGAAAATACTCAGAATACAATGGGAATCTCTTTTTATCCCTGGGTCCCCCGTGGGGGTCAGGAACCCCAGGTTGCAGCCCCGATCCTAGAGTTGAATCTTTAAAATGGGTGCTTGGGGGGTGCCCTTGTCACACAGGCCCAGCACGACTGGGGAGAGCAGTGTTAGAGGAGAACCAGGCAGGATGTGGAAGCCACCGAGAGGCTTGCCCAAGGCTGAGGGACGGGGACTCCGTGCCTGCTTCAGTGACTCCCAGGGAAAGGCGTTCCTTGAAGCCACAGGGGTGGGGAAGTTTGACGATAAAACATGAAGTGATGGGAAATTGGTTTTATTAATTTAAAAACATGCAGCCAGCTTTCTCCATGTCACACTGTGCACACAGCAGGCACCCAGAATAGCGCCACCCACATGAAGCAAGCTCATTAAAATGGAGGGTGACGGGAAGGAGGGAATGTCCTCCTGGGTTCTGGTGAACGTGACTCAGGGTCTCAATAGCAACAAGTGTCTGTCTTCCACCCACCTGTTGGCTTGAAGGGATGTGACAGATTTTATTCCTTGATACTCTGTGATAGTAGAAAAAATGACAGTGCCAAGTGCTGTTGTCCTGCTGTGTAAATGTCACATCCCAGGGCTGGTCCTCACCTCCTGCTCTTGCCTAAACGTGCACTGATAGACTATCATGTCGAAATGACTTGCTGTTGGTCCCCGGGCTGCTCCTGACCCCAGGCTGCCCTCTGTGGCCGCAGCTCACTTCCGCAGGCTCTCTGCTGGGCACATACCTGTGCACAAGGGTGCTCAGCCACCCTGCGGGGCAAGTGGGAAATCCAGGGCCCGAGGACCCTGGTTTCATTTAGTGCACCATCGGTCTGCTACTCTCTTAGAGAATGTTCCAAAATGGACCCATTTCTTCATCATCTACATCTTTTTAAAATTTCTATTTTTTAAAAAGTGTTAGTTCAATTAAATTTTTGTTTTGCAAACAGACCTTTATTGAAGGGGGGGGAAGCCCACAAACACACATACCCACACTTATGTCTCTTAAAAAAGCATACCTAAGAATGAAATCAAATTTTTAGAAACAACCATTTCTGACATCTTCAGGAAAATCATTTCTTCTGTATTGAGCACTCTGTGGTAAGTGGGGCCCAAGGCAGGACGGGTGGCTCAGGGGCTGGCAGGAAATCGAACAGCTGATGCTCCGGAGAATCAGATAGAAGAGGCCCTGGAGGCCAGACCTGAAAGCTTTCTGACAGCTGATCTCGGTGAAGGCGTTTTAGAGGAGGGTCTCTGGGCCTTGCCCGGCTGGCTGGCACACTCTGCTCTGTGGGACCTCCTCTTTAGAGCTGGGGACACATCTTAACGTTGCAGGAGCTGCCACCCTCCTCCTATCCTGACAGGATGGGGGAGAGCTGTCCCCTGCCCTGCCCCAGGGAGTGTGCCACAGCACCCCTGAAAGTCGATCTCCTACTTGATAGGGCCACAGACACACCTGCACTTGAATCCTCATTCATCTTGAGCCCCGGGGCAAGGTCCCCGACCTGTCTGAACTCAGTGTCCTCACCTGCAAAATGGGATGGCAGCGACTGTCCTGTCTTGTGCTGTGCGGGCTAATGTCTGTCATGCCTCTGTTTGGTGCTCAGTAAATGGAAGATGCCATCAGAAAACCCAGGGGATGTAGCCCTGCCACCATGTCGCCTTGTCTCTGTGTCCCTTTTCTTCATTCTATGCCTGCTTTCCTTGTGTCCTGATGCTTCTGCAGGGACAGGGAGAGTAACAGGGTTGGGTCATTCTGTGGGGCACAGCAGTGTCCTCCCACATCTGCAGCAGGCACATGGAACCCGGGGGGCAGTGAGTCTGGGCAGGGCGGGAGGAGAGAGCTGGCCAGGTCCTCCAATGGAGGTGCACTGGGGCAGGTGTCCAGCACGGGACAGAGGAGTGTCCATGTAGTCACTCAGGTGGTGCTGGTCAGCCACCACCTTCAGAGGCTTCCTCTTGCTCTGAGTCTTTTTTGCTCTGTTTGTGCAGAGAGGCCAGAGGCCTGCCGTGACATTGTGCTCCTGGTGAGTGCAGGAAGAGGGACCCTGGAACATCTCCACGGTCCTATTTTCTTGTTAATTTTGAAAAAAAAAAATGCATCCTGTTGCTTTATACAAACTACCAACACGAAGCCTTCTCATTGTTGAGATGATGAGAAACAATCAACCTAAACTGCCCCAGGTCCAACGAGCAGAGAAAATGATGGTTGACACTTGGTGTGTCTTTGCTGCCTGCACCTGTCTGTTTTGCTTCTTGCCTTTAGCTCTGCTTTACAGACATTTCTCCACATCTTGGAAGGATTTTGATAGGCAGAATTTTATGTCGGGGAGAGAGCAGGAGAGCCCGACATCTAAAAGGAGTATTAAAATTTTTATGACCATATCCTGCTGCAGGAAATAGTCCTGTTTTCAAATTTTCACTAATCATATTGCAGTGTAGCCTCTCTTCGGGTTTTTAAAAATTTATTTTGTTAGTATCAGTGCTTAGAAAAGGAACTTTGGGCCAAGAAGTATACATCTCTTTAATCTTTGCCAGATTCACATATTTGCTGATTTCAAGATTATCTGCCAGTTCACTTCCTAGAAGGATTGTACCGATTCCCACTTTCTCTAGCTGTACGTCCGGTTCCACTGCACCCAGAACAACCCTGAGTGCTTTATTCTTTGCATCTTGTTCATTCTGGCAGGCAAGGACAGAAACTGGTTTCTATTTCTCTAACTTTACTGTTCTTACTGTTAATTTTACTTTCTTCTTCCTGTAGACCTGTTTCAACTAGTGCTCCGCTGTGTCCTCCGATTTTATTTCTATTTGTACTTCTGTTCCCTGTTTGATCCAATTTGCTTTCCATCTATTCCTCAAGTGTAAGATCGGATCATTCTGTCCACTCTCTGACCGTCGTTTTCTTTCCCGTCCTCCTTTGGGAGCCTGGATACTTTCTGATCCCCACTGAAGTCCCTGGGCCCTCCTCTCCAGAGGCATCCGTCCACTGTGTCTGTCTTCAGCAGGCCAGCTGTGAGCGTCCAATAAGCATTAAATAAGTATTTACTGGAAAACATTAATGTTAGTTAAAATTCTCTGAAGTCATAAAGAGGAAGTTAAAGAGATCAGAGTAATACAATTGTGAATTTCAAATAGAATTCTCATTTCTTTAGAGAGAATTCTTCTCATAAGTTGGAACAAATTAGGCTGAAACGAATATTTTAAAGAGCGTAAAACTGCTGTCAAAGGAAGCTCTAGCATCCTGACTTCGTGGACCAGGTTGGAGTCCTCCTGGTGCTGCCAGCTGGTGCCGGGCTCTCCTGCTCTCTCCCCGATTCTTGCAGCCCCTGGGTGCTGAGGACAGAGGGCTGGGGACCCAGGCGTCTCTGTCTCCTCTCCGTGCCATCCTGACCTCCTTGTCCCCGTTTTCCCCTCTGACCCAGGTATTAAATTACTGCTGAGACTCGCTGCATTAAGAGACAGGGCAAGGCGTTCCAAAACTGGGGAGTGACAGTCCTTCCAGCTGGCTCCTTTATGTTGTCTATTCCTGCGTGAAAAGTCCCGCAGGGCAGCAGTTATTTTACTCTTGGTGGCCGGGCAAAATAAAGTGCTGGAAAATTCAGGAACAAAAATTCTAGTACTCAATTCTACATGTGGTCGGTGATAAGAATTCTTTCCATATTTGGCAATATCCAAAGGGCAGCGGCTCCTGATGCCAGATCAGCTGCGACATACATGTCCTCACCCCAAGAGGCCACTTCCGCGCTCCCGTCTTGGGGCGTCAGGAGCAGCGAGGCAGGTCAGAGTTTTCCGCCAGGCCTCCCCGTGTGCCTCCTCGGGGTTGGGCTCCGGGAGGAACCCAGCATCTGCTGTGCTGCGCAGATAAGTGCTGAGACATTTAGAAAAGAAGTGCTAAGGCCGAGCAAAGTGATTTATTTTTTAAAGTGCCCTGGCAGAATCCAATCATAACATGAACATTGGGGCTGTTACTTCCAACACTTCTGTGAAAAACAAAGCATGTCAAATTCTGGAAAATGCCATACATCACAGTGCGCAGAGATCCCGCACTTGCAAATATAATACACTGGCTCTTCAATCCTTCCGCCTCCATCTCTCTTGCCATCTTGAAATTAGCGTCTAGCAAAGAGTGCCTGCGCTTTATTATTATTATTTTTAAAAATTCAATAAGCAAACATTGCTTCAGGGGCAGTGCACCAGAGAGGACCCCTTTCCACCTGCACATTCACTTTTCACCCCAGGCCATCAATTTGAGGTTCATCAGCCAACAGCAAATTTCTCGGGCCCCTCCCCTTGGGTCCCACTGGCTCTTATTTTTTTAAAGCTGACAGTGGCCACGTGAAGCAAAGCACACCTTTGAGGAAGAGGGAACTGTTGAAACGGTACTTTGGAATTTGTCAACGTATTACTTTGTGTCTCAATTTGAGGTAGATTTCTCAAGACATTGCTCCAAGTTAAAAAAGAAAAAAGGAGAGAGTGTGTGGTTTTTCGTTGCGTAGTGCACTTTGGTTACCTGACCCTCCAAGGGACATCAAAATCCTGAAAGCTGAATCTCGAGAGCATGGCCCCCGTTTATCTTCTGCCCCGAGGGGCACTTGATACTCTATTTCTCGGTGGCTCCCTTAAAATAGCCTCTGCGGGAAAGGATTGCTCTTATCTTCCCTGCAGGGGGCGGGAGGCACAGATGGCTGCTGACAGGTCAGGGAAGAGGCCAGCCTGGGAGAGGTGGCCTGTCACTGTGGGACTGCCGCAGAAATCAGTCCCCTCCCCGGACCTGGTTCCTTCACAGAGAGGAGCTGGGCTGGTGGGCCCTCTCCTTTCTGACCTTGCATGTGGCTGCCCCAGGGTGGTTCATGGCAAGGTCACCTGCTCCTGGCCCCTTCCTGGTGAGTGAGTTCCAGCCTCACAGCTGGAACAGAGGGCTCGGGCCCCAGCTCTGGTGTTACATGAGTGCACCAAGGTGGAAGCTCTGGACACCGCAGTCGGCACCCAGGAGCCCCTCAGTCAGTGCCAGCCAAGTTTTACCGTCCATCAGGTCCAGTGTTCCTTCTGGGACCGCAGTCAAGAAACCCATAAAGGCTTTTAATTTTTATATTTCTTTCTTTCCTTTTTTGTTCAATTGCCACCACGGTTTTGCAAATTCAGTTTTTTTCCCAAGGAGCCAATGTGTCTGTTTTCCTTGGACTAACATGTTCTTTTCTCTGTATTATGAAATAAAAGCTCCGATAGAAACAGTGAGTTCCCAGTTATTCAGAAGCACTTTGTGGGCGTCGGAGAGGACTCAGCTCAGGGTTGGAAGTGCCTGTGTTGAGTTCCCCTGACCTGGGAGGACACCTGCAGGGCCCTGTCCCCTGGGCTTCCCGCTCTCCTCCTTATTCTCCTTCCCTCCTCTTTCACCCACTTGGCAATTGCTGGCAGCCCACTGGGAGGTTTGAAAAGCAGGCAGACGGTGATGGGGAGATGACCCTCCTGGAGCCTCTCTGTGCCCAGAGCCCTGGCTGGACCTGTTCTGTCCCTTATAGCTGCCGCTCCCTCCCAGACACTCAGTCACTTCTCTCCTTCTGGGAAACCTGGGGCAATGCAGGTTTGCAGACTTTTGATCCAGAATAAAGAAATGAAAATAAGGTGCCCGGAGAGTTGGCCTGGGCCAGGGGAGGGTCTTCAGCACCTTCTCATCCTCATTCTGACATTCCACTTCATCTCATCTGAACTCCTGGAACTGGACGCACCTTTATATTCACATACAAATTAAGAAGACTGCCCACAGACAAAATTAAATGACTTTCCAATGACTTGTTCATTCCACCAGTGAAGTTATAAAGGACAGTTTTCATTGACTTTACCCCTTTTTAGCCAAAGAATATGATCTCAGTTTAGCCTGTGTTAGGCTTAGTAAAGAAGTAAAATTTCCTTTGCTACCAAAGAAATTTCCTTTGTTTCTCATACACCCCTGAGAAGACCCCCCTCTGTCCTCTAAGTCTGTCCCTCCGACGATCTCACTGTTGGAAGCACAGGCGTGTGGCCACCAGTTTTGATAAGAAGCTGGTTATGAAATAAGCACAAATGTGATTTTTTAAAGCCTTGTTCTCTGGAGATGGAAAACATCTTTTTTTAGATCACATGTTTACTGCTTTGGTAAACAGTAAAATGCTGCTACAGCAATTACCTTGAGGATGAAGGTTTGTAGACAGATCCTTCCTGCATTCACTTCCTACTCAGATAGCAAGCCCAGCGCAGGCGCGCCCTGCAGGAAGGGCTCCCGTGGACACTTCCTCTCCGCCACTGTGTGGCTCGTTCCTCATTCGTTATCTCTTCTCCAAGGGGAATAAACCTGTCACTCTCGGTTTTCTGGGGAGAATTCCCTGCCTTGAAAGAGGTAAAGAATCGAAGTTTTAAACTAACGATCTTTGTCCTCTTCTTGTTCTTGGTGTCTGCTGGTGGGTGGAGGAGACTAGCCCTGTCTGTGATGGTGTGTCCTGTGGGTACCTCAGTCCCTTCTGAATCCCGGATGACAATGCATGAGTCTAATAGTTCTCCTTGAGATCCGATTAATGACTTTTCCCAGGGCTGCTTTGTTTAAAGGCATTTTGAATTTTGCTTTCTTTACTCAAACAGAGATCACCAGATTTGGGTACAAAAATTTCAGCTCCTATTTTGTTCTCTGTGCTGAGTTTACACCAGTTATTAAATTCCAAGGAATGCATTGTTTAGGCCCTTTGAACCAAAGCAAATAAAACCACAAGGTACCAACGCTGAACAATAGGGGATCATCAATTACCCCTCCACAGGATATGTCCTTGCCGACCAGACCCTTTGTAGGGGGAAGAATATCTCAAGACAACAAACAATAACAATGAACAATAAACTAAACAAAATAAATAGCACCTGAGAGGCCCTCCACTCAAGCACTGGCAGAACACCAAAGAATGATGTTTATGCATGGAAATGTACAGCTCCACCCAGGTCTCCTGCAGAGAGACCCACAGTGATCAGAAAACCAGCCAACGCTCGCTCGTTCCTGGGTCAGGTCACGGTGAAGCATCTCCACTGGAGAGCAGAAGGCACCTGGGAGTCTTGGATTGCAACAGAGCAGACAGTGGCCAGTGGAGCCTTGTCCCTGGGGAGCACAGTCAATGCGGGACGGTGGCTGCCAGGTGCAGAGCAGAGGATGGTTGCCCTGAGCAGCTGCAGACACAGGGAGATGATGTAGTTAGTGTCTCATGAGGGGGAACGTATGTTAATATACTCTATTGACTTTTATCTACATAATCACCCAATCTGTTTATTTGTATTTGAATAAAATTATCCCAAAAGAGATTTTCCTTTAGAGAATCATTTGATGATACATTTTGCTTGTCTCATTGGTAGACAGGCCGGTCAAATGCCTAGCCTCCTGGTGGAATGAGGCCTGCTTTCTTCCTTGACATTTAGTGTGCCTCTCTGTCACCTGGTAGTGACACTCTGCGGGCATCTCCCAGTATCCCCCTGCACACCACGCGATGCCTCTGCTGCTTCTGCTCCTTTGCAAAATGCCTTCCTTGGTTCCTGTGCCTGTGTGGGCCCAGGGCCACCCGAATCTCAGCCCTGTGATGCTCGTGCAGCCAGATGGCACATAGATCGTCTCTGAGGCCTGCTGGAGCAGCCTACCCCTTTGGCATCTTCTCTGAAAACCACGCTTGCCGGCCATGGATTGCTTTTTGTTTGCTTTGACCAGGAGTAAACAGATCCAACAGACCCACCGAATGGTGTATGTTTGAAACAACAATAACAAAAACTTTCTTCTTTTTTCCTTTTTCAAAAACAATTATTATAGGAATTTAGAAAATAAATATTTAGAAAATTAAATAATTGATTAATTCAGTTGATATCACAGGAATGGGTTAATTAAAATAATTGATATTACAGCATCAAAGTCTGTTAGCACTTGGTTGTTTTGGAGTCTTTGAAGTCTTCCCTCCATTTTTCTCAGAGTCTTTAAATAAAATTGGAGAAATTAAATTCATTTTTGGTAGTCATTTCCTACTCACTTCCTTTTATCTAGAGTAGAGACTCTTCTGAAGTTCCTGCTGTCTCCCAGATCTTCTGTGCAGTGCTTAGGATCAGGTTGGGCAACCCTTCCCGAGGACCCACTTCCTTGGTGTGGAGCGGTCTCAGGTCACGTCCCTGTCATGGCTAGGTGGCTCCCTTCTCTGCCGCTCCCTCTCCTCATCTGGAGGGTGGACCCCAGGACGATGGTGCTGTGGTGGAGGGGAAGCTGCTCGGCCCGTCTGCGAGTCGAGCTGGGGTGTGCCTGCGGGAGTGGGCTGGCTGCCCCGAGCTCTGAGGGGTCATTCACCTGCCTGGGTCCTCACATCCTTGCTTTTCTTCCTGGATTGTCTTACCTCTGGAAAGGAATCTCCATAGGCTCCGGGATCTGCAGCTCCTTTGCAAGGGCTGAGAGTATTTCTCTGGGTGCTGTTGGCGTCCTCCTCACTCTGTTCCTCTGAGGGTCGTAGAGACAACACAGTGCAGTCACCATCCTGGGACCATCTAGTGGCTCAAGCAGCATGTGACCAAACTTTCAGCAGCTCAGCCCTGTTTTCAGGAACCCAGAAAGCCAATGTTGTGATGATTCAGAGGAAATCAAGGTAGAGACTGAGAGCTGTCTCCTGTCCCCTCCCATGGGGAGGGCCACGGGTGGTCCTGGAGTTCAGGAATTGAGGGTGCTTTCCAGCCACCTCCTAGAGCTGGCACGTTCTTTAGAGGAGAGGAATGGGCATCTCCTGGTCACCATCCTGCTGGGCGTTGCTGTGATTTGGTCTAGGCACCTCAGTCCAGTCCAGCAACTCTGCGCCTTCAGTTGCCTGGCTTGTGTCACAGGATCTTTGACTGATGCTGATCTTGTCAGTCCTCATGGGTGAAGGAACACCTGCTGGAGGAGGAACATGGGTGGCGCCCTGTGCTGTATCACACAGAATTGGCTTTTTGTACGAAGGCAAATGGAGTCCATTTAAGGTTTTTCCCAGAGGGGTGAACAATTGTTATGTACCTTTATTTTAATGAATCCATACTTTCCCCCCAAAGCTGTTTTGAACTGTGACTTTCGTTATTCATTTATTTATTTTGAGTACCAGGATTTAATTCAGGGGCGTTCAGCCACTGAGCCACATCCCCAGCCCTATTTTGTATTTTATTTAGAGACAGGAGCTCAGTGAGTTGCTTAGCACCCCACTGTTGCTAAGGCTGCCTTTGAACTTGCGATTCTCCTGCCTCAGCCTCCTCAGCCTCTGGGATTACAGGCACATGCTACTGTGCCCAGGTTTATCTTTCTTTTTTTTTAATTTGTTGTATATGTTTAAGTTGCATGACATGAGTTTTGATAAGTGTGTCTATATGGACACACACCCACACATATACATAGAGTTATATATAAAGTTATTATACTCAAAAAGATGAACACCTCTATTATCTCCCATGGTGACCCATTTCCTGAGTGCATATGTCAGGAGCACCTAGAAGCTACCCCTTGAACAAGGTTCCTGACTATGATCACTAAGGGTCATCCCCCTGTTGTACCTTTGACTTCCAGATTGATCTTCCCCTGACGGTGTCTGCTACTTTGAATCCTTTGACTTCCATCTTCCCATTTCCTGTCCCGCCTAGAACCATATTTTAGTTCTATTGACTGTCTCTCTGCATATTGAACACTGTTTTCTCTTCTGGGTTCTACATGGGTGCCCCCCTGTGGGCATGCACCTGATGGGGTCACGCTGTCTCTCGTGGCCACAAATGGGAACATTTCCACTGGGACATCAAAGGGGAGACCCAGTCCCTGGAGACACTGGCCTGTGTTTGTTCCGGGCTCTTGTCTTCATGAGGTGGACCAAGCGCTCTCACTTTGGGGGGCAGCAGTGCTTACCCGTGTTTATTCAGGGTTCACATTGGGTCATTGAAATATTCAATGGTTACAGCCCATTTTATAAAAGGCCTTTGGGGTAGGAACTAATGAAAAGTTGTATTTAATGGGCTATGATGGGGACTATTTATTTTTCCACTTTTGTTCCCGTGGTCACTCCTTTAAAATTTCAGTGACACTGTGATTTAATCCCTCAAACACACACGCTGGTCTCCACGAACTGGTTCACACAAAGGTTTCCACGTTCATTGGAATCTGGCTGACTACCGGACTATACTTACTACGTAAATGACATCTACAGTAGATGTCATATAACATCATGGTTTCACCAATAATGAAGATTTATATTCAGTTGCAAAATAATCTGCTTTATCATAAAGATGGATTTCAATAGCCATTAATAACTAGATTTAGGGAGTGAAATGGCACTTCCTGCTGAAATTTAGAAATCTACAAACATATTATTTAATATATGGAATTTTACAGATTAAAATATTATATAGAAGACAATGAAAAGGTGATGTCTCCTAAAACCTAAAGTATTTTTATTACTGTGGCAAGTTTTTTATGAACTAAGTTTTCAGTCTAATCATTGAAGAATTCATCTTGCCCTTGTCTCCACAGGGGCTCACACAGAAAGGATTTGCTAAATGAATGAAGCAGGAATAAGTGATAGAATGCACATGAAAACCTTTCCCCAGCCAGGTGCAGTGGCACCTGCCTGTAATCCCAGTGGCTGGGGAGGCTGAGATAGGAGGATCACAAGTTCAAAGCCCAGCCTCAGCAATAGCGAGGCACTAAGCAACTCAGTGAGACCCTGTCTCTAAAAAACATACAAAGTTGGGCTGAGGATGAGGCTCAGTGGTCAAGTGCCTCTGAGTTCAATCCTCGGTACCAATAAATAAATAAATAGCACTTTTCCCCAGTGAAGCACACACTTGGCAGTGATGTGATGCCAAGAAATCTGACAGGGTTCCTCTTGTATATAATCTAGTTTTTAAGGAGTCAAAGAAGAGGAAATGATTTTATTTGGGAGTCAAAATGTTGGAGGCAACTTGCCTGGCCCTCCAGGAATCCATTGTGTCTCACCCTAATTATCCTTTGGATCAGGCCACTTTTAATTGTTTCAGGATAATTAAAAGCAACCAGGATTTGGAGGACGAGTGTGTGTGGAGGGACCATGATTTTGACTAATTTGCCCACGATTGTTGGTTGGAAAACATACAGAGGAAATGAGATTTTAATTTCCTTCAGTTGTTTGTTTTTGACTTCTAAAATTATTTTCAAACAAATGAAACTTTGAGAGAACTAAAGCTGTTTGTCACCACACCTGGCCACAGGGCCAGGTGTGAGGGCCATTAAGATGTGAACTGGACACTCTGCCCAGCGGTGTGAGGGAGGGCATAGGAGTTGATGTGTAAAGGTTTACAAAATCAGATTTATTTTGGAAAATGTAGACTCTCTGGTTGCTGTAACCAGAGAGCAACTTAATTCTTGACTCACATACACTCCAGCGCTGTTGGAAGCCGTACTAACTCTATGAGGCAAGTGATGGTCATCTAGTTCCCCAAAGTGGCAAAATTTTTGTTATAAACAGCATCCACAGGTGGGGTGTTCGTCTCCCAGGGCCGGGGTTGAGAGCAGAGAGCCATCTTCTCCCACAGCTGAGGAGGCCGGAAGGCCAAGGCCAAGGTGGGCAGGCTGCTTCCTCCCGGAGGCTCTGAGGGAGGCTCCGTTCCCTGGCCCTCTCCAGGGTTCTGGTAGTGGCCCACAGTCCTTGTGATCCTTGGGTGTGGACACCTCCGTCCACTCTCTGCTCTCTCCTCTCCCTTCTCTGTGTCCCTGGGGGCTCTCCTGTGTCTCTTAGGACGCGCTCACGGAATTCACGGCCTACTCTGATCTGGTGTGACCTCACTTCGGTCATGACTTGACGTTAGCAAAGATGCCGTTTCTGAACAAGACCACATCCTGAGGCTCCAGGTGAATGTGGACTTGGGGTAACTGTCCAAACCCTACAGGTGGGAAGGAAGGAAAGGTCTCAAGGGGGACCCTCTCCCCTGGTCGTAGGTTTCTAATGGTGGTGCCGGGCTCCTTCATCCACAGTCACTAACAGGTGAAGTCCTGCCAGGACTGTCCTGTCCATGCTCATGAATCAGTCACTCAGGTGTAAATATCGGAAGACGGCAGTGCAGCTAGTTCTCCTGAAAAAAAAGAAGTGAAACTTCACAGCATTTAGAGCTGGCCCGCGAGCCATTACGTTGTCAAATCCTGTGCCAATCAGAATAAAATCACTGTCAGGCCAAGTGTTTACTCGGCAACTGTTTCAGTTTCACAAGACACTGGCTGGGCATGATGTTGTGGTTTCCCTTATCTCGTCACTTTACTTGGGCGATGTCAAGAAACGCAGGCAGCCCGGGGCAGGCTCACGGCTCCGCACCGGGGACCACGTGCCCTCCTCCCGCCTTCCAGCCTGCCCTGGTCCGTGGAAGCATGGTTCCTGTGGCCTCCTCCAGGACGTCTGCAGCTGAGTCCACACAGTTCCAAGGCAGGAGTCACAGTGGGCCCCCTCCGCTGGCATCACCGTCAGACACGGTCAGTTCTGATGGCTCATCATGCCGCTAACTCGGAGGACTCCGCGAGATCCTCTGGGGAAAGAAACACAACTTTAAAAAGCAATCCAGGGGCTCCTGTGGCATCCCCGAGTGCCCTTGTCTAGTTAGGTGACATGACGGCCACTCCACTACGCGTCATTGGCCGGTTCAGGTGCCCACGGCCAGCTCCTCCTCTCCCCAGGTTCAGGCACTGGGAAGCTTCCAGTGTGCCTGGGAGAGTCCCACCGCTGCCAGCCTTTGCCGGCATCCACTTAGCCGCAGACCCGGAGATGAGGTGGAACCCCGTGGTGGGGGTGACTCCCGTTGCTCTGCTCTCCATGTGCCCACTCGGTGGGTCAGGGTTTCTCACCCTCAGGAAAGTACCGTCAGCCATCATAGCGAGGCCCTGTTGCCAGAACACCTGGTCCTGGGACTCGGCAGAACTCCTCCATGTGGTGCACGTGCCCTGCCATGCCACGGTCGAGTGCTGCTAGTGGGACCCAGCTGGAGACATGGGTGAGCCAAACCCTGGGCTCAGCCTGTGGCACTAGGGGCCTTGACATCCATGAGTCGCCCACGGGGTTCAAGGCCAGATAAGAGCCGTGGTAGGACCGGCAATTCCGAGATCTGTCCTAGGCCATTATGATGACTCGATTAAAACTTTGGGGGAGGGAAGTGTGCTTAGAACACACTAAAAGAATGCTTTCATTTTTTTCCTTTTTAAAAAAACTGAGCTCCAATGGCTGGGCAAAACAGAGGATCTATTTCTTATGTTTCCTTGCACAGAGACCTAAATATTGTTCTCATTTAAATGTAAGCCTGTTATGTACCCTACATGGGTTCGTAGCCACCTCTGAGTTGTAGGGGACTCAACTTTTCTCTGTTTATTGTCAGTACCTTGTATATACATGGAATCCAGTGGCTCGATATAATTCCTAACTCCTAATTTAAAATGAAGCCACTGCCTGGCTGATGAGCTAAATGACCTCGGAGCTCTTTGGTGTTGTAAAGATTATCTTTTTTTTTTTTTTTTTTGTACTGGGGATTGAACACGGGTGTTTAACCACTGAGCCACATCCCCTCCCATTTTTTATATTTTATTTAGAGACAGGGTTTCACAGAGTTGCTTAGGACTTTGCTAAATTGCTGAGGCTGGCTTTGAACTTGTGGTCCTCCTGCCTCAGCCTCCCAAGCCACAGGGATGACAGGTGTGCACCACTGCACCCGGCTTAAAAAGGTTATTTTTAACTGCAGGTTTCCTAGTGAATTCCCCCACTGCTGGTGTTCGGCACAGGCCACCTTGGTTAGCTCAGTCCGTTGGGGCACATGCTGATAAGGGCGAGATCACAGGCTTGCACGTGAAGCCAAGAACTTCTCAGAGATTGGAAGTGGCGGGCGTCTGTGCCCACATGCTAAGGCACCCATGCAGCATCTGCGTGGTTGGAAGAGAGCAGCTGGTGAGAGAGAGAGAGAGCTCACTGCCAATGTTTCTGCAGTTAGAAAAAGAAAAATTTTGAGTTCATCCTTACAGTGGACCTGGGCCCTGCAGGGGAACAGCTGCATCCAGGTCCCCTAGAGATTGTCATGCTCATCCCTCAACCCAAAACAGCACTGGGAGTCACCCGAGTCAGCCACAGAGCTGGCACCCACCTTTACCCTGGGCTTTGTCACTGGTGCACATCTGCACAAAGGGGCCATGCATGGAGTCCAAATCTGGTTGTTTAGTCTAGGGGTGCGGGGACGGTTCTGTCTCTTTAATGTTTATAACGGTTGGACATTGCCTGTCGGGTGAAGGTTAATTGCTCTCCGGTTTAAGCAGTTCTGTGCCCAGATGGGTTATCAGGGCTGAACACTCGTTACAAGATTAATCTCGTTTCCGACAAGACTTCCCTTTCCTTCAACTGATTTTTGCCCGGCCATTGGAGCTGTCATCGGCCGTTAGAAGGAGGGTGACTGCTTGGGGCTGTGAGTGGTGGGATGCAGAGGGGCAGCGCAGAGCGGTGGCCCTTCTCAGGGAACAGCGCAGGAGGATACGCTGGGAGGTGTTGCCAGGCCCAGGCTCACAAATAGCAGGGACACTTGGAGCTTTGGGGCCAGCGTGCGTGGTGACAAGGCCCAAAGGCCATCGCAGCCACCTCCCCACAGAATCCCACCCTGTGACACAGAGCTGTGGTTCAGGCTCCTGAAGATTCTAAGATAGTTTTTCTGCAGTTAGAGGTCATTCCAGAGGACGCCCACTGAGCCTGAGTGCTGCTGTAACTGATGGATAGCGACCCAGGGGAAGCAAAGTAAGGGTCCTAGAGTTGGTGGGTGTGTCAAGTGCCACCCATGCTGAGCCCCGCGCAGAGGGACCTACGCTGGGCTCTTCCCCTTAGTCCTGTGTACACTTCAGGTTTCTAATTTCCCAGATTCCTTATATATCATCTTTTTTTTCCTTTTTCTTTTTTAAATATATTTTTTTAGTTGTCAATGGATCTTTTATTTATTTACTTATTTACATGCAGTGGATCAAACCCAGGGCCTCACCCACACCAGGCTTGTGCTCTACACCGAGGCCCAGCCCAGCCTCTCACGTATCACCTTTACCTACAGGTGACAGGCAGGTTGCTGGGTCCCTTTGGGGTTTGGTGTGGGCCAACTGACACACCCACTGTTCACCAGCCACGTCTTGGGCTCCACCAGGGCCACCTAGCAGGACAGCCAGGCTCACTGGGCACCCTCAGTGCAGTGGGGACATGTGGGAGACACTGACAGGTGGCGCACAGGTGGCCAAGATGGGATCTGGCAGGAGGCCAGAAGTGTTGGGCAGAACGGAGGTGGAAGCCCCTTGGGGGCCAGGTGGGGCTCAGTGTGGACCAGGTGTCAGTGAGGGTGATGGCAGTGACGTTTGTCTGTCTGGGGAGCAGGCAGTGGGCCAAGGCCCGAGGCAGGGACCGGCTTGTATGTCTGAGAGCAGTGTGTCCTCTCGTGGTTTCACAGAGGATGCCTTCGAGGAGGGGTCTGCCCTGATGAGGGGCCGCTCCTCTGTTTTCACCCCATCTCCTGGCCCTGGGCAGCTCTGCAGATCCTCTAGCTCCCTGTATTTGGGGTGACTCTGCCGGCGGTCAGTCCGGGGCTGCTTGGTGCACTGTCTTCAGCTGGTACGGAGCAGTGGGGGTTAGACTTGGGATGCCTTCTGGAACATGCTCAAGACAACTTCCTAAGTGCAGAGCCTCAGTTTCCCCACTTTGACAGTGGGCATAATGGTAGCTCCCTACTTTAAAAGGTCCAAATGCAGCCCTGCAGGGATTGAGAGGGGCACTCTCCTAGAGCCTGCCACGTTGTGACCATGTCACTAAGGTGGGCCATCTATGTTGTTTCCTTTACTCAGATCCATCTACTCCACTGAGAACAGGGAGGTGCATTGTCGTCAGGCCGAGAGACACTGCTGTGGGTCAGAGACGTCCGAGGGCCAATGTTCTCTTCTTGTGGTGCTGTTTCTATATTCTGAATACAGGGACACGGTCACCACCTTCAGGGCAGGAGCAGATGTCATCATTTCTCAGTGACCCTGTCAGAGCCTCTCTCTGTCCCTCAAGTTTCTGTGTGGCTTAAGAAGACATTTAAGCCCCCAAAGCACGAGGTCTTCCAGTAAGAAGCCAGGAGGAGGGACAGCAGGAGGATTTGGGTGTTTGGTGCATCCTCTCTGGCCTAGAGGCCCTGCCTCTGAGAACTGGAGGACACGCCCCTCCAGGGACAGCTGAGGCTCACCTGACCCTCACTGCAAAGAGGCTGTGCAGAACCGTGTTGCCTCTGGTGACCTTCCAGGGCAGCACCCAGTGTGATCCCGTGCTCTCAGTTCCCGGCTTCTCTGTTGAGAAATGGGCCGCTTCCCTTCCGAGACCTCCTGCAGGAGCAAGGGCCGTGAGTGCTGGGGGAGGTGGCGTCGAGAGCGCAGGACGACCTCAGCATGACCATTTCTGTGGGTGGAGTCCAGGACCCACAGTGTCCTGCCTCCTAGGATGGCTCCGTGACTCAGACCTTGGCCAGAGCTGCCCCTCCCAGATAGCATGCCACTTCTGGGAAGTAAATGCTCCTTAGAAATGAGAGCGCCTGTGGAAACACGTTCAGCTCCCTGCCTGGTCCCCATTATCATGCTGTCGGAAAAAAAAATCAGTGGTCTTAACTTTTTCTAACTTCCTTTGTTATGCAGTTTCCTTTATGCAATTCCAAACTCACCCCATTTTATGTAGGAGAACTCAAGTGAACTGTAAAATGATACTAAATCTTACATTTGAATATGACTTCATTTCACAAAATAATAGCATCCTTAGGACCTGGTCTTTAACATCCCTCCCCGTCCCCTCCCCTCTCTATATATATTTTGTGTGATTGTCAATGGACAGCGTGACTTTATTTGTTTATATGAAGCTCAATATGAAACCCAGTGCCTCACACGTGCTGGGCAAGCGCTCTGCCCCTGAGCTGCAGCCCCAGCCCCCGGGGCTCTTTTTGATTATTTGCTCTGTGGCCACAAAGAATATTTCCTCCTGGGTGTGTGTAAATGTGTCTTCGTGTTCGACAGATTTGAGTCAGTTTCCCGTAGGTCAAGGTGGAATCCAGCTTGAGTCATTATTTCAACACTCTCTGGTGTGGAAGATAATGACGTTCTCTTCAAAAGGAAGAGAATGTTCTTATAAAGAGAATCAGACGTATGTTATGTTGAGATAGAAAAAGCTGGGCTCAGCGTCCCCAGGAGCAGTGGAGCTCTGAGCGAGATAAAGGCCGGCGTGACAGCCACACCTGCCTGGACAGCACGTGTGGTGGCACATGGAGCCGAAGCCATATGAGGAACTTCCCCAACAGGGCTCAGCCCAGCACAGGGTGGACTTGCTGTGCTTGTTCTGCTTTGTTCAGAGTAGACATAGAGAGGTGGTTTGTGGCATTGACTGTATTTATGGGATGTGGCCTGAATGTGTGGTCACTTCTCAAGTGTGTCTAGTTACCAGGGAGAAGAGCGGGACACGGAAACCATCAGGAAGTGCCACACGATCACCAAGTTTTTTCTACTTCCTTTAAAAAACATTTATTTTTAAAAATTTCAAGTTTATAGAAGTGTTGGTAAGATCATAAGGAAGTTCCTGCACCCTGCACCCCACTTCTCCCTGTGTTAGCATCTTACATAACCATGGTCCAGTGATTGGAACCAAGAAATGAACAATAAAATTAACATTATTAACCAGGAGTTGGGAAACTTGGCTCCCAGGCTGAATCCATCCCAATCCTACAACAATAGGAGGTTTAACTAGAATCCACCACCCCTTGCCTGCCTTTGTCCTGCCATGGCGGAGGGGAGTGGCTTCAGAGGAGGCCATGTGACCTATGGAGCTGAAAATATTTACCACCCGACTAGAGATCGCCATCCTCTGCTTTAAATAAATTACAGACTTACCCACATTTTCCAAATTCTCTGTGGCTCCCCTTTTCCGACCCAGGATACCCGTTCCATCTAGTGTCACATCTCCTGGATTGTCCCATCTTGGGTTTTGCCATGGACAGAGAGTACAGACGGTCAGCAGGATATCCCAGAGGGAACGTGTGCACCTTGTTGGGTCACATCTAGGGTCTGTGGTGTCACGTGAGTGTGGCGCGTTGACCTGCTTCTCGCGGTGCTGTCCCTGGCTGCTTCCCCGCGGTTCCTGCCCTTCTCTCTCTCCACGCCTACGTCTGGGAAGCAGGCCACCCACTGCACCCGCTCTAGGGGAGAGGGACGAAGCTCCCTCTCGGAGGGTCAGGGATCACTGGGTTGTAGACGTGTGTTAGCGCAGCAGGAGTCAGGGGCAGATCTTCTGAGGGAGGAGGTGAAGTCCTGCAACAACCGCATGCCCCCTCCCCCTGTGTCTCCCACTAATCCAGCCTCTGTCGCTGGTCTTCCTGCAGGAGTCAGGACTGGGGGGCTCCGACGGGGACTTTCCGCCTCCCTCGTTCCTTCCCTGCTTCTTATTTGGGATTCTTTTCTTTAAAAAGATGTCTCTTATCCTCCAGTTGTTCACTCATTTCTATCATTAATTTATATCGACACGGATAGTTATTTTATTCTTTGGACTCTGAGAGAGGACTTTCTTGATTTCTTTGGTTGCTCAGCTCACCCCAGTATCAGCCTTCGGGTGCTCCTGTGTCCGTCTGTCCTGTCTCTGAGCCTTCACTTATTCTTAAGCCATGCTTTGCTTCATTTTGAAGTGCAGGTGCCCTCAACTTGCCAGGGGCGACATCCCAACCAGCCCATCTCAGGTTGAAAAGAGCTGAGACAGCGCTGAAGACCCTAACCTGCCTCCCTCCTGGCCTAGCAGCCGAGCACACCCGAGGGCCCTGCTCACCCTTGTGGTGGTGTGGCTGACCGCTCTGCTGCTGCCCAGCATCGCAGGAGACCGTGGTGCATGATGCTAGCCCAGGAAAAATTCAGATTCAAACTTCTGAGTATGGTTCCTACCAAATGTGTGTCACTTTCACCTCAGTGAGCCTCTGCAGACGGGACCACCTGTGCATTTTTGCAGACTTTTTAATATTCAGAAGGCCAGCCAGGGGAAAGTGGACAGGGTCTGTGGGTCGCGGGCAGTGCCGCCCTCCTGTGTGTGCCTCTGGCCTTCCGTTGAGTGTAGCAGACACGGGGGCACAGCCAGCAGGTGAGGGGAGGGCTGCAGAGCAGGGAGTGGGTGGCCACAGTCCCTTCTTTTGGACAAGGTGCCCATGGGTCCCCGTGGACAGCGAGCAGGACGGAGCTCAAAGTCAAAGGTTTGCCCCATGCAGTCATCTCCTTCTCTTAAGGTCATGAAAAAAAGGAAACTATCTTAGTGGCTGTGTCACCTCCCTCCCTCTGCTGCAGTGGGAACAGCCTTTGTTCCCTCCTGACCCTCAGAGCTGCACCTCCAAATCTCGGAACTGGGGCTGCCCCTGGACAAACCATGAGTCCATCAGAGCTCCCTGGCTCTGGCCCCTCACCTGGAAGCCCACAGCCTCACTGCCATTGTGCCCTGACAGAGTTAGAGCCTTGGAGGATCCAAAAGCCGGATGGACGTGAGCTCTGTTACCTCGACCCAGGGTTTATCTCTAAACTGGCCACCATAAAATTCAGCCTGTATGCCACAGGCAGCGCTTAGGAGGATCAGTGAGGTAATGATCGCAAGGTGCTTCTTAAACTGCAAAGTGCTCAGCGCACAGTCAGTCGATGAGTTGGCATAACGGCTCATGTGACACCCATGTCATAGAGTGCTGGAATGCAGTATTCTACATCAGAATCTCAAGGTAGCAAACGATAGTGCAGGATTTCATTCATTCATTCCTTTATTCTGCAAATATCCCATGGCTGGTGTATGCCAAGAGTTGTCCTACGTTCTGGGGACAAAGTTTCTGTCCTCGTGGGGTTTGTGTTCTGATTCTGGTTTTATATTCTGAAAACCAAGAACCATTATTTCAGATAGAAACCAAATAAATAAATGCCCGCAGATGCTCATAATCATTGTACAATATGTAAATCACACGTTATGCAATCAATCAGAAAAAGCAGGTTAGAGAATAGACAATATGATTGATGTATGTACATTCCACGTATGTATTATATGTCAAAATACATTCTGCTGTCATGTATGACTAAAAAATAAATAAAAATAAATCGTATGGTTAAAAAAAAAAAAAGGATAGAGAGGATGGAGAGAGGGACAGGCAGATTTTAGAGAGGAGGATCCAGTGATCTGTGTGGGCCTGTGAGGTCCAAGGTGCATTTTAGACATTAAAAAAATCTAGAAGCATTTCATCTTTCTAGCCCAACCCCTGTTTTCCACAGTAGATGTAATTAGAAAGGGAATTTCTTTCCAAGTTTAACAAATAGGTGAGGCTTTGAATCATGGTCACTCTTGTTGGCCTACAATTCTCAGATTTTAGATCTGTGCGGTCAAGTTCAGATAAGAAGAAATTGAGCAATTAAAGTGAAACAATGGTGCTTAACTCATTTTCTTACTTGTAGAGGCTAATGACAGTTTGGTCATTGAGTAATTTTTCTCTCTGTGCTCAGGATCTTGGTTAGGTCTGAGCCACACTATGAGTGTCTGGCAGATTCACCTGGGGAGGTGGGGGTGGGAGGCAAACTTAAACGACTCGGTGACTGGTTGTGTCCCAGAAAGACGAGACGTTGGCCTCAGCTCTTCTAGCAGCTCTGCGTCTTCAGTGAACTCCGGGGGCACTGCTCTTCTCAACAGGAGGTGCTGTGGCTTTGAGGTCGGCTGTCATGTTTGACTGTGTGGCTCTAGACCACCCTTGGAAGGTGTTCCTGGCTGTGCCCTCTGACTGCCAGAGCGCCCTGTCCATCGCAGTGACAACTGGAATTGCCCCACGTATTGCCAGACACCCTCCTCCCTGGGAGGGAAGGGATGTTGCCTTGAGTTGAGAACCAGGATGCAACACTTTCTGTAACTGCGTGGTCTTTCCTGTCTTTAATACTTCAGCAGTGGAACTATTTACCCATTTATCACTGGCCTCCACAACCTTGGTCTTCAAGGGGACGTGTTTATGAAGTCTCCAGTGCTTATGTGCCTGCAGAGAAGCCAGCCTCTGTCCTCCAGAGCCTCCCGGCCCACAGTCCCGTCTTAGGAGAAAATTTACAAGGTGTCTCCCAGGCTGGTCTTTTTTGTTAGCATCTTATTTCTACTAAAAAACGCACATTATTCAACCAGATCTTTTGTCTACTATTACTACCTGGTGATTTCAATAGACTCTTAGAAAAATAAGTGAAATAGAAACTTAGTAGTGCCATGTCTAATGCACTTTGTTTTCCTTTCATTACATTCTAAAACAAAATGAATCTTGTATGGCTGGTAGTGCCATACAAGCAGCTGGCTGAATGTGACCATAAAGCGTGAATGTGGGAGAAAAGGAGCACCAGGGTGCAGTGAGGTCTCTCCCCTGCGACACAGCCGCCTGGGGATGGCCCACAGGTGTGTGCTCAGGTAAGTGCAGTCAGGACAGGAGAAGAAGCACAGGAATCCCTTCAAGGTAGTGATTTTCTGGTGCCTTTTTTTAAAATACATTTTTTTTTATTTGTAGTCGGACACAGACCTTTATTTTATTTATTTATTTTTTTATTGGTGTTGAGGATCAAACCCAGTGCCACACACATGCTAGACTTTGAGGTCAGCTGTCATCTTTGACTAGGAGTGCTCTACTGCTGAGCCACAACCCCAGTCCCTGGAGTCATTTTTTAAAAGAGAAAAGCCTTTCATGTTAGCGTGATAGTTTAGACGATCTGGGATCCACACACAGAATCCCTGCCCTTCCTTTCTTTCTGCCATCTCCCATCATGTCCACTGGTATAAGCTAGCTCACCTTCACCAACTTGAGATCAGTCAGCTGTAAGTAACCGGGGCGACCACTGCCATCATGATGGAGCTTAGAGAGGCGTCGTATGAAATGTTTCACAGCTTGGAGCAGATGTGACAGGTGAGAGGGACCCTTGGCCCCATCTTACAGATAAGGAGATGGCCACCTGAATCCATTCAATGATAGTGTGGTTGGCTCCGGAAACAGACTCATGAGCCATGAGAGAATATAACATCATATGCAAATGGTGGACAGCAGTGCTCAATAGAAATGATACAATTGAAAAGACAAGTTGCTGGGGAAGTGGCTGTACTAAAGACGACGATGTTGACCCCCATGGGGAATGAAGGTCATCATAGAACTAAACGAGGCCGTGTGTGTGAATGCACGTGTACACTATAGACAGGAGGACTGTGAGATGCTGTGATTCCTGCCCAGCATGGTCTCCTTCACACAGACAATTTGCCTGCACACTGACTACTCCACTACCCAAGTGGGTCCGCCAGTTCTCCAACCCTGGGGAAAGTGCATGAGAAAAATCAGCTTAAAAAGAGGGAATATTTATTTTGGGGCTCATGGTTTCAGACCATAGTCACTTGGTCCCCTTGTTTGGGGACTGTGGTAGGCAGAACATCATGGCGGGGAGTGCATGGTGGACCATAGGTGCTGGTTTCATGGTGACCAGGGAGTAGAAAGAGAGGGAGGAAGGGGCCAGGGTCTCAACGGCCCTTTCAAAGGCCTGGCCCCAGTGACCTCCAGTGAGACTCTACCTCCCGAAGTTCCCCTGTCCCAACAGCACCTGCAGCAGGGACCAAGCCTTCACCACGTGAGCCAGATCCCACCTGTAACACTGCGTGATGATAGACTGACTGAAGGGCTGCCTAGAAGTTCTATTGTTTCACTTCTCAGTTTATTATTTGAAAATAAAATGAGAAATAATTTACTATGTAATAAAAAGTGTTCCCGACAAATTAATATTGCCTAAAAAGAAAGAAAGAGAGTAGCCCAAAGCCATTTATAAAATGATTCTGGGAGAAAGCAAGATGCAGTTAATCATGTCCGTATGTCCCCATTCATGTTCCTAAGACACAAGATGTCCCAAAGCATCGAGTCCTGCTGGTGCTGATGATGGTAATGAGCATTTGTGGCTGGATTTCTGTGAAACTCCCGTCCAGAAAGATGGGGATTCTTCTTAAAATTATGGCTTATCAATGTCAGATGGCCGGACCTCTTGAGTTCTCTTGCAAGAGATACTTGAACTGTGTCTCAGGGTAGAGACAGAGTTAGTTAGTCCTGAAATATTTGCTGAATGAGCTCATGGATGGACAGACCTCATATTAGGAACCAGGGTGCTCAGAGTTGTCAGGATGAGAGGGACTTTCAGAAGGTGATGGAGTCTCTGACCTGAAACCATCCTTCTTGGAAACGCTTTTCCAGTGGAATCTGACAGTGACACCCAGGGGCATGTCCAGCTCCTCCTGGGAGGCCTGGCCTTGAAGTCACACTCGAGTGGTGGACACAGAGGTTGATGGGGAAGGCTCCCCCCGGGCTGCAGTTGTCAAAGGTGCATCGAGATGGCTCCATTCTTGCCTCCGCTGTGACCTGTGCTTGGGGGTCATTAGCTGTGGAGATGGGGCAGCCAGATCCTCAAAGTTGTCTCAGGACCCTTGAGGAACTGTGGCCAGCGTGATGCAAGCTTTCGAATCCTTTGCTTATCTCAGGTTTAACTTTTGTTCTTGGAAAGCGAGTTCCTAGTATCTGCTCCATACGATGGGGCGTAGGGGGAGGCGCACTCCTGTGTGAGCCACACACCTCACTCCACCCAGGGCTCCTCGGGCTTCCCCCAGGAACCTCACCCACCGGCAGCCAGGGGGTAGGCCTGCAGTCCATTCCTCTCTCCCTTTAGCTCCCAGCTCCTCTCATTGACTGGCAGCTAGTGGAACAGGTAAGAAGGCAGGAGGCTGGGGGGAGAAAGACCCAGGGTTGGGAATCCCAGAGTGGTGACAGCCCAAGGCAGGAAGGGCCATGACTACTGGGTGTGTGCATACGCTTCCACATGCTCCTCCCTCTCTCTCTCTCTCTCTCTCTCTCTCTCTCACACACACACACACACACACACGCACGCACACGCACACACTGTAGATGTGTGTTAGGTCAGTTTCTACATCGAATGCCACCAAAGCAGGCTCTTCTGGTACTTAAACTTCCCTTGGAGTTCACCAACTGATCATATGATCTGAACACATATGGCTTTTTTTTTTTCTTTTTTTTTCTTTTTTCTGTTTGGACTCTGAAGTACTTGGAAATACTCAAAGTCAAGGTGCAAATTAGTGGATTTCTATTGGCCTCACATCTGCGTCCTTTGAAACTGGTCATTTGATGAGAGCTCGTTAGCGTTGCAGAACCCTTTGCTGGTGTGCCTTCCCGGGTCCCTGCTTCTAATTTCCATGTCTGGGTCCCTGACACACTTCCTCCCAACTCTTCCTCCATCCCCCTTCCCTTTCCCCAAGGATGCACCTAACTGCACCTTGTTAGTATCATGCACTTGTTCATTGGGAAGGTGTGACTCTCTTTTCACACTTTGGTTTCTAACTGTTTTTTTGAAAACTAATATGATAATATAATATAACATAATGTAATATATCAAAGACTTGGGGCCAGGTAGGAGGAAGAGGATTCTTGTGGAGCAACACTGCTGGAGTGTGTTCGCTCCTCCTAGTACACCCTTGGGAGTGTGTGTGTCCTGGGAAACATTTGCCGTTCAAGAACTTTCTTGTTGTGCCTCTTGAGTTTGAACGTGAGCTTCACCGTGCTGTTTCTGCTTTCCGTCGTTGGACCTTTCTGATGAGCTCTAGCTGGAACTTCGTCCAGATGAGATGGTCTTTCAGGATCCTGCTTCGCAGCAGTTCCAGACACACCACTTGAGTTTGTAGGATGGGAGGGATTTCCTGCCAGGCCAGAGGCCACCCCTTTCCAGATCAACCTTCCTCTTTTGGTTGTTGGGACACTGTCTTCCTTGTTCAAGTCACTTACAGGAGAGTGCTGGAAGAGCAGTCAATGGGTTCAAGCCCCCTCTTTGCAAACTCAGGGTTTCTAGGGGCTAGAGATGGGGCTACTTGGGACAGGCTCAAGAGTTTAGATTTATCTTTGAGCTGAAGGACCATGTGGCAGGATCGCCATGTGCCCATGAGAATTCCTGTTCTGCAGTTTGTAAGTGAACTCACATGGCTCCTAGTTTGAGCCTCCCTCCCTGCTGTTAATTGGCTACCCTTGGTGGAGGCCATAGTCCCAACCCGTTAAGTCATTTATCTGTCGGGTGAGTTAATGAATCAGTTACAAATCAGTGCCTGGACACTGTGCCGTGACACAGTGCCCATCTTATCAGGGCCACTTTTGGAGAACTGACCATCCCTAAGAGAATCCGACAGTCTGCACATTCTTGGCTTTAATTTTGCTTCCAACAGGTATCCCCCTTGCTTTGGGACTGTGTCCTCCAGAGTCACGAGCCCACGAGGGGCCATCTCCATACACGCTGTAGGAATGAAGCCACTCATTGCTAATGTAAACCAAACCAGTTACGCTTTCCTCATTAGTTAAATTCTTATTCAAGAGTGCCTTACTACCTGACAGTGATGGTATCCTCCACCAGAGGAGATGGTCTAGACACTTCAGAGCCTTAAATGTTTTAACATGAAGTCAATCATGGCTGCAGCAAGGACTTTTCTTGAGGGTTCTAGTTTTGTAGACCAAGAATGTTGGCACCTGTGTACCCCCAAGATAAGCGCATCCATTAGTTTTATCATATTATGTATTATTTCAACAAAGTATTAATGTCTCTAACTCAGAGACAAGTTTAAAAATAGTAGCTTTAAAAACACATGAGTAATAAGGAGTGCTCCTCACCTGGGGTCGCCCGAGCTCTACTCCAAAGCTGTGCTGTGGTCCTCAGAGTTGCAGGGTCAACATCAGGACCCGCAGGGGGCCTCAGCTTCTCCTTGGAGAGCCACGTGGGAACCAGGGAGGGGCTGTTCCCCTCCTTATGTCACCCTCTATGTCTGTTTTTTGTAGGGGACAGGATTGAGGCAGGTGATATATCCACAACATGGTCAGTGCTGGTCAACCAAACTAAAGTGGGTAGGGCTGTCATCACAAGTGGGCAGAACTCACAGAATGGTGGCAGTGCTTCATTTTTCACATAGATTTTATTTTCAGGGCAGTTTCAGGTTCACAGCAACATTGGGCAGAAGGTACAGAGAGTCCTCGTGTGTTCCCTGTCCTCCGTCCAGTGTCCCCCCTCTCTGTACCTCCACCAGGGAACCCCGATGATGTCGAGGACCCTGCATTCACACATGGCATCCAGAATCCACAGATCACGTCAGGGCTCGCTGTGGGTGTTGTGCTTCCTATAGGTCGTAGACATGTCTAATGACATGGACCCATCCTTATGGGTCACATGGAGCCGTCTTCCTGCCCTGAAAGTCCTCCGTGCTCTGCTGTTTTCCCTCCCTAACTCAGTGGTAGCAGCCCCTGACCCTCTGCAGCTCCGCAGTTCTGCCTTTTCTGGAGTGTGCTGTAGGTGGAAGTGTGCAGTAGGTAAGTGTGCAGACTGGCTTCTTTACCCCGGAATGCCTCATTTCCCCCAAAGTCGGACAGTCTCTTTGTATATCAAACTTGACTGGAAAACCTCAAGTGTGAGTCAACTCACAAAAACCTACTAACACAGAGCACGATTATTTTAAGTCTAGCTTTCTTGTCTAACTAACTTCCTCCTCACTTCCTAGGGTTGGATAATCCAGGTTTCCCTAGGCTTCCGTTCCCAGAAGGCAGAGAAGGATGTGCGGGGTCACGCGTAGAACTAGCAAGCAACGTGGGACTTTGAGCCACTAACCTCCCAACACATCTTCCCAGAAGGCTTGTCCGGGTGTTCAGGTTTTTCCCCATTTGAGTCACTGCCATGGATTCAATGGAGAAGATGCCGCCCGGATGCACTCTTAGCTTCTTAGGGAAGATTTACCTAGCCACAGTCTCGTTTGCATCACGGAGAGGAAGGATGTGAAAGGGGAGATCAGGAGTGAGAAGATGTAAGAGTAGGGAGCACCCGCCCGCACTGTGGGCAGAACAGAAGTCAGCATCTGGGGGAGGCAGCCCAGGCCTTTGGGAACTGGGCCCAGGTTACGGGTCCCCTCTGAGTGTCCCTAGCTTTCCCGCCCCACCCAGGGTCCTCACTCACAGGGGATGGTCCTACTTCCGTGCCTCTCCTCATGGGCCCTCATCCAGAGATGCCCCTTGTGGGCCCAGTTCCTGCAATTCTTCAAGGGTCAGTGCAACGCACTCCAGTTCTTCCACCCTGCCTTCCTTCATCCTTCATCTAGATGGTCAATCACAGCCAACTCTTAGCATCCACATGTAGGAATCCATGGGACTGATATTCACTGGGTGTGCAAGCTGTGTGTGCGCCTTTTCCAAAAACTGGAAAAAATAAATAAATCACAGCCATAAGGAGCTGATATCCCCTAATAGTGACGAGTTTCCTGACTCTTCTTCCAGTGTATTTTTGTCCCTCTATATTAAACTAATGACAATCTAAAATGACAGACTTAGAGGAGAAACCCTCTTTATTTCACTGCCACCAAGGCCCACTGTGTTTCTCTGCCCACAGTGGATACCCAAGGACATTATTTGGGTTAAATACTAGAAGAATTGGTGTTAAAATGAGACAGGTGTGTGCAGTTCCCAGGAAGCACATAAACAGGAAGGATCTTCTAGCGTCCGAGTATAGGATGCAATTTAAACATTAGAACAACTTGACAATTAAACAAAATAAAAAACCTCAAGTTGCCCTTGACATTACCCAGGGCATGCCACCTGCTCACCTGAGCTGCACCAGGAACACCGACATGAACAAGCTGGGCGCTGGGCATGGAGTCCAGGGACCAGCTTCTCAAGCTACCTCTGACTCACAGGCAAAGCTAACTGCAGTCAGGCCGTCTATGATCTGCCTGTTTCCTGCTGCTCTGGGTCCCCTTGACAGACCTGCCTCCTGTTTTGCCAGAGGACACGCCACTTTTGAGAAGGCTCAGGGGGAAACAGATGTTCGTGCTTTGTAGATAATGGAGAGTGGGCAGTCCCCTCCTTCAGTAAATTATTCCCGGGGTTAAAGAGTCGAGAGCCAGCACTCAGCAATTGGGGTGCATAAAAATGCCAATCTCCCACTCCTGGACTTTAAGTCACACAAGTTCCAAGTTTAACACATCACAAGCACTGTTTTGGAAGAATCCAGACTGGCTTTTCCCCTGCTGAGAGCTCTCTGTTGTCAACTTGAGGGAAAGGCCAGTGAGTGTCCCCTTCGCAGTGCGTTGCTGCTAACTATATGTTCTTGTGCAGTGTCTTCTTGCCATCAGGCTGTGGGTACCTGAGGGAGGACAGGCTGGATCCCAGCCACATTTTAATTCCCTGTAGCAGTGCTCTCAACCTAATGGTCTCGGGACCCCTGAAGTCTCTTTAAAATGTCTTTATATTGGCTGTACCTGTTGCTAAAACTAGGGGTTTTAAAACATTGACTTACGAATTCACTTAAAAGTGACGATGACAAACCCATTGCATGTTAACACAGCTGTCCCATTTTTATGAGAGCTACATCCAAAGGAAACGTTCGGGGGGAGAGTTGGCATTGCTGTCCTTTCTGGCACATGGCTTCAATGCCTGGCCTTGCAGGAGGCGGAGTCCTTGGGGCTGTCCTGCAGGATGGCATGGGAAGCTTCCTGTTCGCCTCCCCCAGGGTAAGAGTGGAAAAGCAGAGGACACAGCAAGCTGACCACAGTGAGGGCCGGCTCTGCCTCGGGGCCTCGGGACCCCAGGGGGCTCCTGGAGCACACCTTCAGAGGCAGTGGCCTGAAGTGGTTAGCGTGGTAACTGGCACTGTGCTGGGTGGGGACACGTAGCAGTGACCGTGGGACATGACCTCCACCCTCCGGGACCTAACACACTCTTACGTGTTCAGCTGTGTCTCATACATTTGGAGGATAAAGTCTTAACCCTCAACACCTCAAAATGTGACCTTATGTAGAGTTAAAATCTTCATAGAAATAATTAAGTTAAAATGAGGTCAGGTGAGTGGACTCCAACCCAGTATGCCGGTGTCCTTGGGGAAAGGGATATTGGGGCACAGAGACGCATAGGTGGGTGAGGGGACGGTGGCCAGCTACGAGCCAAGGTGCAAGGCCTCAGGGGAAACCTGCTGTGCTGACCCCCTGGCCTTGAACTTCAGCCTCCAGAACTGTGAGACAATAAATGCTGCTCATGCCCAGCCTGGGGCACTTGCACAGATGGCGCAAGAGATGCTGAACCTGGGTTCAAAGGCAGTTCTGAGGCCCAGGTTGCTGACTCCTAGAAGGGTCCACCATAGAGGTCAAGCCGCCCTTCAATAACTAGCAGGCCCCTTCTGCAGTCGGAGCTCTGAGAACTGGAATTCTCCACAGCGGTGCACGGTTCTCCTAAACGTTTATCATCTTGTTTAAAGAGGAAATAGCTGGCCATTTGCATCACGGCTCAAATCGTAAACCTTCGCTCCAGTGCGCAGTGAGCAGGAAGGAAGTGACCCCACAGTGGCCATTCGCCACCCAGAGGCCCTGCAGCCCTGCAGCCTCACGCCCACCGCCGTCGTGGGGTTGGCAGTGATGAGGGCCTGGATGGCTAGGGATGGTTGCTGTGGTCAGTTTCCCTGGCTGCCCTTTCCCAGGAGTGGATGGCAGGTGGACTCGGTGAGGTACTTCCTGTGTGTGCCAAGTCCTTTACAAATGGCCGTAGATTCTGAATGAAAAGTTCCCAGCATTCCTGTGCGTGAGAATGAATGGAAGTTCCCGTTGCACGTGGCGCAGGCATGGCCATAACATTTTATTAGGTGTGGCTTTTGCTGTTCACATGGCGAGCATACTGTGGACATTCTGATTGCGTTTAGGTTTGAAAATAATAAAACTTAAAAGATAGAAAGAATTTTCTTTGCAGAGCCCTAACGAGGTGGAAAATATTAGTACGTCTCACAGAAGAAGGCAATTTCTGGGCTTTTAGCCAAGACAGCTGAAGAGAGTCCTGCCCAGAGAAACAAGAGCAGTCCTTGGAAAGGCCTGCAAGGCCCTGGGCCCAGCCGTACCTGGCTCACCCTGCACCTTCTGCTGCAACGCTCTCCCTCCCGCCAACGAAAGGCTTCCTTCCTGACCATTCCTGATCCCAGTGTTCCCCCTTCAACCTCCAGTGCCCACCCCTGGCCTGAGCTGGAAGGCAGATTCCCCTGAAGTCCCTCAGTCACCCTCCACGAGGACCACCCTGACCACACCATGAGGAACACCCACCCGCCCCTCTCGCCCCAGCCTCCTCGCGGCTGGGCCTTCCTCCATCACACTTACCATCTTCTGACCTGGTTCTCGGAGTTCACCTGCATGTGGCTCTCCTTGTCCACCTGGTTAAGTCAGATCCTGATGCAGTAGCTCTGGGCCGGGCTGAGGTTCTGCCTATTTAACAAGGACCCACCTGCTACTGCTACTGCTGGTCCACAGGGCCGACTTCAAAAACAAGGTTCTCATTGACTCTATAATTTGATTGAATTTTAAAAATTATTAAAATGTATCTCTTGTCTGCATTTGACAGAATACAAGCCTTATGTACACGGGGGTCTTTTTTTTTTTTTTTTTTTGGTAATTGATGTCATGTAGAAACACCTAGAAGTTTCTGGATTATAAATGGTGTTCAGGACATACTTGTTTAACTTATGAGTAAGTGAATGTTGTCATTCCTGGTGGGGACATGTGATTATAGTGGAGATTAGAGGACTTTCCTATGATGCGAACTTCTATCCTCTTTGAATGAAAGGGTCTTGAACTGCTGACTGGGTCCCGCTCCGTGTGGTGTGGAAGGACCAGTCTTTGGGTGATAACAAAGCCGAGTGGTAACTTCAGGTTGTCAGAGTAGCAGAAGCAAAGATGTTTGCCAAGCTGACTGAGGATGTGCTAGATTGTCCCCAGAGGAAAGTCTGGTGGTGACCAAGCCCTTGGATTGCCTTGGAGTCTGCACGGGGAATCAAGTGCCACCTTAAACACAGTGACACGATTAGAGTTGCCATTGAGACTGCCCCTCCTCTGTGTTGGACCTTGTCCTCTGGTGCTTACACCTATGGGGCCTTGGGTCACCGCGACTGAAGGGGGGTGAAACCTAGCAAGCTACAGGGCACCCGCTTGCCATCCCTCCAGAGCACTTTCTCCCTGGAAACTAGACAGGCTGTGTGAGGTGACAGTGCTGAGGTCACTGGAGGAGCTCACCCAAGGTGGCCTGGGCCTGGGGCAGGAAGTGCCCCAGGAGGGTCCTTGGAGGAAAAGGGAAGGTGCAGGAGCCGGGGTGGGGCTGTCAGGAACCAGGGCAGCAGTGCCGCAGCCCGGAAAGGAGTGTGGGAAAGGAGAGCGGCTGACGGTCTTCAGTGGTCCTGGGTGGACGACGAGGGGCCAGCCCGGAGCCTGGAGCGCGGGGCTGTGGGGAGCCCACTGTCTGTCCCAGGAGGGCAGCATCAGGACCAGCTGCAAGGCCTGAGGAGCCAGTGGGAGATGAAAACTCCGTCATAAAATATTTTCATAAGTACAGCCCTCCCTCGTTACTTGGGTATCTGAGGATCACCTTGGGGACCCAACCCTCAGATGGTCAAGTCCCAAAAGGGTGCAGCATTGGCACCTATCCTAAGCACCTATCCCATACTTTAAGTCATCTCTGGTTACTTAGGATACCTACTCTGATGTTAATGCTGAGTAAACAGTTGTCCTGGATTGTTTAGGGAATAATGACATGGAAAGGAAAAAGTCCATACATGTTACTAGAGATGCAATTAAAAAAAAAAAAAAAAAAAAAATATATATATATATATATATATATATATATGTATATGACTTGCTGTTGGTCTAATCTGTGGCTGAGGAACTTGAGAAAATGAAGGGCTGATGGTTCACCCATAGTTTGGTCCCTTTTTTTTTTTTTTTGGCCCCACAGCATCCCCATGCACCACCAGCTACCGACCCCATCCCTACACCAGGACCCAAACACAGATACTCATTTGCTTAAAAGCAAAGTACAAAGGGAGAGACAATGATGTGTGAAAATCAAGAGAACCATCCCGGGTAAATCCTTCCTGGGTCGATGTGGGGAAGCGAACCATGCTGGTGGAAACTCTGGATCTGCAGCAATTCGTCATTACAGTCCCAGCCTTGGAGGTCAGGGCCGTGAGCACCAGCGTGGCCACCGGTCCCCGGGCCTGGGTGAGGGGTGGAGCATTGGGTGGTCTGGTCGGCTGGGTTTCTTCAGATCAGGAGCTTCGGGGTTAAGGTAAGACAGTGGCACAAGTGTTATCTGATTTCCAGGGCCTCAATTCTTTACACCTTGTTTTAATTTTAAATTAGTCTAAAGCACAGCTTTGTTTACAAATTGGTAGCCTGAGTGCAAGCCAGGAAGGCTAGAGGTCAGGAATGCAGCGTCCTCCATTCTAGGGAAGCTGCTCCCATAAGCAGATGATCCCCTGGGCTCACCGTGCAAGCTGAGGGGTGGGCTCTGAAAGGAGGGAATGCTGCGTAGACCACAGGGCCTGGTTGGCAGGTGACTGACACCGCTCACCTGTCCCCCTCCACCAGCAGGTGTCTTTGTGCTGCTCAGGACTTGCATCATGGTGCCCAGGAGCCCTAGAACTCCCTCCTCTACTCCCGGAAAAGAGAGGTGGTAAATATGTCCATACGTGCCTCCTCCATGGAGGTGAGTGTGGTGAACAGATCCCCAGTAAGGAGACAGTCAGAGACCCTCGTGGAACATCACTGAGATTTCAGGCCATGGAGCTGTTCTGCAGGGCAGACTGGTTTCCATATGAATGAACCCACAGAATTTTAAAGAGCAGTTGTGACTTGCAAAGCAGATGGATTTTCAGAGAGGCTTAAGCCAGAGGCACAAGAGCCCCGCTGGGCATGATCTATGCATGCATAGGTTGGAATTATCAGGCAGGTTTACCATTTATAATTGAGATGCATTGGGGGTTGAGGTCATCACACCCAGAGTCATAAAAATCAAGTGCAGCAACCCGATTATTGGTGCATTGGAAGTGTTGGGACGACAGGGTGTAGACTGGTGCTCACACTGCCTCATGGGAGAAGAGTGAGCTGGGTGCAGAGCATTCACAAAGGTTTTGACACCCTGGCTACTTGGTCACCTTCCTGTGCAACAACTGGGTAAGATTTATGTGCTGGAAAATCTTCTGCAAAGCACTGGCTTAACTTCCTGGCCCTGGGGAGGGAGGGGCCATCATTCATGGAGACCAAGTGCCAGCTTGGCAGGAATTGGCCCCTTGGAGGGGTGAGCACGGGCTCGCTCTCTCCACAGTGGGGATCAGCATCTAAGAAAATGGGAATACCCACTTCTGCCCACGCTCTCTACACTGTGTGAGCATCATTATCTGGGGACTGGATGAAAAGGAAGAGGGATCCCCAGAGCACTGTGTCAACAGTGTTGACTTCCTCCTCTGAGAGCCCCAGTTTCTGCGAGACTTCCTGTTAGGAGAACCAGACGTTCTTATGATTGGTGCATTTTGCACACAGAATAGCTACAGCATCCCCAGGCAGGAGATTGGCTCCCAACCACATTTGGTGACAAAAACCAGCTCTCAAGTGCCGACTTCTTGCCATTAACACAAAATAAGATGTCCACAAGGACATGGGGAATTAAAATCTGCAGACAGTGTGGGCAGAGCCTACAGTTAACTAACCTCTAACCCCCACACACAGCAACCAAACAGTGGCACCTCTGTGCCCGAGAGATCTCCACCCATCTATGAATCTGCTCAAAGATGTCAAAGGGGGAGTTGTAGGCTGGTGTGGCAGAAGAAGGCTAAAAAGAATAGATGTCATTCTGGTGCACAAAGCAACCTTAGGAAAGGTCAGGAGACCAGACCCTCATTTACTAGCTCAGGAGGTAGAAGCCTCAGAACAGGAGGGGCACTGAGTGGCCGAGCCATGAGCTGCTGGCTCTCCAACCAGTGTCCTGTGCTCAGGCTGCTGCTGCTGGATGTCCCCCGGGCACCTGCATCTTGAAGCTGGCCTGATACCCATCTTGGGGGAATGACATCAATTCTTTAAAAAGTTAAGGCTGTTGTAATACCTCCATATGGAAAATTTTGGATCAGATGTCTGAAGGCCTGAGAGAGATGCCTGGTGAACATTAGCTGAACGAGAGACAGAATCATGGGTGGAGGCCAGGACATCTGCTGCTTCTCTTCTGCTTGCCAGGGTTTTCCATGGTGCCAGAATTTCCTCATGAATAAAATACTTGGAATTTTATCGAAAACAATGAATCCATGTGTCAGAGATTCATGGAGGAGACCCATTCCAGATGTGTAGCACACTGTATTTGTAGCATATGTGTGTTTTGAGAAGGCCAAGCACGGGAAAGACCAGAGGAAGGCTACCCCGTCCTGCCTGGCGTGCAGAGGGGACCCTTCCCAGAGAGGAATGATGCACATGACTGTGTCTCTCCATGAGCCTTGGACGGATGTTCTGAGCAGACTCTGGGCCCCTCAAAACCAGAATCATCTGAATTTCCACCTGGGCTTGCAAACTCCCCAAATCAGAAAAGTAGAATGGGGCCGTGAACTTCTTCATAAAGCTGCCATAGAAACATGTCCTTCTACAAGTTTATGGAAAATCCCAAGACGTTTAGGGGAAAATTGATCAATAGCATCATGGACCATCCACCCTGGGAGAGAAGACCTTCCTTCAGGACCCTGAGGAGTGTCAAGAGTGTGCCATGTGCTCCTCTAGGGAAAAAGAGTGATTTCTAAGGACACTGACTGCTCATTCATTTACCCATTGACTTTTCTTTTTCTTTCTTTTTCTTTTTTTTCTTTTTTTTTTTCTTCTTTTTTGCTTTTCTGTCTTTTGGTGGCCCTGGGTTCTTTGTGGGATTGAACCCAGGGCCTTATGAATGCAAAGCAAGCACTCTGCTGCTGAGCTACTTACCCAGCCTGGTTGGTTTTCTAGAGAACACCAGCAGCAGCTGGGGAATGCACCAGGATCCATCCCTTCCCGCACGAAGCCTCTGTTTGATTGACATCAGTATGAAATTGCAGCTGGAAACCCATGAAAGAACTGAACCAGGGGACACAACGTCTGAGTCACACGGGGCCAAAGTGACATGTGTGTTCTTAACAATGAAAGATCCAACATAATCTTCCTCCCCAATCAGACAGACACACAATTTTAAAATTCAACGCTTAGGAAGAATAAGCCACCTTGGCATACAGGAGACTGCATAATCCTCTGGCATCTGGCTTATTAGAATAAAATGTCTAGAAATGGAGAATCCTGCCTTGAGCCATGCGAAGACTCTGGCTCAGTCATACCAACTTCCTATGTGATAGTCATTTAAATTTAATATTAAGGCTTTCCGAGCCTTTTCCATGCAGCAGTTCATTTGGGCCATTTAACCAGCTGCTCGGGAGCTGGGCATCTGCGACCTGAGCCAGCTTCGCAGTTGAAGAAATTGTGGCGCTAGCCCAGGTGCACCAGCCTCACCTGAGGACGTTATAAAGTGGATTCTCCCCCAGCAGGGCTGCAGCCCAGAGGCCACACTTCTCACAGGCTCCCAGCAAGCTCAGGCTTGGAGCAGGAAGGGGCTCAGTCACAGAGGGAAAGGGTCCAGCTTGACCCAGGCCCCGACTCCAGACCCAGGACCTTTTTGTTCTGCCACGTCATCGTTGACGACATTTGAGTGCCTCTCCATGCTTCTGCGAAGCTTTGTGATTTAAAAAAACAAAAACAGAAAGCTTTCCATCTCAAATGGGTTATTTAAAACGAGTTACAATAAAGGCTTTCGTATGAATATTCAGAGTGTGACCTGACAGCAATGATTAGAGAAACAAGTGTCAAAGTCAAGAGTACCAGCCACCCCACAGGCAGGCAGAGCTGGAGGACGGAGATGGCCTTTTGTTGCTCAGATTTAAAACATCGTAACAGGGTGCTTCTGCTCATGCTCTGGCATTTTCTTGTTCATCTCCAACAACCAAAGGAAGCCTATGGTGGGAGGAAAATGTTTCTTTGCTAGAGGAAAGAGAAGGTATTAACATCAAACTCATTTTTTTAAGTTAAATTTATTTTAACTGATTCATAAAGACAAAGAAGTCGTGCATCTAGTAGGGTATGGCGTGACCCTCCAGGGGTGCCTGTCCACATTATGCACTGGGCTAACTTCCTGGGTCTCCTCAAACACCATCCTTAACTGACCAGATGCCCCTGGCTGGGCTGAATGCACCCAGCTCATTTGCATTTTGTGTGCATTTGGAGAGCGTGCACAGCCCCAAGATGGCAGAGGGGACTTACTGTGACACTAGGCTGGTAATTCCCCAAGGTTCATTTAAATCTCGTTTCATGATGGGGAGCATGACCATTCCCTGAAAGCTTTCTATGAAGCGCCGGTCTTTCAGAATATTTCTAGGCTTTCTGCTTTCAGAATTCGGGCCTTCTCCTTTTGCTTGGGAAAATTTGGTTTTCTACCAGGGCTTTCTTACCCTTTTCTGTAGGTTTCCCAATGCAGTTCCTGGTTCAAACTTTCGGGGATTTAAATCGAAGCCTGCAGTGCAGTGTCGTGCTCCATGGTAGCATGATGGGGGTGTCGGGGGGGGGGCGGGGGGCGACTGCAGCGAGCCTCTAAACCCCATAATTGCCCATCTCACAGAACGTGTGTCCCCGCTACTTTGGATGATGGAAATTTTGGACTCCACTTAGAGAATCATGACGGGATTCTCTATTATTTCCTGACTCAGTCCTATGATCAATATGAACATCAGCAGATGTGTGATGTCAAGAAACTGTTTTGGTTTAGAAAGACAGAGAAGCAGGACCTGCAGATGGTTGTTTCAATAAAGGTATGGTCAGGGGAGAAGTCGTGTGAGCCAGGGGCCAGCTCAGCCTGCCCAGAGCCCATTAGAGAAAACGAGCCCAGAGCAGGGAAGAGCAGCAGGAGGTGTCTGAGCTAAGGTTGTCCTGGCGGAAGCAGGAGATCAAGCCTTGCAGGACAAGAGAGGAACAGGCAAAGGTGGAAAGTGAGAATTCAAGTTCTCTGTATTATTTAGGCAACATCTATCTTGGAGGGCGCAGATTGCCTTAAAGATAAGGAATATATGAAAGTGCTCCATTAATAAAGATAATAAGGATTATCTCCTTATCTTTATATTTGTTAATATATACACATGAGGTATATGTGTGTATACATCTGTATATGCATACATGTTCATAGTATGTGTGTATGCATGTGTGCATATGCAAGCGTGTGTGTGTGTACGTGCAAACATATCCTGAGTCTCATCCCCAGCACTGGGCTGGTATAGCGAGTTGTAAAATCATTTGATACTGAAGCGATACCACATTGGATAAATAGGCTCTTTAGATGGACTTCATTTGCCTACATACATTTTTCCTTTGAGGTTAATCCAAGACTTTTTATATTTTTGAAAGACTAAAATAGCAATGTGTTAAATTAGAAAAACGTGAACACAAAGCTGGATGCTGCATTCGATATCTGAGTTAATGCTTCCTCCTCTCAAGAATTAAGAAAAGAACATCTAGCAGGAAGAAAACTGCCCATGCCCAGCTGGACGAGGCGTCCTGGACTCACACTGCTGGGCTGTGGGCCGTGTGTCATAATCAGCAGACACCCTGGGCAGAGGAGGTTCACGCTGCCATATTGGAACTGGAGAAGTACCAAGGCGGTGGATTGGAATCCCCACTGGGCTGATGCCATTGGGCTCCTGGGCAGAGGGGCTTCTGCTTTGGTTTGTGTTGCTCTTTCCTTCTACAAATGTGATTAGGAACCAGACTTTCCAGAAGCATCTGCTGTGCTTTGCCTTGAAGAGAAACCTCAGATGGTGGGCTGAGACAGCTAATGAGTAGTTTTCCAGTCCTGTTGGGTCCACAGACATCCGTCCCAGGTCCCCCGTGTGGCACGGGCTCTGGAGTGTTCACAGATGGTCTCCCTACCTGCCTGTTTTCCTGTGTATCATTCATTAAGAGAGGGCAGCCATCCACCTGCTGTGAATCCCACACGTGGCCATCTCCTTGGGCCTGAATAATTAATTTGATCAACCACAAGACAGGTGTGTTGGTCTGAACCATTCCCCAGGGATTACATGCACTCGGGGCCTGAGGCTCAGGAAGGCCTGGCTTAGCAGGCTCCTTCCTGGGCTCCGGGAGACCCTCCACTCTCCACTTAGGGCCCTGACCCTTGAATCCAGCCCAGATCCTAGGATTCTGCGCCTTGTGCCCTTTTCTCCTTCCACCTCTTCTCCACTGGCCACTCTCTTTCTAGCTGGCTCCATCTCCTGTGTTCACAGCCACAACCAGGCAGGGCATCGGAAGCCAGCTGTGGAGTGTCCCCTGGTCCACCTTCCTGCTTCTGATTACCCCAGACAGTGGCTGGTGGTCAGCCCGGGGAGGAGCATTCCACCGACAAGGCTGTTCCACCTCCCCCCACTGTGATGCTGCTTCGCTTCCCAATCCTGCCCTCTCATCTGTGGGCAGGGGGACGACGGCCTTTTAAACTATTATAAGGGTTAAAAGATGACCCAGGTGAGAACATAGGCCACTACTTTGCTTGCCATCAGAGAAGAAATACCGACGTCTCCACACTGTGTTGGGAGAGCAAGCACCTCTGTAAGATCAGCGTTTTAAAGCACAACCATGATCTTAAAATGCTTGTTCCACATCATTTTTCTACTTATTATCAAATAATTAAGGCTCATGAGACTTAAGGAAACGGAAGACTGACTTGGGAATCCAGTTCTCCAAGTCTCCCCCTGACCGTCTTGCTCACTTTTGAAAAGTGCATACAGACCCCCTCCCTCAATGGCCCTTCCTTGCCCAGCGGTGGGGACAGCTGGTCATTTGTTAAGATTTTCTCAGTTTCAACACTTGGCCACTCCCAGGTTTTCAGGCAAATTTAAGCATGATGGATTCTCTGTATTAACAATGTAGTATTTTTATGGGCCTTGGGGATCACAAATTAGAAACAAATTTGGGCCCAAATGCTGATTTTCTAACATTTTACTTGAAACTTAAGAACCTAACAAAACACTGATCCATTGCACGGGGATCTTTGAACTCCTGCTGCTGGGAATGTCAGTGTGCACACGGACTGTGTTCCACTCGGTTTTTCTGCTTTAGTTTCTCTTTTTAATCTAAGTGTTCTGGATGCTTTGCTCTCCTTCAGTTCACTTACTTGAAAGTAGACACTCACTTCAGTCTTACACTATGGAATACAATCCAGCTGAATGGCGCTCACATGGTCCTGAAGTCTTAGTGCTCAAATGAAGCAGTCGACGCTGGGATTCTAACACAGCGGTGCCTTTTGTTTGGGGTCGATTCGCTTAGAATTTATGTGCTTCTCCTAAGTCCATAAAAAATGGGCTTGGGAGGCAGCCACTTGCTACATCCCACTACCCCCAACTTCCCTGGAGCTGCAGAAAGACACCTCCACGCCCTGGTGCACACCAGGCTAAAGTTCAGGTCTTTTTATACGAACGTGGAGTCGGCATATTAGGTTATTGTGCCTCATTTCTGTCAGGTTTGGGTTGTTTTTGCAGATCCTAAGCCCCGTGGCTGTCTGCAGGTTCTGAAAGAAGAACATTCCTGTGGACTAGGGACTGCAGACACCCTGGGCAGGCAGGTGGGCAGGTGGTGGGCAGGTAGGCGACAGGCCAGGTGACAGAGGTAGGGAGCAGGGGCCCGTCAGCCACAGCAGGGAGTCCCTGCAGGAGTTGGGAGCTCACATGTTCCTGGTTACTACCAGGCTCTGCACCCCCTTCCGGTTGTAATCCCAGAGCGGCTCCCCTTTGAAGTCCTGGAGCTGGCCGGCGGGGAATGTCTATGGGGGCTTTGGCCATTCAGACTTCACAAGTGGATGATAAACCTCCATCTAGCCAAGTCAGGAGGAGGAACCGAGGAGCCCTGTGGCTCTGCGGCTGGTTTATTAGCGTTTAACTCTGGTGGTCATTGTTGTTGAAACAGGTTTCTGGAAAAGACCCCTTCGTCTTCTCTTTGTCTCCCCCCATGAAAATGGCTTCGGTGGTGGGAGTGTGTGAATCTGTTCATTCCTTCCATTTTCTCAGGCTGCAGCTAATTCTGGGTGCTGGGCGGCCTCTGTGAACTCAGAATCATCACTTCAGGGCTGTGCTTTTTGATTTCTTTCTTCTGTTCAGAATGTGGGCTCTCTTTTAGCCTCTCTGAAATGTTCATCCTGAAGTCTCCTTGAAGGCCGCACCTTTCCCCTTTTGTCAGCCAAAGCAACGGAAGGGTGGCTTTAAAGTTCTGAATTAGAGCACCTCCCTCATTTTTATGCAAAGTCAACTTTGAGATGAATTTTAAGGTTCTTCTCAAAGAAGGGAACTTTGCCTTTTTCACTGCTAGCCCCGGTAAGGTTTTCTGCCCTCTTAATCGATCTCTATTAACTTTGATTCCTTTCTTTAGCGGGCTCTTTGCCGATGTGAGAACAGGTCCTTCCCACAAGCACACGCTTAGGCTTACTTTGAATGTTTTGGTCCCCCCTGCCCCCCAGTACTGTGCTACAGTATTTGGCCAGTGACTTTGTTTAGAAGAATCTCTTACTTTATCTGGGGGAGTGCTAATATTTTAAAGTTATTGCCTGTCTTGTTGTTGTTGAAGGCCTTTTATTTTTAATTCTGTAATTTAAAATTTTGCCCGACTGGTATATGTGACCTGTTTTTGCCAACTTCTGACATAAATCACACATGCATTCATGCCTCTTGTCACCAGAGAGCCAAAGCCAACATTACATAGCGTGTTATTCCCTCGGCGCCTTGCCTGGGTCTGCCGCCCGCCGGGGAGAGGCCGCGGCCTCGGCCTTGTTTTCTGTTGGCAGTTGGTAGACCCTCTGCTCAGCGCTGCTGTGCGAAGGCAGAAGAAACTCTCATTTTGGCCTTGACTGCTCAGCAAGACCACTTCGTCTGTGGTGCCGATTTGACTTTTAACCCTGCGCCTGTGAGCTTGAGCCCGGGCGTCCTCGTTCGCTCACTGTGACCAGGAGAGAGAGGGGTGCAGGTCGCTCCCCGAGCGTCGAGGCTGCCCTCTGCCCCTCCACCACCTCGCCGTGGGTCACCTGGGTCCCTGCAGCGCGTGGTGTGAGTGTGTGGTGCATTTCCCCTGCTCTCCTCCCCTCTGCCTGGTCCTGGCTCTGGCTGGCACAGCCGCCTTGGGGAGAGCGTGTCTCTCTGTTGGAACCTCAGTCTTTCTCAGGGTGTCGCGGGGCTGGGATTCCAGGGGTTCCAATGGGGTCAGGCTGTGGCGTCCCTGCACAGGCACTGCCCTGGGAGCCGACCCTCAAGCTCATTCCTCTGGTTCTTCCTACTGGCTAACTCGTGGTGCCGTGGGTCAGGCCCTTGGGGATCTGGCAGAAGGCTTGGGGCCTGGGCAGTGGAGGGCAAGGGGCAGGGCACAGGCAGGGAGGGCGGCAGCTTTGTAAACGGAATGGCTCTGAGGCCTCCGGAGGTTCCCATCCCAGAAGGCCGCGGAGGGAGGCCACCGCTGCTGGCTGGCATCCCAGTCAGCTCAAAGAGCGAGGAGGAAGCCAATTCAAACACGCTTCCCCAGCCCCCACACAGGACAAGGGCATTCTGGGGCTGGGGGACAGACGGGGCAGATGATCACACAGCTCCCCGCTTGATCTTGGCCGGCTGATTTAAGCCCAGGTTTGGGCCTTTCTGGATCCTGGGAGAGAGAAGGTCTCCCAGTCCCCGCTGCCTCCAAGTCTCCATTAAAAAATATGGCCAAGCTGACGTTTGGTTCCCTTGAGCCCAGAGGAGGGCGAGGACACCAGGGGACGAGGTGAAAACCAGCCCTCTCCTGAGGTTCCTTGTGTGTGTTATAGAAACCAAAATTAGATTGTCTCGCAATTGCTCTGCACAGTTGCCATGCGATAGATCATTCAAGTAGTTGAAATTCCAATCCCATTTGCCTTTGCTGATTTGGCTGTAGACTATAAACACAGCCATAGACTAACCACTTGTTTGACTCAAAACCATAGAAAAATGATCCAACCATGACAAATTTCTATTTCTTCTCATCAAATCATGCAGAAGAGCAAAGATATTAATAGAAAGTACAGAGGGGGAAAAAAAAGAGCTTTTCACTGATCCAGATATTTTAACATCCTGGTATTTGGAAGCATCTGGATAATTCACAGCTTCTTTTTCTTTTCTTTCTTTCTTTCTTTTTTTTTTTTTTTGGTTCATTTATCATCCAGATGTTTGCCATCATAGAAGCACCACTTGGAACTCGACTCCAACTAATAATGTAGAGTGGAAAAATCCGTACCTCTGTCTAGCTGTCCTTTGGTCTCCCGCCTCCCCTCCCTTCTTCGAAGGACTTCTTCCTCCAAATCTCTTGGGAATGGGACAGTTTTGCCAGATGCTTCGGTGTCCGCCTTTACATTTCTTTTTTACTCTTCACGCCCGTTCTGTACCCTGTCTGTTTGAATTATAGATTGCATTTGTCAAATCATGACACAAGCACTTGAATGTCTTCGAAGACCTTTGAAATTCAACTTCCTTGAGTTCAGATTAAAGTGGTCTTCGCTGCTCTGCAGCAGCCGAGCCTGGGGTGGTGGGGACCTGCCTCCCGGGCCTCTAGGCCAACCCGCAGAGTCTGGCGGGAACAAACCCAGGTGCTTTTCCTTCTGAAAGGTAGTCGTGGATACCATAAAAACTAACTGAAACGTGGTGTCCCCATTGAGATGACTCTGTAGACAGCAGCTTTAGATGACTGTCCTCGGCAGTGTCCTGAATCTGTGTCTCTTTGGGCCTCCAGGAAGCATTGTCCGTCGTGAGCGAGGACCAGTCGCTATTTGAGTGTGCCTACGGAACGCCACACCTGGCGAAGACGGAGATGACCGCGTCCTCCTCCAGTGACTATGGCCAGACATCCAAGATGAGCCCGCGTGTCCCTCAGCAGGACTGGCTGTCTCAACCCCCGGCCAGGGTCACCATCAAGATGGAGTGCAACCCCAGCCAGGTGAACGGCTCAAGGTAAGGAGTGAGCTGGCCTGTCCTCCAGACCCCCTCTCCCCACCCCTGTCCCGCTTCTATTCAGACTGCTGAGACGGGGAGGCCCCTGGACGGTGATACTGGGTGTCGTGGGGAAAATGTGCTCTGCAGTGGTTCGTGTTGGGGGTAGAGGCTGTAAGACCAAAAGCTCCCTTTGAACATGGCGTATTCGGTTCTCCTTCCCAGGCATGAGGGCTCTCGGGGAGGGGGCCATGTCCACATGTGGCAAAACTGATCTCTGAGGTTTTATCACTTGGAAAACAGTGTCGTCTTGCACTTTGATGGAGGGACAGTGTCAGCTAGTGGCCAGGCCGTGTCCAAGCCACCTGACTGAGCTGATGAGTCTACTTGGCCAGCCCTGACCCCTCTCCACCCTTCCCCGCGGCTTCCCCCTCCCCATGCAGGCTGGTTTTCCCTCATTTTAACACACACTTAACGCCAGGCTCCCATAATTGTTTCCTGAGTTCGTCATGAACACGTAGCTGTCACTGAGACTGTGTTATCTGGTGCACACCTGTCCCCAGCACGCAAAAGCATTTCTTTGGATGTACATTTGAAAAGTCCAATTAACTCTCATTACAATATGCTTTCCCAGACACGTTCAGGGAAGAGAATATGAGATCTCAAAACAAAGAAAGGTGATTTCCTTTAACAGTCACCTGATCTACCCTTCTCCGTAGCATCCTAAGAATGGTTCCCACTGTCTAGCGCTTTGCTGTGTGAAGGTACTTTTATATCCAGCAGCCCAGCAGCCCCTGAGCAGCCCCATGACGAATGCTTGTCCCCAGCTGGTGGCTGAGGACAGGGATGATAACCCAGAAGTACCATTTAAAGGGGCTCAGAATTTGGGCTGAAGCAGGGTGTTGAGTGCCCACCGCTGTAGCAAGTCCTCTTTGTTACTTTGTGTATGTCTTAGTGTTCAGTGTGTGTAGTGCCAGGCTTTCCAGGCCCTGGAGACCTTGGCATTGACCGATGGTGCAGGGTCAGCCATACCAGGTCATAGTGCCCCATGGGGAATGTCAGCTCAGGGCTGAAGGCTCCACGTGGGGAGGCAGGAGGTGCCTGCACGGCCTGGGCTCCCAGAAGTCTGCTGCTGTGTGCTTGCACTTCCTGAAGGTGGGAGTGACTTAAGTGATGGATGTCCTGTGACAGGTCCTGCAGGTGGAACAGAGGTGGGCTCCTCCCAGGTCCCCAGGAGGGATGAGTCCCAGCATTTCTAAAGGGCCTTGGCAGAAAGGGCAGGCGGAGGGCCCAGGACACCAGAATCATGGGAAGTTAGTAACTTTGAGCAAATGTTTTTGTGCTAAATTCTACGGATTAGAGACTGTTTCTTCTGATCATTAACATTATACTTTCTGAGTCTTAAAAGAATTCGGTGCAGTCAAGTTCTACAGAAAGCAGAAATGTTTATACAGAAGAAGGGGGGGTGGGGCTAAGATGGTGACAGAGCCAAGTCCCTTTCGGAAGGAGTCCTACGGTCCCGTCCCCACGTGCTCATGTTGGGAACACCAAGAACAAGATATGGCCCTAACGCTTTTCCTCCTCAGAGGCTGATGTCCACCTGTGGGGAGTGCACCTGTGTGGGTGTGCATGGAGAGGGTGGGTGGCGACGGAGAGGGACAGGACCTGACAGTGAGCATGGCCGTGCCTTGGCCTGCTGTTTAGACTGTGGCCTGGGCCCACATGTAGGAAGGCCAGTCTGCACAGGGCCAGCCTCCAGGAGCAGAAGGAGCAGGAAGGCGAGGACAGTGTCTCAGAAACAAGGGTTCCTCTGCTCTCTTGTGCTACTTCTGGGTTGATCAAACAGCATAAGACGAGCATGCTGTGTGCAGGGGAAGTCTGGTGAGTCCCAGGGCTGGTGGCTGAGGTCCACTCATCGTCCTGGTCTGGCCTGGGCAACCTGTCTGGCCTGGGTGGTGACCCCAGGGCCTAGGCACAGGTAACTTGACCCCGGCCAAGAAACATATTGGGGCAGCTCACAGCCCCTGACCCTGCAACTAGGGAAGCTCCCGGATGTACCTTCGCTCAGGAGGGAGACGAGACGGGTGCTGGTCTCTTCTGGGGACAGGAAGTTGTGTTCTGGGGCCTACTCTCCCTGCAGGGAGCCCGGCACCTTTCAGCTCTTCCTCTCGGCCCTGGAGCTGCAGCTTGGCTCATACTCTCACGGTAGATGTTCAAGCACAGCTCAGCCTTGAAGAGGCTGGTGATGTGGTTGGGCAGGTGGGTGCCCAGTGAGCATGGCCACACCCTCCTGCTCCTATCCCTGGCCTGTTGGGGCGCCAGCCTGGCAGGCGCTGTTCGTGGAGAAAGCTCCCTCCACCTGGAGTGAGGTCCATGTGCCTCCCCGTCGGAAAGACTCAGCCAGGCAGGAGGAAGGGAGGCTGCGAGCTTCCACCCCAGAGCCTCGTGCGCCCGTGACACCCAGTGATGGTGCCCATGTCAGCCAGGCACCCAGTGGTGGCATGCCCCACCCAGGAACGTTCTGGGGATGCAGTGTGGACAGGTGTCGGTCCTCTCTGCACAAGAGACAGGCTCAGTGCTCAGGACTGACTCTCCAGAGCCCCGTGTCCTGTGGACTTGTGGAGCTGGTGGAGTCTGACCCAGCGCATCCGTGGGTCCAGGGAAACAGCACCTATGGGAGCTTTGAACATTGTAAGAGCTTTATCTTAAGGAATTGGCTCATGCATCGGCAGGGCTGGCAAGTCTGAAGTCTGCACAGGGACTAGAAGCTTCAGCAGGATTCCTGCATCACAGTCTTGAGGCAGAATTGCTTTTCTGGGAAACCTCAGCTTTATCTCCATGGGCCTTCAACTGATTATGAGGCCAACCCACACTGTTCAAGGTAATTTTTTTGTTAACTGATAGTAGATGTTAGCCACCTTTACCAAATGTCTTCATACCTAGATTAGCATTTGATTAAGTCCCTGTGTGCTATAGCATAATCACATTGTCACAAGAAGCCAACCATGGTGCCTGATTCTGTCCAGGTGTCTGCTGCTCAGTGATGGGACCATTCTATTTTCAGATCTCCAAAATAGCATGCCCTGAGGTGGCCAGTTCCCTGACATTGAAGACACTCCCCCTAGCTGGACAGGATGTCGTTGGGGGGTCAGGATCAGATTGATGGTTCGCCAGGGACCTCTGGTCTCTGAGACTCACAGAGCATCGGGAGGTCTCTGGGCAGTCGGTCTCTCTGAATCTGCTGCCCAGGGAGCGTCAGGAAGGAAAAGCACACAGCTCATCAATGCAGCCCAGACTCACGTTGCCTGGAGGGTCAGAAGTGACCCAGGGGTCAGGGGACTCACCTGGATCACATCCCAGGCCTGTGCAGACAGGTCTAGTTCCATGGAAAGAACATGGCCATCAATCCCTCTGCTTTCTCCCGGAGACCCTGGATGGACATCAGGGCTGTACCAGCCTCGTCTGTGGTGCCAGGGCTGGAGGTGGGGTCCTGAGATGTCCATCAGCCACTGGGGGGCTTCCTGCGGGATGCCTGGGGCAGCATGGCTCCCATGAGCAGCACCAACAGGGGTGCAGCTCCTGCACGCGCCACCTTCTGCGTCCTTCAGCTGTGCCAAGGGGCCGGCCTGTCTCCTTGTCCTTCCAGCAGCTACTTCTAATTGCCCCTGCTCTGAGCTTCTGTGTAACGGGCTTTCCTGTAGCAGTATGCCTCTTGGAGCCAAGTACAAGGGGGATTTGGGTTGTCCCAGCTGGCTGCTGCTGGGACACGTGTGTAGTGACCTGCGTGTGTGTCACTCAGCTTTTGTGAAGGCCTCCACGGGAGGAATGCCCTCTCTGTAGCTCCTGTCTGGCCAGAGCAGGACCCACCTGCTTTTACCTAGGGTCTTAGGGCACAGCCCTCTGTCTGTCCCCATCCATGCATCCCCCACAGAGGAAAAGGCCACCAGCTTTGAGAAAAAGGAGGGACTCAGTTTGTAACCAAGAGGCAGAATGCTACAAACCTTAGCTCTAATGTGCTTACAAGCTCCTGAAGTGAAATACCAATGGTAGAGTGAGATCTTTCGCCATTGTAACAGAATTTCTGTAAAAAATAATAAAAGAAAAACTGGAGAGAAAGGAACCATGCTTTGTGAGCCAGCAGGGGAGCCGCTGTGGGTTTGGCTTGGGCAACACAGGATTGCACGGCAGGATTCCTGCAGGCATGGACCTGATTGCAAGTCATGCAGACACAGGACACATTTGGCAGTTTCAGGGGTCCCTGTCTGTCCCTTCCCTTACTCCAGCCTCATTTAAAAGAAGCCCCAGAGTTCACACAGTGGGAAACTGGGCATGTGCAGCTGAACTCAGAGCAGCTGTCTTTCCAGCATGGTACACAGCATCCTGCAGGGAACCCCGGGAGGCTCAGCCTCCACCAAGTCCCTGCTGCTGCCTCAGTTCGCTGTGAGGTTCCGAAGGTTCAAGCCACTGCGGGCTGGCGAGACAGGCCAGGAGGCAGCGCACTCCCAGACGAGGTCCACGCCAAAGCTGAGGTCCACGCCAAAGCTGCCTTCCCATTACAGGTGGGCGCAACTGCAGGCCAGGCTGCCTTCCTCTGAGCCTCCCTGGCCCGGCCAGCCCACCACGGGTAGCCTCCATCTTTGCCTGCATCTCTTCATGGTGATGTCAATACCCTGCAGCCTACCCCGAGGCTCCCAACAGTCAGAACTTAATGAATTAGTTCTCCACGCTGCGTGTCCTACTCCCCGTCCAGTCCCCAGAACACCCAGAGCCAGTCAGCACTTGATTCTGTTGGGTGAGGATTTGCTTGGTGGAGTGATTCCCAAAGTGGGGTTCCAGGAGCACATCCGGGAGCTTGTTCCTGGTGCAGACTCTCAGACCCCACCCCAGACCTTCCGGATCTGAATGGACCTGGGGTGGGGCCCAGAAGGCTGTGTTTTAATGAGCTCTCCAGGGGAATCAGATGCACAGATCGGGGAAGCTCTGCTCTGCTACAGGATCCAGGAAGAGGAACGAGAGGGTGCCCTGAGCGGGGCCGGCTGCCTGTCGAGGGAGTGGACTGGGGGCTGCAGCAGGCAGGGCAGGTTCATTCCCAGGACAGTGTCTGCCTGAGTGAGGAGCACCTCTGACCCTCTCCACAGGGCACTCGGCCAGCTGAGCAGGGCAGAGTGATGTTACTTGGGCACTGTTCCCCATGCCATCTGGGCAGGGAACCCTGTGTGACCTGCCGAACTCCAGCCTAGGATCAGGTAACAAGGTGCTTGGGAGGTGTTACCTTAAAAGCGTGCCGTCTATAATGTGACAGGGATGATGGGAAGGGGTTACCTGATTGGTCCATCTTGGCCTCAGACACAGAGTCATTCATTCATCCAACATTTATTGAGCACCTACTCTCTACAGCCACTGTTCTAGGGATGTAGCCATAAAATGTACAAAAAAATCCTGACTTGCTAAGTTCTGTGGGGAAGAATGCCTTTCAAAACTTATTGAAATATACAGCAGGTGAGGAGAAAAGTGAGGCAGGCCATTCCAGGGGGGCCACCCTGATAAAGTGACAATCCGTTAGTCCTAAAGGCTGAGGGAGAAGCCTCATGATTGAGCAACAGAAGAATATTCCAGGCTAAGGGAATGCTCAGCTAAAGGCCCTGTGGCCACCCTGAAGTGTTTGAGGCAAGCAGGTATAGATGCAGGTGTAGATGGTGGCATTTAGTGACCAAGGGCCAGAGCCACAGGACATGAATTTTTAGAGACCACAGGGCCCTGAGGGGCTTTGCCTCTCCCACTGAGCAAGCCTGGAAACTGTTGTGCAGGGGGAGCCCAGGGGGTTGGGGGCTTCAAGCAAAGGAGGGATGTGATGTCACTCAGATTCAGTGGGGTGTCCTGGCTCTATGTCGATGCCGAGGCGGGGGCCGTGGGGTCTCCACAGAGTGGCAGTGAGGGAGGCTGGGGGAGGTGATGTATCTGCGTGTGATTTGAACCAGTTCAGAGCCCGGGTGCTCTGCTGCTGAGCTGGACACAGGGTCTGGGGGAGACAGGAGGCTAGGGTGGGCTGGAGGCTTGAGAGGTGTGCCCCAGACAAGCTGTGGAAGGACCAGACCCCCCTTCAGCAGCAGCCCAGAAACTGGGGGCTCCGTTGGCTCTCGTGCACACCAGGTGGAGAGGGGGTGCTCCTGCCTCCGTGCTTGAGCTGAGTGGGCCTCAGCAAGGGGAACCGTGCATCTCAGCGGGGGCATTCTGCCCCAGGTGGCACTTGGCCATGTCCACAGACAGTTTTGAGTACCATGGGGACACTACTGGCACCCAGGGGATGGAGGCCAGGAGACTGTTGACATCCTGCAGCGCACCAGGTAGCCTTCCCCTTCCACGACCATCACCCGCCCCCGGGCCAGTGGCCTGGGAGCCTGGACACCTGCGCACACTGACCTCCTCTGGGTGGTGCCGACTCTGGACAAGCCTGGCCTCGCTGCTGTGGTGAGAGGCCAGGAGGAGCCCGTGGTCCATCCCGGGCAAACAGATCCCCTGAGGTCCTGAGATGGGCCCAAGAAGAGATGCTCAGGGCCCGGCCACAGCAGGGCCGAGGGGTGATGGGCTCCACGGGCAGGAGGCGGCCTCAGAGAGTCACTGTCAGTCACACTTCTACCGCCTGCTGTGACGTCATCCCATCTAGGAATGGCGGTGTTGGGATGCGGCCTGAGCTTCCAGGGGCTGTTGTACCTGGCTCAGGTCCCCCTGCCGTGGGCTGCCGACCACAGGCCTGTGCTCCTGGCTGCCTCGAGCGTCCTCGTTCAGCGGGGCACCTTCTGTGCTGGCAGGGACTCCAGGTGGGGGACCAGGAGTGAGCGCTGCGTTCTGACTGTGAATTTTCTGATTTCTGATTTATTTATTCATGTTGTTGAAATTCACGTTGTGGATTTTTAGAGCGTTGACTTTCGGCTTGCTGTTCTTGGCCACAGCGCGTCGCCTACCCGTGCCCACCTCTATGTCCACTTCACAGGGTTCTCCAAGGGACCCACAGTCTTGACACTTGAGTGGCCTTCAGGAATGCGCATTGGGCTGGTGACCGTTGACGCGCCACCTATCTCGGTGTTGGAAATGATGCTCCACCCGCCCGCTGCACCTAGTACCGTCGCGGCAGGGCTCTGCCTCTTGTCACACTCCCATTGACAGGCACCTGGGCGTTTGGGGCCTGCTGGCTTTGGCCCACTGGGCTGGGCAGGGAGGCTGCTTTCTGGCTTCTCTATGGAGCTTTGTGCGTTATTTTGAGCCAGAGAACTCACAGCTCTAATTGCTTTTGCTCCTTCTGCCTCAGGGCTCTGGCTTGGATCCCCATAAAAGATGCCTCCTAATTAGGCTGGGCCACCCTCCGAGCTGTGGGCAGCGCAGCATTGGAGACTTTCAAACCAGGTACTGTCACAGCAAGTGCCTTGGAGGACACAGACTGCTGTGACGAAAACACCCCACACTGGGGGGCTCAGAAGAAACAGAAACCTATCTCCCCTGGTTCCGGGGGCTGCGAAGCTCACCCCCAGGGCACAAATTGGTGTCTGGTGAGGACCTGCCCCCTGCTTCTGGAGGGCAGCTTCTGGCTGCATCCCCACATGACAGGAGGGACACTGGACTCTTCCTGGGCCAAGGCACTGGTCCATTCACGAGGGCTCCACTCTCTTGACCCCGCCACTCGAGGGTGCCTCCTGGTGCCTTCAGTGTAGACACACATCTTGGTCAGTTAGTAGCAACTTGGCCTCTTCGTAAAGGGACTCACGGGGGCACTTTTTTGTGGACAAGGGGAACACACCGGGTAGATGGAAGGAAACCCCTCTGGATCAGGGTGGGTGCTGTCCGTGGCTCAGGGGGACTGCTTTGGCGTTTTCTGTAGCCAGAGTTTGCACAGCCTGTTCCTAAAACAAAACCTGAAGCTCCCTCGTGGCTCCTTGAAAAGACATGGCTTATAGAGGCCTTATTACAGAACATTCTGTTTCCAAACACTGAGCCCCCAAAGGGTGTGCTTCCCCCCAGATTTCACCAACTCAATGTGGCATGGTTGCCGACTTCCATTTCTAGCTGTTAAGAGAAATAAACACTCAAATAATGAGACTCTCTCAGGGAGACCTCAAGCCCCTTCCAGAGACAAAGGACCGACTGTTGGTGAGCGGGAGAGGGGAGGGTTTGATTGATTTTGTCTTCAACTGCTTTGGAGAAAGGGGAAGGAGCAGGACTGTTGGGGAGAGGCAGGGATCCCAGGTGTGGAGAATGTTCAGAGAAGGCAAAAATAACTCGCAGCGGTGAGGAGCAGCATCTAGGGTTCCCCTGGTGCCGAGTTGTGCGTGAATCACAGCCCGGCCCCACCCGCCGCCCGGGGCTTGGGGTCTGAAGCAGCTTTTCCACTGCCTCAGATTCCAAAATAAAACAGGCCCACAAATTACCCCGGAGCTTGCAGACAATCCCCTCCTTGTCTGGCCTCCAAAATACCTTTTGTGGCGACGGACTCTCATCCACACTCTGCTGGGCTGATGAGGACCAAGCCCGGCCTCAGGGTCCTGGAGAAGAGAGCCCCCCGCAGAGGGAGGCTTTGGATTGGGTCTGCCCCAGGCCTGGGTGTCCGTCTCCGCCAGCTTCCTGCCGGGCTCTCCAGCAAGTGACCCTGGCCTTTAGGTGGAGCTGCCAAAGACGCCTTTACCTGTCCCCCACGCAGCTCCACACAGACGCCTTCTTATCATCAGATAACCCAAGACCCCAAGGAGAGCATGTGGAGTTCTACCAAACAGTCACAGGCTGGGAGGGATGATGGTGAGTCAGCTGGCTTCCCTACCTGAGCGTGCAGTAGGAGCCAGGTGCCAGGGAGACACGCACCTGCACACACATGTACATACATGCACACACATGCACACATGTGCACACACGTGCACACATCACATACACATATGCACATACACACACGTGTGCACACAGGCGTGTGTACCGCCCCCCACATACACACACGTGTGGTGTGCTGCCGAGCTGGCTGGCACAGAGCTTCAGTTGGCGAAGCCTGTCACCCCCAGGGATGTCCTCACACACCCTCCCAGAGTCACTCAGTCCTCCCCATGAATGAAGAAGGTGGCTTCGGAGGAGACTCACCCATGGTCAACCATGATCAACCGTGACTTCCTGAGTCCAAGATGAGGGTCACAGCGTGGAGCTCAGTGTTGGCTGCAGAGATTCAGTCGCAAGCCGATGGTTCACTGTCCCTCTCAAAGATGTCAACTGGGCACGTGCCCTCAGCGACAGGGGCTCTGGGGATGAGCGAAAGTCAGGGTCCAGATGGGAGAGTGGCCGGAGTGACGTGCAACGTGGGCTCCCAGAGCTCGGTGTGTGGCTTCAAAGTGACACCTGGACGTGGGACCAGGAGAACAGGGGCCCTGGTGCTCCTCCAGCAGCCGGGCAGCTGGTGTCGAGGGCTCCAGGCGCCCTGTTGAGTCCCGGATGAGCTGGGGAGCCAGGGCCGGTCACCCGGGACAGCTGGAGATGTTGACTTATCCTGGGGTGCCATGGGCCAAGGAAGGGCTTAGCTGGGACCTGGCCAGCTTGGGGTCGTCCCTGGGGAGGAGAGATCTGGGGCAGGGAAGAGGACACCCCACAAGTGGAGCTCGGGGCTCCAGCAGAGAGACTGTGGGTGCAGAGGGCATCGAGGGCGGAGAGGACGGACCTGGAAGAACAGGCAAGTTTGAACAGAGTGGGCAGTCCGGGAAGAGGAGGTGTTGGTTCCCGGAGTCCATTCTGACCCATGGCCCAGTGCCTCCGCTGACTGTCCTGAGGGAGGGTGAATCACAGATTCCGTGTGGCTGCTGGATAGCTCCGGGCTGGACGCTGGGTCACCCGCTGACAGCGAGGTCCACTCACCGTCACAGGGCCGTGGAGACGCAGCATGGGCCCGAGGCTCCCTGTGGGCCATTTCTATGGCTTTTCCATGACAGAATCTGCCCCACCACGGGGAGACTCTGATGTGAGAAGGCTAATGTCAGATGCCAAGTTTCGTTGGCTTCAAAGCCCTTGCGTTATATTTCATGTGTTTTGTGGCTCATGAGCTCTCTCGGAGGGATTCTGCACGGCGAGGGCCACAGGAGGCTCCATCTTGGCCTGTGCCCACCCCATCTTGAGCAGCGGAGGCTCTGCTCCTCCGGCCCTCTGGCCTCCCCTGGTCCTCGGCCCTCCTCCTTGGGCCCACGGTCTGAGTCAGATTCCTGCCAGCTCTGCTGTCTTGGCAGCGGGCCTTCCAGTCTGACTTCCTTCCACACTAGGAAAGCTCATCCATCATCTACCTAGAACATGAACCATGCTGAGCTCCTCCGTAAAGTTCTGGGGAGGGACACATGACACTTCACTGCAGATTGGGATGAATGACTTTTTTTGTGGCCAAACATTGAAACTCGTCTGTATGTTTGAATAAACACGGCCATCTTCAGCGCCAGCTAGGAACCTGCCTTGCCCCTGTGGCCGCCCACACCCAGTTCCCATTGGTAACACTCCTCCATGACTGTCCCAGGGCCACTCTGAGGATATTGTTTTCACCTACTGAACTGAGTCTTCTGAGGGTCCGTCAGTTGTCTCGTGTGTGTGAAAGGGATTCCTCAGGGGATTGACTGAGTGAGCTCATATTATGTGGGAGGCAAGAACTTGGACTCAGGACCTCAACTGTCCAGGTTCAAATCCCAGTTCTGCCACCAGCTGTGCAGACTTGGGCAAGCTATCCACCTCTCTGTGCTTCATCTGTAAAATTCCTGCTGCGTTTATCCAGTTGTGTGTTGTTTAACGACAGGGCGCATTCTGAGAAATGTGGGCTTGGGTGATTTCATCGTAGATGTATTTATATAGAGTAAGTTAACCATCCTGTCACTGGGCAGTATAATCCAAGAGGACCACCTTGTGTGTGGTCTGTGTTTGTGTGTCCTGCTGCAGACATGACTTCAAGGAGTTGTGAGATGAATTAATAATGACAGCTGGCACACAGCACCTGTCATGTGCCAGGCCCTGTTTAGATGCTCTGCCCGTGTATTTAATGTCAACCTATGGAGACAGTTTGGAGCCATCCCTAGCTCCAGTAAACTCGTGCTCAATGCACCAAATCAGTTCTGTAAAGATTTGTTTGCTAATAATGTGCCAGAGGCTCAGGAACATAAGTTTTGACCTATTTAATGTTAACAGATTTCTATTTTGAATCTACAAATTGGGGGACTGTAGAAACTCGAGGAATGTATAAAATTGTACCTCTCGAGGTGTTTTCAATAGTTTTTAAATTGCTCACTGACTTGACACCTTTCTGGTCTCTGGCTGCCAGTCATCTCCAGAATCAGTGCTGAGCACAGGCAGCCTGGAAGGCGAGCCGCACGCCGTCTGGATTCCTGCAGCGGAAGCAGCAGAGCTGTGCTCAGAGCACCGCTGTCACCAGCCTCCGCTGGCATGGGGGGACAGTTCTTGGGTCAGTTAGGAGATGCTGCAAAGGCTGTAGCACCCAGCGTCACCCAGTTCTACCAATGAGATGCTGTGAGAGAAACTGCTCCCGCGTCTCAGCCCAGCGAACGCCTTGCTTCTGCTGAACATCTCGTTGGTGTGTCCTGTGGACCCCTTGAGCCTTGAGGTCAGATCTCTTGCCCGTGGCTTTGGCGGGTAGAAAGCTCAGGGGTCAGCCAGAGTCCGGCCTCCAGAGTGGCCAGTGGTCTCGGATGGCTTCTGTCTCCTGATGACTTTTCTTCTCTTGTGTTTCATGATTGGGATTCTCTCCCTTGGTCACCTTCTGTCTCATGCATTTCTGTGGCCCACTTTAAACCTCAGAGAGTTTGAGGATGAGCAGGAGAGTGACATGTATTCAGAACACCACACGCCCACAGCAGCACTTCAGAGTTGCAGAGGAAATCCCGCGTCCCCGCCCCAGAGAGCCATCGGACGCCAAACCCCGGTCTGTCCACGGAGCTCTCTGGGGCTTGTTTCTCCCAGGCTCTGGATTCTGACAAACAGCTGTTGTTGGTTTGTTTGTTTGTTTGGGTACTGGGATTGAACCCAGGAGACCTCCCCAATTAAAAAGGCCTCAGATTCGGTTTGGACCTATGGGGCTTGGCCCTGTCTGCCTTCTCGATTGAAATTCAGCTAATTTATAGTTTCCCTGATGTGCTTTGCCATGTTCTTTCACCATGGATCTGGAATACTAGTGTTTCAAGAGTTCAGTGCTCATGGTCTCAGATCCTCAGTCCTCCAGCCGCCACACAGGAGCAATTATGTGCTTGAGGCTCAGCAGGCCCGTTTAATTGGCCATGTCTGCAGTTACCAGAAGAGGGGCACCGCTCTCCACCGGCTTCCTCCTGAAGGTCCTGCGTCTCCCTACACCGTTTCTCTATTTCCTGGGGAGATGACAGTTGTGTCAAAGGCCATGGGACAGTGTGAGATTGCTGCAGGGTCTGGCCTCCTCCAAGTGCATCTCTGGAGGATGGTCAGGTATTTGGGCGGCGAGGCAGGCGACTCCTTGACACCCTTCTTGGCCATGTCTAATTCCATCTCAGAATCCTTCATTCTGAGACAGTCTTCCCCTCTTGGGCTGACCCCACCATATGTGGAGCTTCTTCTCGTGCGCCTCTTCCCTCTCGTTGACCCTACGTATCATATGCGCATGTCCAGACCAGGGTTTGGAAACAGGACCCAGACCTACAAATGTGAATTTGAGCATGTGGTTAAGGTGCAATGTTTTTTGGACATCTTTAAAGGAAAGTGTGTTTGAGAGCAGTACCTTGAACTGTGCTTATTGCAATAAGGAAGTGTATCCCCCAAATGATAAGATCGTTTCATATCACCGAGTGATCATCCACTGGACAATCGTGTGATGCACAACCTTAGAATTGGCACGGGGACTGCTGCGACACACACATGCACATGCCAAGAACACAGCGTTTGAAGGGGTGCTCTTTGCTAGCGCATGTTGAAAGTGGTGTATCAAACACCCGATCCTCTTGTGGTGGGGCCTCTAGGTGGGTCGTCGTGGTGCAGGTGGATTATGAGTTCCTCCTGGTGACAGGCACTGCTAGAAGACACGGTGAAGGTGTGGCTGCTGGGCAGTGAGCAAGGGCAGGCTTCCAGAGTGCAGGTGTGCAAATGCACTCAGAGCAGGACTTCCAGATGGATGCATTGCAACTCGGGAACCCTAATAGGGTCAGTTCTTTGCTTCTGCAGGAAGTGCCCTGAGTTATTACTGGGCACTTCCCATGTACACATCCTGGTTTGCTGGGGAGTGACCACTCTCCAGGGTTGACGTGGTGGGTCAGGATGTGGACCGTGGTGCACACTTTAAACCAGAGCAAGGTGGGCCGGGGATCTTGGTGCCCATCTTGCCTTTCAAAGCAGAGTGGCTGAGCTTTATTTGTGGAGGTGTTCTCCGCACAGGGAAGGCCATGGGCACCGAGGTGAGGTCACCCAGTGAGGTCTCCATGGGCCTCCTCCTGACTCTTACCTTGGTGTACACTGTCCCCTCCCATGTGAGACCGACAGGCCAGCACCTGCCACCCGGGGCTGTGGTGAGGACCATAGATGGTAAGCAGGGCCACAGCTGTTAATGCTACTCTGTGGCTGTGAAGATTTCCAAGGGTGCCTGCAAGAGTACATGGCAATGAGAGTAGCTCAGACCTCGCTGACCAGCATCTGCTGAGCTTTAGATCCGAGGCATCGGTTGACCTAGGTGAGCCCCTCTTGGGGTTAGGTTTCCTGGGAGTTCCATTTAGGATGGCTTCCTCTAAAACTAAAGCTCAATACAAGGGGGGAAGAGGCTATATATATATATTTTTTCATTGCCCTAAAGATACAAAATTTGAAATCAGCACCTGCTGGTCTCATTTAACTATTTGCTAGCATGAAAGCCAGGGTGGGAAATCTTAATGAGCTGAACTGCATTGGGTCATTGTAAAATGAAAACAAAATAACTCTGTAAGTGTTGCCCCTATTTTAAATAGTTACACATATTTTTTTTGGATAGCTCTGACAAATGCATTTTAATGACTTATCCTGTCCAGATGAGGTGAGGAGATCTATTCTAATGCCATAGAAAAACTCTGTGATCCATGTCCAGAGTTCTTATCCTCAGGCATGGAAATTCAACTAATAAGAATGAAAAGAGTTGGGTACAGTGGCGCAGGCCTGTAATCCCAGCAGCTCTGGAGGCTGAGGCAGGAGGATTGTGAGTTCAAAGCCAGCCCCAGCAACTTAGAGAGGCTCTAAGCAACTCAGTGAGACCCTGTCTCTAAATACAAGATAAAAAGGGTTTGGGGGTGTGGCTCAATGGTTCAGCGCCCTTGGGTTTAATCCTCTGTACCAGTAAATAAATAAATAAATAAATAAAAGAATGAAAATAAAATGAATCAATGGTATTCTGAAGGGTCCATGATCCTCAGTGTCCCCTGTTTTTACAATTCTGCCCACCTCTTGGAGCTTTAGCTTTTCAGATGGCCGACTCCCTTGCTGGGGAAGAGTCGAACAGGCTGCACTCACTCAGGGCTCCTGAATGGATGTGGCGAGTGAACCAGGACTCTGTGGCTGTGGCTCTGATTACTCCCACGACCCGGGTACCATCTACCATCTAAAATCTCTTTCCTAAACAACCAAATCCCTCTAACTTCTCCTTCTTAGTAACTTCTCTCCTTGAGACAAATACACCAAAACATGCACACTCCACCCAGCGGGTGGAATTTTCCAAAGGAATAGGGAAAGTCTCAAGTGAAGATATTCTGTGTTTTGATATTAGGATGGGTCTTTCAGAGATAAATGTCTGAAGCCAGGAAAAACAGCATCAAGAGGAAATAATGCATGTGCCGCCGCATCGGAAACATACAGAATCCATGGGAACCCGACGGTTGATATTTTTGAATTTCCTCTGTGTTAGCACAGCTGTGAGCTGGCAGCCGCAGGGCGGTGCCTTCCCAGGCCCTCTGGAGGGCCACAGTCTTGGGCGGCCCTTGTTAGATGGCTGCTACTTTCTCCTTCTGGTCCACGCTGAGCTCCCTCCACAGGCGCCAGACACATTTGCAAGAGACGCTGAGGATGAGCTTATGTTCAGAGTCTCCAGACACCAAAACACGCTTCCCAGGATTCTGGGTTCTTGATTGGCCCTTCCTGTTCACACCCTGCCAAGGCCTATGGGTGTGCAAAGACCTCATCCCCCTCCAGCCCTGCCTCACCCACGGAGTGCCCTTCAGCCCGAGATGGGTTTGACCTTTCGGACGTGAAGGTCAGGCCCATGCCAAGCCTGTGGTTCTGGGATTCTACAAGTTCACTGCAGAGCTCAGCCAGGAAGGTACGGAGAGGAACCCTGACCGTAAACACTGGGGTAGGGATGTAAAATCCAGACAGTGACGGTTCGGATTCCCCAAGAACCTGGCGGGGAAGCATCCTGTTGAGATGGGGAGGCATTTCTGAAAGTCTAACTTGGAGGTTAAAACCCTAATTCAGGGTCCCTGCCGCTGTGGGTCAGTCATCTGGAAGGCACCGACACGCCTCTTGGGTTTCTGGTTAATCTGGCTTTCCCAGCTGCCGTTCCCCTTTAGATCCAACTCTACCGTGTTCTGCTGCTTTCAAATTTCATTTAAAACAAACAAGTTTCCTCTTCCTTCAAAGTGTGTTGGGTTTTTTGAGTGACGGTGGCCACCTTAGACAGTGGCAGACCTGAGGCTGACTGCCGACTCCTCTCTGTCCCCGCAGCCACTCACGCCCCTTCCCCAGGTCCTCGTGGGCTGCTGGGGTCTGCTCTCCAGCTGCCTCCCCGCCTCAGCTCCCCACCCTGCCCTTCCTGCTGCACGGTGAGTCTCCCGAGTCCAGATCCTGGGACTGGCCGTGGAGACAGGGAGTCCGACACAGGGGCTTCATTCTGAGGTTTTGAGGGAATATCTAGAAGACCCTTGCTGGGCGCAGGTGCTGGCTGCTGGCTGTCGTGCTGAGGAGGACGGCCGCTCACTGCTCCTGCACGTGCTCCCGGTCGGCTCCCGCACGTAGAGCTGACCGGTGGTTTCAGAAGAAGCTGGCTGGAGAAGCAGGAGCCGGTGGCAGCTGTGTGCTGCTCCCGCGAGGGTGCTGCGTGCTGCTTCTGATGGGGCAGCATCGTGGCCGGCACAGGCTGCCATCGCCAGGCCCCTAGACAGGACTTTAGTTCTCCAGTTCTGGGCTCTCAGGTCAAGGTGCCTTAGAGTCCTGGGGTTGAGATGACCTGGTGGAGAAAGAGGGAGAGGGGAAAGGAAGGGTACTAACGCCATCCCGGGCTCCACCCTCACGGCCCCATCTAACCAACCCTCCCACAGCCCCCACCTCAGTGCCATCGTGAGTCTGGGGGGAGGGGCACAGCCTCCAGATCTCCTGGGCCCTGCCCCTGCCCCGGGGCCTTCGCTGCTCCTTCTGCCTCAGGCTCCTGCCCGTGCCCTTGCCTGGTTCCCTGTGACCCCAAGACCTTGGAGCCAGCCCTGCAGTTGCCATAATCATGGAAGAATTTGTCTTCTCCCCAGGAACTCCCCCGATGAGTGCAGCGTGGCCAAAGGCGGGAAGATGGTGGGCAGCCCGGACACCGTGGGGATGAACTATGGCAGCTACATGGAGGAGAAGCACATGCCACCCCCCAACATGACCACGAACGAGCGCAGAGTGATCGTCCCAGCAGGTGAGGTGCTCACGGCCGCAGCACCCACGCCCTCCTGGAAGGGTGGGGGGGCGCTGCCGTGTGGGACCCCTGCTGTGGCCGTCCGTCGCCCTCCCTGGTCTGGGGTGGCCATGGAGAAGGGGGCTGCAGAGGTCACCCACGCAGGCCAAGGCTCATGATCTCCCTCAGAGCAAGGAAGCGGGCAAGCCCACGTGCACACCCCGGCACAGGCGTGTTGGGGTTTATGACACGTGGGAGAGCCAGCTGGCTCCCGACTCTGTCTTACATGTAAGTGTGCACACCCATGTGGAAGGAAGGTGTCCAGGCAGGCACAACCCTCAGGCTCACACACACTCACATGCACACACACGTGCAGATGTGCATGAGTCCACGGAAGGCGACCTTCCCTTCCCCCAGGTGTCTGTGTCAGTCCTGTCTCTCACGAGGTGTGGGTTTAATAGATGGCAGGCTCGTCCAAAACACGTTCTCGTCCAGTACAACGAAGAGTGGGCAGCTGTGTCCTGCACTCCGTCATGCTCTTGGACGTCTGAAATTCCAGTTCTCGCTGGCCTGAAATGCAGACTGTAATAATCAGAGTGATTCTTTACCCCAGACCTAATCCAAACTCAACCCAAGGAAGAGCTTTCTTGACTTTGAGGGAAATGCCCAGAACTTAGTTATTTAGCAAAACCACGGGAGAAAGAACGGCTTAAAGCTCCTGGGAGATCCAGGCTGCAGAAAACCGGCACTCAGCAACGCAGCCAGTGCTCAGTGAGCGCCTTCTCTGTGCTCCGTGTCGTGGGAAAGCGTCTGGGGCTGAGATGTGCAGTCTTGGGAATGAGGATTCCCTGCTTCATAACTTCCCTGCTAAGAAATATGACGCACAGAGAGGCTAACTAACTTTTCCAAGGACAAACAGCCAATAAGAGGCTGAGTCAGAATCCCCCTCCTGTCACTCATTCTAGCCATCTGACCACCTTCAGATCTGCCACAGGCTCGGACTTGCTGTCACCTCACCCTGGAACCCTGGATTCCAGGTCGTGCTATTCCTCTTTCCTCATGAAAGCTCCGGGAATATATAGCCTTCTGAGCCTGTCCCCATGCGCCTGTCTGGAGTGCTCCCCACTGCACCCCGTGGTGCTCAGTCCCCTGTCTGTCTGCTCCTTTCTTTCCCTCATTCTCATCTTTCATTATGTCATACCTCAGTGTGAAAGTTCTCTTGCTACCTTCCTCCCTCCCCAGAGGTGACCCTGGCAAAGGCCCTGTCTGCAGGGCCAAGCGCAGTGCCTGCGTGCAGTAGGTGCTCAGTGGATATTAACTGACACGGGGCACGGGTGGCTGCTGGGCAGCTCGGCACTACTCATTCCTGGTTGTCACCGTGGCAGAAGACGTGCAGGGTGACACATGTCCACACTCCATTTCCCCGTGCCCCAGGTTCCCCTGAATCCATGTCTGTGAGCACAGTACAGACAGGATCAAGGCTACCACGGCCTACTTCCCCATGCCCTGCATCAGACCTCACCAGTGGCTCCTGTCCCTTTCCACACAGGAGCATAGCGTGCAGAGGTCCTGTGCTCTGGGTTCCTCCCCAGTTTGTCACTGCGTGGCTTTCCGTGAACTGCCTGAAGCTGATGTGAGGAGGTTTGGTGTGAAGGGACCGTCCCCTGGGTTACGCCTGACTTTGAAGCACATGGTGGAATTTATGGGAGACAGGGATGGTGCTGCCCGCTGTGCGCCTTAGGAGAAGGACAGAACCGTGGTGCTGGTCATTGGAAGGGGGCCGGCAGATATCCAGGGCCACCCATGCCAGCCGAGCTACTGCCCGAGACCACCTGGCTCGCCACGTGTCTCAGCACAGGGTCAGTGCCCAGGGGATGGGAAAGGCTGGCCATGCAGTGTCCCAGGCCCAGGTGCCTGTCCTCGATGTGGTGCCTGAAAAACGTTGAGAGAACCATGAGCCTGGAGGGGGCTGGGAGGCCGGCGGGGCCAGGCTGGCTGGGCACGGACAGTGTAGGACAGGGGGCAGGAGAACCAGAGGAAGCCCGCCCGCCCGCTCCCCTGCGCCCGGCTCTGGGGGGAAATCAGGCTGCCCCTGAGGCAGGTCCACTTTGAGTTGTGCAGGATGAGAGAATATCTGAACGGCCCATGTGCCAGGTGCTTTTCTTGTCCCTTATAGAAGGTGGAGGGGGATCCCAGTGCCCCTTTCACTGGCGAGGTGGATTTCCGTGGTGCAGCTGTCTCCTTGGGGGGCATCCGACTTTGAGCCTTTCTGCCTTATTTCCTTGTAAACGATTTCTATTTAGGAAAGAGGCGGTGTTTCTGTGGGGAAGCAGCCAAGAGCCAGGGTCGTCCCGTTGGAGCGCAGCATTCCTGTGCGTGGTGGGTGCTCACTGAAGGTGCTGGCGGGAGGGGACGGTGGCTCTGCAGATGAGCTGGGTTTGGTGCGAGGCTGCTTTTCCCCCAGGAAAGGGGCTCTCCTGCCCTCCCTCCCCCGGTTGCCTCACGCCAGCACAGGCAGTTATTCAGTTAACCGTGTTTGTACGAGAGCTAGCTGTGGCTGATTTTGCAAGTTGTGAGTCTTTCAGTTATTGACCAAGTTTCAGGTGTGTGTGTTCACACATGCACACACACGCGCACACATGGGCTTCCTTGCACAATCTGGCCAGTCCTCCAGTGTGGCCACGGGGTTGCAGGACCTCAGGAAGTCCTACGAGCTGCGTCCCTGTCCTCTGGCTCCAGCACAGGCACCTCACAGGCACAGCTCGGGCTTGGAGGGTTGCGGTTCACAGAATTCTCCAGATCCAGTTCTGTAGCATCCACACAGCTCTTACTAGTTAGGCATGTTGCTTGGCACCCCAAAGTGCAAATCAGAAAGACAGCCAAATGGGAAAAAGCACTTACTATTCCTAGGCATTTGTACTCTCCGTCAACAGCAGAGACGTTCTGTCCTTCACGTCCTAGACATCGGAGTGGCCCAGATAGAGTCAGGAAAATGGGCGTGTGGACTGAGAGGTCACAGAACACAGGGCTTGGGGCCCTGTTGAGGTCGGGATGGAGCACTTATATGTGAAACTCAGTTTTAAAAACTCAACTGAGGATTTGAGATTGACTTTAATATTCAAGAGCTGTAAAGAATCCTACAAAGTATCCCTAATGAATAAAAACCTACTGTTATTTGATATATTTACAGGGCCTCCTACTTCAGAATGAATTTGAGAACATTTACGTAAATATACACTGAAGAGCACTGTAGAATCAACTTTAAAATAAATAAGGAGCTGGGGTTGTGGCTCAGAGGTAAAGTGCTCGCCTACCATGCATGAGGCACTGGGTTCAATCCTCAGCACCACATAAAAAAAAATTAAAAATTAAAAAAAAAATAAATACGGAGCATGGACTGAGGTCAGCATTTAACAGAGGGAAGCCAGGAGTAAGGTGCTCTGCACGCTGATACACGTGCGCACACGTGGGCATCGTGCTGGGTCCACGCTCCCTGCCCAACACGCCTGACCTGCTGCATGCCCTCGCTCAGCCTGGCCTTCCCTAAACCCGCCCAGAACTCTGGCCTTAGCTACAGCTGGGAAGAACCCTCTGGCACAAAGCCTATTTTATAATGAAGCTTTGAACATTTCCTGCAATGACTTAAATACTGCACCAACACGGGGAGCACAGAGCAGCCCCCTGGCCTCACCTGGTGTCACCCTGAGCCCCAAGCTGACAAGCAGATCAGGCCCCTCAAGAGGCCCGGGTCCCGTGCTCTCTGCACCTGTCCACAGCCAAAGGTGACCTGGAAGCTCAGGCACCTGACTTCAGGTGCTTCCAGCTGGGCCTCCCCAGCTGTGAGCAAGGATTAGCAGAATGAGAGCAGCAGACATGTCAGGGAGTCCCATCAACGCCTGACCTGACATTGGGACTGTCCCCTGTATGCCTCTGGGCGCTCGTGGCGGTCACTGCTGATTTAGGAATTGACGGGGATGTGCCAACCAAGCGGGAGACCAAGAGGAAGGCTCCATCTTCACCACTTTTCTGAAATGTTGCAAAATGCTGACCAAATGCAATCGGGCCTCTGGCTTTAGCCGCTCAGAGCATTTTGAAATACTTTTCTTTTTCCCTGTGTTATTCCCCAAAGTGCGGAGCAGCCAACTTCTCCAGATCTCTACCTTTTTACTCTCACATTTGTACTTTCATTTTTAAACTCACTCACTTTAGGCACAGGCCCCTGTGGCATCCAGCAGCCTCAGGGACAGAGCGGCCACGCTCCCCTCTTCCCTACTTCTTCATCCTCTCACTCACGAGGACTTGCACCTGAGAGTGTCTCCGGTGAGACCCACACCCCCTCTCCCAATACTCACGGCTGGAACTTCCTGAGCTGGCCAAAGCCCATGGTAGAAGAAGAGACCCACCCACGTGGCGCAGGCAGAGAGGACGCAGGGTGCGTGGCTAAGACGTGCCAGACCATCTGAGGACTGTGGATCGATACCACAGGAGGGCTCAAGAAGCTTCCTTGACACCAGCACCCCACAGTCTAGGTACCACACCGAGCCCAGGGTTCTCTGCCCCTCCGTCCTGACCCTGGCCACGCTGCTGCTGGGCTCACCTCTGCCTTCTCACAGCCCGGAGTCTTGGTCCCTGCTGTTCCTGCTGCCGCAATGCCCTTCCACCCTCTGGACTGACATATTCTTCAAGGCATCTTTGAAATTCACCCTGTCTACAAAGTTGTGCTCAATACCTTTGCCAAATTAACTGTTGCTCTTAGTGACATTTCCAATTCTTTAATTAACACGCTTTATTTTGTTCATGTTGCATTCTCTAATGAATATAGATACTTACTTATGTAAGAATATGCCATTTAATTCCACAAGGGTTTGAGAAGCCTCAACTAAATTACTGGTAAACATATGACCCAAACAACAGATCCAATGAAAACTGGAAATTAATTAAGGCCATTAAAAATACCAATGGAAACTAAGAGCAAGCCAAGGAAGGATAAAGGCATTCTGACCACAAGCTTGGATAAGATACTGTAGTCATTCTTCTAGTACAAGCTTTGAGCTTCCTGGAAGCCAAGATAAAAAGAGAAATTGGGGGAAAATTATTCAAGAAGAAATTTCATAGGGAAGGTAATGTTTATCTCAGCATGGAATCCTAAAGGCAGGATCCCTTGACTTTCTGAGTGGGCTCCACTGACACTGTACACCTGAGCTCTTTCCGCACAGTTGCAGCACTGTATTTCATCAGCCCGTGGCTTGTGACATGGTGGCAAATGCTGAGTTATGTTAGAGAACAACTCAGAGCAGACAGGAGACGGACACCTGGAGTGAGTCTTTGGTGGGGTGTCTGCATGTCGAGACAGGATTTTGAGTTCTGAACGTGAAAGAGGACCACAGAACTCTCGCATAATCCTCCCTCAATATGACACCCCTGAGCTGACCTTTGAAAGCAGATGCATGATAAGTAGTAGAACTGCCCACACTGGTGGCCAGTCTACTGTGGGTCCTTCTTATGGGCATTCTTTATTTACAAGCCTGTCTATTCTTTTGGAGAGGAAGCTTCCTGAGGTGGCAATGCAGGGTGTCTGTGTTCTTGATCACCAGAGAAAGCAGGAGGCATGTGGTCTGCTTTGGCAGCAGTGAAGGTGACCTCTTGGGTTAACTGTGACCCAGTTGATGAGTACCACAGACTCCCGGGAGTCACAGGGTCTTCGGTGATCTTAATTCAGTGTCTTCTTTTAAACACGAGACCACCGAGGCCTAGAGGTGACGTGGCTTTCCCAGGGTTGCAGGCACAGCTGGGGAGCCTACACGTCTCTGCATCTTCTTCACCACCCACGGAGCACTCCCAAGACTCCGTCCCACCACCCGACATCGTGGAAGGCGTTTCCGTGAGCTTCTATTTAAGTTCCTGCTGTGGCAGGCCGGACAACGAAGCCACCACCCCAACTAGAGTGGACATCCTCAGTCAGAGTCAATTATATTTGTAAAGTTATCTGCTGAATAGAGGTTGGGTCACAGGAGAGAGCGAGATAGATATATTTATTAATATGCAGCTGCAGTCTCCGGAGCACGCACAATTGTCGGGCGCTTGAACGTTTACTTTGAGGTGTCATCTCCAAATCACCCACTGGTGTAGGTTCTATTTATTATCATCCCCCTACAGACAAAGAAACCAAAAGTAGGGGTGCTGGAAGGGCCGCGCAAGATGTCCTGGCCAGTGGTGTGGAGAGCCGGGACCCAGCCCAGTTCTGTGGACTCGTCTGAACCCTTGTTCCTGCACCACGCAGGCACCCAGAAAGGGCACAGGAGAAGGGGTTCAGTTATGTGAAGGACCTGCAGGGTCCTTTCCCAAGAAGGCTTAGGAAGGAAGGAAGGGGTACAGAGGTGCCCACATGGTCTGCCATGGCGCCCAGCTGACCTGGACATGTCCACAGTGGAAGGACCTGGTCTGCTTTTCTTGAAACCCACAGTCTCCACTTTGAAAGGAGCTTAGATTTTACCTTGAGCAGCTGAGTAGATGCTGATGAATGCACAGAACACGACTGTACAGGCCAAGTGTCCCTGACCCGAGATGCCGGGCACCAGCAAGTGTCTCGGATCTTGGATCTTTTTCTTTTTTTTTTAATTTAGAACGTTCGCACACATGATGAATACCTCAGGGGTGGGACCCAGTCTAAAACAGAAGTCGCCGTTTCACACACACCTCATGCACACAGACTGAAGGCCGTTTAGATATTCCTGTGCACGTGCATTTTGACGGTAACTCACATGAGGTCAGGTGTGGAAATTTCCATATGTGCTGCCATCTTGGAGCTCAAAAAGCTTTTATTTTGGTGCCTTTCCGATTTTAGGTTTTCAGATTAGAGGGATGTTTAACCTGTAATGCCCATTTCACATGGTGCCCTATGGATTGACTTTGACAATATGTAGAAAGGGCTTCAATAGCCCCTAATACCTCAGAATGTGACTTTATTTAGAAAGAGTGTTTGTAGATTCAGTCCAGTTAAGGCATATTTACTAGTGTGGGCTTAATAAAATCACAAACGTGGGAATTCAGACATAGACACACACAGAGGGGAGATGCTATGGCTGCACACAGTGGAGACATCATGTCAAGAGGGAAGGGATAGGAGTGAAGCCAGCACAAGGCAAGGGAGGGTTCTACCCATAGTCTCAGAGGAGCAGTGGCCCTGCTGATACCTTGACTTCAGACTTCCAGCCTCCAGAACAAAGGGAGAATACATTTTTATTAATTTAAGGCACATAGTTATGGCACTTTGTTACAGCAGCCATAGGAAACTGATACAGCTTGCATGTTGTAATTAAAACACAGAGTGGATAAGAAAGCTCTAAGATACCTATGCCACAAGGACAGGGGTAGACCAAGGACAAAACTCTGGGGCACTGACATTTAAAGAAGGGACAAAGAAAGACAACCCAAGCAGGGAGAAATTTTCAGGTGGAAGCCATTCTTTCGCTTCAACATTATGAGCTCAAGAACATTGTCATGTTGCCAAGCACTAATGGGAAGGAACAGGAAGGAAAAACAAAGGTCAGCATCCATCATTAGCTCAAGAAGAACAGAGCATGGCTCCATCCAGAGAAAGAAATTTGGGTGACATGTCAAAGATGTGTTTAGAGCCCAGCAAAAATAATTTAGTTATATAAAACCATTTCTTACAGACTTAGACCCTTTCGTAGGAAGCTGCACAGTTTATATGGACAATTGAGCTTTGGACAGTTGATTAGTAATGCCTGGAGGGAAGCATACCAATAGCATGAACTGGGTTGATGGCTGCATTGAAAATGGGAAATGTTTGATTCTGTAACAAGTAAGCAGAGAATGCTCTAGATTCCAGTAAAACCGACAGCTTAGAAGGACCTGAGAATAACATTCCCTTGGCAAAACCCCTGGAAATGCAGCATGAAGTTCAACGTCTTTTTAAGTGACAGGTGGATGGGGAATAAAAAATTCCTTAGGGACTAAACAAGGAGGGGACTGAGAGGAGAGCAGCACCTTGTGTTGGCACTGGTTGTCTTGGGTGGCATGGATGGGGGTGGGTACCCGTGTCCAAAGGCATGGGGAAGATGCAGCAGTAAACTCTGGAAACAGAAACGGATAGATGTGAAAATAGGTGCATGACGTGCACTCAGGAGGCGGGTGGAACAGGGACTTGAAACAGCTGAGGAGTGAATTAGAGAAAGTAGACACAAGGACGTTACTCGGGGCACAAAACGGTGACACGGAGATGCAGAATATGGAACAATGTGGAAATTTCCATCTGTGCAGCCGACTTGGAAGTCAGGAAGGACGAGATGACAGCGTCCTGTGTGATCGGATGGAAAGGAGAAAACCAAGAGAGTGGAAGAGATCAAACACTGGAACCGATGAAAGCTAAGACATTGACGAATGGTGAATGAGGCCAACCTGCAAATACAGTGACCCCAAGTCAAGCAGGACAATGCAAATCTGCCCACACGGACTGTATCCGGGAGAGACGGCGGAACCCCAAAGATAGTGCTGTGTAAAAGCTCTGCAGACCAAAGGCAGGGTCCGTGACATTAAAATTGATCATATGTGTATAAATAATGTCTATATGCATGACCACTTCTGATACGATGGTGATCTATAGAACTCTACACCTAATAATTAGAGAAATGGATTTTAAATGTCAAGAGACATAAACAAAGATTGGCCATGGATGGTGCTAACAGAAAAGTACAAACCAGAATTTGCTGGCCAGAGAGCAGTACAACTAGCAATCAGCAACAGGAGGATGAAGGGATCCATAATTCAACACTTTGAAGGGTCCAGAGGCAGCCTGGAAGGCAGGCCCGCTCCTCTGTGGAGGACAAAGGCATTGTCCCCGGCCCGCAGCCCTCTCTGTCCAGCCTGCTTCAGGAATGGGAGCCCTACCCTCCGGGGAGCAGACAGGCTCCGTCTTGTTTTTGCAGTTCTGAGAGTGTCTTGGACAGAGATGGGCCTGGGGCCTGGTTTCATAAACAAAGACCTCCCCAGGCCTGTGATATGGCTTGGGGACACATTTTATTCCATTTGATTTTTTTTTTCATTTTTTTTTTTTTATAATTGAGGGTGGCTTTTATATCAGGAAAGCATTAAATCACACTGATATGATTCAGCAAAAAGGACACTCAGGACTTTCATTAACACCACCTGGGCCCTTGTTTAATCTTGCTCCTCTTCCCATCTCTCGAGGGGCCTTGGAAATACTACGCTGGCCTGGGTGAGGGGTGGCAGTGGCCTGGGGCAGTGTGCACCCTTTGGCCTGGTTTCAGTGTCGACTTTATATTTTCCTGGTGGCCCTGGAGCTCTCCTTGGTCAGACTCCTGTTTCATGGAGGATCAAACCGCTCAGCCCTCCCCCACCCAGTGCCGTGTCTCTGGAACGCCGGGAGCTGAAACTCCAAACCTCGGTTCTTGTGTTCCGAAGAAAGAAGATTAAAAGTCAGACCCCCAAAGTCAGGCAGAGAACTTTATTATGTGCACCAGGGAGGTTAAAGTAAAGTGAGGCTCAAGCAGGGAGCACTCTCAAGGGAGACAGTGGCCGTGTCCACAGGACCACACAGGAAGCAGCGCTGTCTGCAGATTGACCACTGCTTGACGTTTACCGGGAGAACCAGGCACCGGCCCCTTCAGTCTTTGCAAGTCAGGTGCTCAGCTCCTCCGTCACGTCGGGTGTGGAGTTTTGACCTTAGTTGGTCCTCTCTGGAGCGGTCATGGTGGCCATGCTCATCAGGGGGCTTTGTCTACAAGTCAATCCCATGTTAATGTGGGCGCTGGGGTCAGTAGCTGGTCAGAAGTGACCCTAGTGTATCTGAACACTAACAATAGCTTAGAGTAAATGCTGGGTATCGCCTTCTTAGATTCAGTTACCTTCCTTCCCAGACAAACGGAGACACCTCTAGCCAGGATCCCTAGCTCCCCACACCTCAGTGGACCCTGTCAAGAGTCTGTCCCTCCAGCACTTGCCCTGGACTTCCCAGCCAGCGCCTTTGCTTCTGTTGGTTTGCTGCAGAGTAACTTGTCCACTTTGAGAGTTGTTTAAAGAAGACCCTAAAGCAATTTAAAGAACACCTCCTCCAGCCTCTCGCTGCTCAGTGCCAGCCACCCCCTGACCTTGGCACCCCCACCCCACCGACGTGATGGGCAGGAGACAGCGCGTCTCCAGAGCGAGAGCACGAGGGTGCGCTTCACTTTATTCTTTGTTACACTTTAAAACTTGGACCTCCTGAAAGAGGATTCAGAGACCTTATGGGTTCTTACCGTGTAACCCAAGACACAAGAGGCGGCCGGGAATCATGGCCCCGTTCCCCTGGGCTGCGGGCTTCACCATCCTCCTGCCCGGGAGTCGCGCAGTGCTGATGACAGTTCTTTCCAAAACAGTGGCCGCAGGAGACGAAAACAAAATGACTTATCTTCTGTGGTTCGTGATTCCTCTGACAGCGGCCACTCCAAGAGTTCCTTAAAACAGAGCAATAAATCAGACTTTTGTGTTTAAAGGAAGAGGTGGCCCCAGCGATTAAATATATTCTTTCATTTTAGCGGAGTTTGAGACACAAAATCCAACGTGTTGGCGAACCCCTTTTCTGCTCCACGTTGTGGTTGGCAAAGCGTGCTCACATGCATTATCTCACTGACTTTTCAGTTTCCCTGACATTTCATTCAATGACCAACAGAAAAAGAAAATTGAATTCCAGAAATTCCAGTTGATGTTCAGTAAGTGGAGGACTCTGAACCCCAATGTGCAAATCTGCGTATCCCTGCCCCAGGGAAGCCCTATGTTTCCATGGCCAAGTTTCCTGTGCCGGGGGTCTTGGAAGACGTATTTTGATCCCTCAGAACTTTCTAGTTTCACTTTCAGTCACTCCTGCTAGGATTCAAGTAATCTCTCTCTCTGATGGTGGGGCAGAGCGAGAGGAGGCCCGTGGAGGAGGGCAGAGAGACTCTCCTGGGGCTCTCTGTGGAGTGAAAGGTGACCCATGGATGGCAGTGGGGACCCAGCACCCTGACCCCCAGCTTACGGGGCACCGTGTACCACTGCAGCCTGCAGGCCTGGTCCGGGCAGCTGGGGGTCAGAGGGGGCTGTGTCACTGGGGCAGGGCCATGTCTTCAGTCTCATTGTCACTTCCCTGCTCACAAGATGTGTCCTGTGAGAGCATCCAGGGCAGTTGCCCAAGGAGGGGACAAGGCCAAGTGAGGGCAGGAGAAGGGTCTGGTCCTCCGGGCAGGAGTTGGTGTGGGGCACAGGCACGGGGTGTCGGTTCTGGAGATGGCAGGAGGCTGTGGGTGGCTGCAGGGAGGGCGGCAGGTGGGAAGACAGCAGGGACTGGTGACCGAAGACTGCGAGCTTCGTGCTTGGACTTGCCCCTGGCCCCTGCCCCCACTGCGGCACCCAGAGGAGGTCAGAACGGCTGTACCCAGACAGGTCAGATATGGACACCCTCATTTCCTCTGCCAGTGTCCCTTTCGATTTTCAGCATTTGCTTATAAAACAATTTGTATTAACAAAATGTAAAAGAAAGTGAGACAAAATCTTTACACTCATGAAAGAAATTTCATAAAAACACTTGAACACACACCGTCAGCCTCTCTATCCGTGGGTCCCACGTCTGCCAGTTCAACCAACCGGGTGTTGAAAATACGGAGAACAGAAATGTGTCTAAACTGAACATCCAGGGAGATTTTCTGGTCATTTCTGTAACCGGGTAGAATAGCAACTATTTACTTAGTATTCACGTGGGTTTGGTATTGTAAGTGACCTAGAGATGCTTCAAATTATGCAGGAGGCTGTGCATAAGTTATGTGCAAATACTCCGTCACTTCACATAAAGGATTGAACATCCTCCAAGTCTGGCACAGGAGCTAATCTCCTGAGAATGCTGAGGGATGTTTCTAATTCCTGGTTTTCGTTGTTTAAAATAGAAAATACATTTCATTTTTAGAAATAATTTTAACCAAAATTTAGAAAGAGAAAATGTAGTTAATGGCAAAGAAAAATCTGAAATACCCTCTCCTTTCTCCAGACACAGCCACTGTCATTTTGCTGCATGGCCCCAGCTTCTTCCCCACAGATTGCATACTTACAAGAGCCAGCTATATTGCAACACTGCTTTGAACTTTTAACTCTAGTCTACTTTGAACATTTTTTTCAGATCCATGAATATATTTTAGCAGTGTAGCTTTTAGTTTCTAAAATCACAGGAATATTCCTAAATGAACCACAAATTAACTCGTTCTCCTTTGCTGGAGGCGTAGGGGTTTCCGGTGTCTTGTTATTATAAACAACACTGCAAGGAGCATCCTTGAAAAGCCATCGTCTAGTATTTCCTTAGGAGGAACTTCTAGAAATGGGGTGTTTAAGCCGCGGACTGTGACCATGTTTAAAGACATGGAAATGTGTGGTCAAATTGTTTATCAGAAAGTTGGTAGAGATTTAAACTCCTTGGCAGTAATCGAGAATAGCCTTCTCCTAGAGGAACCGGAGCATGTTGGAGGCAGGACACGTAGGGTGACTGCGCCTCATCTCCTGAAGGACAGCTGACTGAGGTACAAGCACCTTGGCATTGACTGGGAAACCAGGAAAGGGTGCACCACGGGACCCCAAAGAGACTGGACTTCTCTTCTGAGTTGTCTTCCTGCAGTGCACTTCACTGTTGAACTTGGAGCCCGTGACTTTTAGGAGAGGTGTTTATTCAACATTTTGAGGACATGAAGAAGAGAAAATCCACTTCCAGAATCAACCAATTTCTAGGAAGTAGTTGTACCGAGGAAATAGCCCTCCCATGTTGTTACTAGGAAAACCAAACCAAACCAAACGGACAGATTGACTAGTGCCTAACAGAGGTTCTCACTGGGAGTGACTGGGGTGGGGCTGTGGGAGGTGGGGTGTCCCTCTGTGAGGGTGTGCGGAGTGTCTTCAGCACAGAACTGAGAATCAAGTGTTCAATCGAGGGTATCCTGGGACATCAGTATGATCGGTTTGGGGATAAGAAAAAGTCCATATTTTCTATAAAACTAAAATATCCCAAAGGTTTGAGCATGCTGTCCCTGAAAGTAAAACCCCGACCCAGGACAAAGAGCTTTCTGAACTTCAGTGAGCTGGACAGCGTTAGCCTTCGACATCACACTCAGTTTCCACAGACAAACAACCTGTTCCCATATGACAGAGCAGATGTACAACAGGGAACCCCCCTCCTTGCTCTTTGCACCGCCATTTGCCTTTTTAGAGATGTTTTCTTTGCAGTAAAACCAGAGCACCCTTAGCTTTCAGTGTCTGCACCCTGGCTGCTGATTTAGAGCGTGTCCCACGACTCACTGGCCTTGTGGAAGGTGCACGTGCCCTGGGTCCCAGCAACTCCACACCACAGTACTCACTCCTGGCCAGTTTCCCCCAGTATCGAGTGAGGGCCTGGTGGAAAGGCGCTGTGTGGTTCAGCAGGTGGGGTGGGTGCAGGGAGTCTGTGTTTCTAATCAGCTCCCCCCTCAAGCTGGGGCTCCCAGGCCGAGGACCTCACTTGAATGGTGAGGTGCTGGGTGTTGGGTCTGAACCTTGGTGCACATTGGAGTCTCCAGCAGGGGCCTTTCACACCTTGGATGCCCAGGCTGCTCTCCAGCCTCAGGACACCAGGACCTCCGTGGTGAGGCCCTGCAGGTCTTCAGTCTTCCCAGGTGGTTGCCAGGCTGGGGACCTGTGCAGCCTCCTCCACGTGGGTGCAGGGAGACAGTGGGGATATTCACACAGAGGACGCCCAGGGCTGCTTCATGACTGACTGTATCTGCCTGAATTCACTGGGCTGCATCTTGCAAGTAGAGTGCTGTGGGCCCAAAGCAAGCCAGATACCATTTATGTTAACTTGAAAAAGCGCAAAACAATACATGTTGTTGATATGGTAAAGAATTAAGATTCGTCGAGGAACGTGGCATGAGTTCACTTCAGGGTGATGGCGACTTCTGGGGTGTCCAGGAGGGGCATGGCACGGGGAAGACTCTGCTGGGTTTGAAATGACTTCTTCCTTTCAGCAGATAGGAAGGGGAGGGAGGGAAGGGAGGAGGGAGGCAGAGGGTGAGAACCAGAGCAGGGAAGGACGGGAGGGAGGGAAGCCCTAGTGATGGGCAGCGGCCTGTGCTCACCCTCACTCGGGTTCCTCCTGGCACACTCGGGTGGCTGGGAACGTTAGTGGGACATCTGGCTACAAAGTGGCCCATGCCACTTCCTCATTTAGATGACCAGAGGGTGTGGCATGCCTGGCTTCCGGAGCCTGTCCAGAGCCCGAGGTCAAGGCTCCTTGGCCCACAGGAAGCAGATGCAGGGGGAGAGGGGGCTCCTGGTGGGGTCCAGAGAGTGGAGAGTGGCAGGACCAGGGTTTGGGCCCCTCTGCCTGCCCAGGTGTCTCCGAGCACTCTGGGGAGCAGTCTCGGGGGAGACCCTCAGCTGGGGCTGTTTACAGTTCAGGGTCACCTGCTCTGGTTCCCTAGGGCCTGCCCTCCCTGTCCTGCACCCGGGTCCCCTTCCACATGGCAGTGGAGCGTGAAGACACTCTCTGTACCCTACGGGGGTGTCTGTGCTCCAGGCTCTGGAATGTGGAAGTCACTCACAGGCCCGGCTCCTGCAGGTGCCAGTTCATCACAGGAAAAGTCTAACTGGCAGCTGACAGCTAGCGGTGCTCACTTTCAAGTGCAGCTAGGGTTTTGGGTTCACCACCCATTTGTGGTCAGTGTTTTTATTATTTTTCTAATCCATAGTGAGTGTCCCCCTGCACGTGTATTCTAACTCTCCAAACATCCCAGTAGTCTGTCAAGGAAGAAAAAGTTGCCTTTTTGTCTTATGCATTTTTAAATGAATAAGTTAAAATGAAAGTAAATGGAAAAATAAAGAATTAAAAATATCCCTGGTCCCGATGGGAAACTTTACCTGAACCCCAAAAGAGGTAGGTGGTATGCATAATCCTCACCTTCCAGAACAATCCATGTAAAGACATCTCACATCTGTGGTCTGAGTCATTTCTCTTTCCCCCAAGACACTCTGGAGCAGGCGCTGAACCCTGCCTGAGGCGGGCACTTCTGGAGCAGGGAGGAGGCTGCTCTGAGGCTGGGGCTGGGCTGGGCTGGGGCTGGGGTTGGGGCTGGGGCTGGGGTTGGGGTTGGGGCTGGGGTTGGGGCTGGGGCTGGGGCTGGGCTGGGCTGGACTGGGCTGTGGCTGGGGCTGGGGTTGGGGCTGGGGCTGGGGCTGGGCTGGAGCTGGGCTGGGGCTGGGGTTGGGGCTGGGGCTGAGGTTGGGGCTGGGGCTGAGGTTGGGGCTGTGGCTGGGGCTGGGCTGGTCTGGGCTGGGCTGTGGTTGTGGCTGGGGTTGGGGCTGTAGCTGGGGCTGGGGCTGGGGCTGGTCTGGGGCTAGGGCTGGGGCTGTGGCTGGGGCTGGGCTGGAACTGGGCTGGGGCTGGGGTTGGGCTGGGGCTGGTCTGGGTTGGGGCTGGGGCTGGTCTGGGGCTGGGGTTGGGGCTGGGGCTGGGGCTGGGGCTGGGGCTGGTCTGGTCTGGGCTGGGCTGGGGCTGGAGCTGGGCTGGGCTGGGGCTGGGGCACACTCTGCCCTAAAACCTGTCTTCAGAGGTTGATGGCAGATGTTTTTCCCCTTTTCAGATCCCACACTGTGGAGCACAGACCATGTCCGGCAGTGGCTGGAGTGGGCAGTGAAAGAGTATGGCCTTCCGGATGTGGACATCTTATTGTTCCAGAATATCGACGGCAAGGAGCTGTGCAAGATGACCAAGGACGACTTCCAGCGGCTCACCCCGAGCTACAACGCTGACATCCTGCTCTCCCACCTCCACTACCTCAGAGAGAGTAAGCCGCCCCTCCCCACCAGGAGCACTGGCTGTCCCCAGGGGCTGAGGGGCCTGAGCTGCAGAGGGTCCAGACACAGGGGTGGACAGCAGCTTCCTGCCCTCCCCCCTTGCCTGTTTCGGACCCAAGGGGACAATGTGCTAGAAGGTCGTGGACGTAGGCGAACAAGACGTCACCCGTGAGAAGTAGTGAGTGCTTTTCTTTGAAGCCACCATAGCTCAGTGCCACCTCCCGCAGGTCCCTGTGGGCAGGAAGGTGGAGTGTCCCAGGGAAAAGACGCATTCTGTGGTCACACTCTCACTGGTCTCCACAGTGCCCTAAATTGAAATAGAAGCACCAGAGCAAGGTGCCTGCTTGAGGGGAATCTTGCCAGAAGCGGAGCCAGGGCCCTTCATGCCCAGCCCAGCACAAGGAGGGAGGTTTTCACTTCACCAAGACAGTCAGTCAGCGTTACCGGACGGAGGGGGCATGGCATACTGGTGACCAGGCTAGGGAGCCGAGCATCTGCGGTAGGCTTTAGTTCTGCACCGCCAGGCATGGCCAGGAGAGCGTGGAGGGGCCGAGACCTCCCCTGCGTGGCTTTGCCCAGTGTGCCAGTCACCTCTCCCTGGAACATGCTGAGCGGGTGATGTGGGTATTTCCCCCAGTCCCTGGTGGGAGCACGGGACTCGTGGCTTCCTCTCTCTTTTCTTTCTTCTTTCTTTTTATTAAGGGAAGTCTTTTTCATTTGGATGTTGCTCTTTCTTGTGTCTTGTAGCTCCTCTTCCACATTTGACTTCCGATGATGTGGATAAAGCCTTACAAAACTCGCCGCGGTTAATGCACGCTAGAAACACAGGTAATGCCAGCCCCGCCCACCCCAGGAGGAACACAGGGCCCCGTCTGCAGGTGCACGCTGAGGGCGAAACCAGGACCAGTCAGGGCATCAGAAGGCAGGACACGGGGCAGTTGATGGACCTTGTGTCTAAAGGAGGTTGAACTTCAGCCTACCTTGGCTGGATTACAGCATTCTGCTGCTGATCCCAAGGCGTCCACCTTGCGGACTCCAGAATAGACATGTACAGCTTGTTTGGTGTAGCGGGATCCCCAGTCACCTCCATTTTCCCCCAGTAGGATTCCCAAGGGATTGCTTACTACAAGTTGGGGTTGTGTTTTCCTTCCTGATACAGTTTTGGGTCATCAGACTTGTCTGGCTCGGACGTGTTTGTTGGGGAAACGCAGTCCGAGAGAATGTCTGTTAACTTCTCTGGAACTTTGGCTCTGAGGGAAATTCTGCTCTAACTGGAGAGTAGGACGGTGGTCACTGACCCCATGCCTCTCTCTCTAACCACTGGTTTATGGTCAGGCCTGGGCCTGCTGGGGTGGAACCCAGAGCTTCCTTCTGGCTAACCCTCCTCCCTTTCCTTGGGCTCAGTTGAGCCTGGTTCTCTGTGGGTGGGTGTGCTCTGGGTCTGCCTCCATTTCCTCCCTCCTGATGGAGTCGCTCACCCCCTGGGTAGCCTGCAGGGACCCTCCACAACCACCCAGGCTAGGGGGAAAAGCAGCAAGGCCTAGAGGCTTGGCGGGCCTCAAAAGCCAGCCAGCCAGCTCAGGGGCCACCCTCCTGGAGAAACACAGCCATTTCCCAACTGTCCAACCTTCTATTTGAAAATGTGTAACCCGAGTGAGTCCTAGTTTGACTGTTATGATGAAATTGCTGTTTCTCTCATTCTGTATTCAAAAGATCAGGCTTTTCATATAACATAACAAATGCTTTGAGTTGGTAGTAGACCTTTTCAATTGAACCTGCTAATGATCTTGTGGCCAGAAACAACAAATAACGGGCAAAGTAATGTTCCCCTCTGAGGAGACACCTTGGAGCTACGCACATTTTCTGATAATTTCACAGTCATTAAAAAACTCTAACAGTGAACGAAAATTTCAAGAAAGCTCTGAATTCATTAACTTTATATTGTTAAACATAAAAGCATTCAAAAAGCAGGACAATTAATTCCAAATGGACTGAATGTTGAAAAGGGAATTTTCTCAGCTGACACTATGAGCATTGATTGAAAAGGGAATGAGAAAACATGCAGTTGAGTAGCCGTGGGTTGATTTCTAATGATATCCATATAGTCCTAAGCAAAATATTTCCAAGTCCCTGGTACTATTTTCTAAGAGATCTGTAAAATATTTTATGGGTTTTTATACAAATTGGGGGGAAAATGTGCACCACAGAATTTTTTTTTTTTAAATAAAATGAAATTGCTGGTGGGTCACAGGTGAAGCTCTGGGAAGAAGCTGTGAAATTGAAACACAAAGTGCTTCACAGCGAACAGAGCACGGGAGAGCAGGCTGCTGCGCACTGCAGAACCCGTTTCTGGGCCCCGTCTTGCTCATTCCCCTGAGGCCTGGTGAGCAGCTCCCAGGAGGTCCTCCTCGTGGTCACAGGGCAGGTGGACTGGCTGAGGCTGAGATGGACAACCTCCACGCAGACCTTCACATGTTTTGTCTTTCCTTCTCTGCAGGGGGTGCAGCTTTTATTTTCCCAAATACTTCAGTATATCCTGAAGCTACGCAAAGAATTACAACTAGGCCAGGTACGCCAACAGCCCCGCGTGACCCCCACTGAGAGAGCCCAGATGTCCCGCTGACAGCCGGGACCTAAGTCCCATGTACAGAGAGCCAATCCCGGGTCTGAAAGGAGTCCCCACAGTCTTATTGCTGCCCCTGTTGATTCAAAAACTAAATCCAGTCTAAGCACAGCATTCAGAGACCCCAGGAAAGGAGTCCGAACTTCTGAGTTAGAAGAACATTAGCTCTCTAACTCGCTGCTCTGAAGACAGATGGGCAACAAAGGCGCCCAGGGTGCCTGAGAAAAAGTAATACGTGTAATTTCAGGTTGATGGAAGGACTGCTGTGTCATCTTTCCTCGGGGGAGAGCACAAAGCAAGAGGCATCTCCAGAGCTGTAGTGACCAAATTCCCAGCTTGGCACAGGAAGCCAATCTTTCGAGTAGGAGCACAGGATAGATAATACTTACCTCTGAATCTCACTTGTAAGAAGGTTCACTTAGGTGATTGATTTACATGTCACTCACCCAAAAATCAACGTGTATTGAGTGTCTCTTAGTGCCAAGCGTGAAGTTAGACCCTGGGACTATAGACACGAACCAGACCCCAGGAGGCTGGCTGTCTTTGGAGAGCTCACCTGCCGACTGGGCTCCTGGGTCTGTTCGGTGCTGAGTGCCCCCTGTAGAGGCCACAGAGGGCACAGCTGTGAGCTAGAGGAAATGCTTAAATTTCTAGATGCTTCCGTAGAGCACTTAGAGCCAGAGGAGCAGACAAGGATTTTAAAGGCTGAACCTGGAGAGCTGGATCTTACAGCAGAGGCCCCCTGTAGCTGTAAAACCCAGAGGGGGCAGCCGCAGGAGCCGGGAGAGATGCAGCCCACCTGAGAGGTGTCAGGAGCCTCCCACAGGACTGGGCCCAGGCCCCAGGAGGACCAGGCCTTTGCCAGGAGGAGAGTGAGCAGGAGAGGGCACCTGAGACCGAGGGTGCTGCCATCCCTGGACACCCGTCCCCTCAGCATCTTGGGACCACCTGGGAGCTGAGTGTACTAGTGCCAGCTCAAGGTAGAGGAGTCGTGATCCTGGGCACTGGCTGGTTCCTCCATATTTAAATGTGGAACCCGTGTCTTCCGAGACCCAGGCTGCCCTCTAACTCTGTCCACACCCAGCCGCATCAGCCTCGGCTGAAGTGGTCCGAGTGGCTCTGCGGCTGCTTTCCCATGATGAGGACGGGATGAGGAGCTGGACGGGCGTGGACCAGGAGCTCTCTGGGGAGGTTTCTACCTCTGTACTGCCCTGTGACTGCCAGGGGGACTCTGCTGTGGTTCTCTCTCCCCCAGTCTGAGATTCAAAGCTTGTTCCCCTGCTCCTGGGAAGCACGGTGGGAAGGCTGAGCTCGAGTCCTTACCTGTCATGTTAGAGGCCATTGATATGCCGACAGGACCTAGAGTCTGCAATAAACCAGATTGGTCCCAAAGAACCCCACCAAGTGTATTGAAAATGAAAAACAAGTAGCTCACCTCTGGCTCTAGAGATGTCTGAGTTCACGGCTAGCAAGTGCGCGTGGGGGTAAACACAGGGAAGGGCGGCAGCGACATTGTGAGCACTTCAGAGATGTTTCCATCCATACTTTAGAAAAGTAAACTTATCTGCAAAACATTTGGCCTTTAAGGAATGGTCAATTGGGCTGGGGATGTAGCTGAGGGGTAGAGAGCCGGCCTGGCAGGCATGAGGCCCTGGGTTCAGTCCCTAGTACCTCCTCCCCCTCAAAAAACAATGAATTAACTTTAAAAACTCGTTTGTTTAAAGCTGTCTCATGGATATCACCTGCTGAGTTTCAAGGCCTGGGCTTGTGAGCTCATGTTGTGAGTTGACCACATCATTGGCCAACTCTGTTCGCCTAACCCATTGGTCAGACCAGCTGATTGGTAGAACAGCAGGCCCTGCCATACTTTCTTCATGTTTTGGAATGTGGTAGGCCCAGAAGTTGTGGCTCACCCAGAAGTATCAAAAGGAGGGTGGCAGCAGAGGAGATGCTGGCCTCCCTCTGTCCCCAAGCCCAGGGAGGGCCAGGGTGACAGATTCCAACTTCACCCATCGCTTTGATGGTGCCCTTCCATGTGCCCATCGTTTAAGCAGACTTGGGAGGCCTCACACTTTCACTGCTCCCTTAGTATTAGCACAGTCTGCTTCTGGGACTTGATTTGTCTTTAGAAATTCCCATTCTGGTTACTACTACTGTCATTATGAAAATGCATACAAATATTGGTATCTGACTTGTAAAGAAAGTAAATCAGACTGGAGAAGCCAGAGGATATTTACTGTAGGCCAGATTCAGGGATTTGACCTTTTGGCTCAGCCATCGCCAAGAATCAACCACTCAGCCGCCGGGCCTAAGAGGTTGGGATTGGGCCTCAGGGAGAATGGGCCTGGTACTTGTGATTCCCAGAGTGGCAGGAGTCACGGAGCAAGGGCCACTGGGAATCTAGCCCTGTCCCTGTGGCCAGTGGCTTTCAGAAGAGATGACTGTTAACTCTTGGACTCTAACCTGGAAGTAGAGCCCCAAGTTCCTGCCCCCTACACCCTTGTGATCTTCATGGGATGAGGCACAGAGGACCCTGGCTGGCGTCCTTGTGTTGACCCTGAACCAAGCCAGGTTCCTAGCAGAAAGTCTGTCCAGACCCTTCTGTGCACTCGGCTGTTCACCACAGAGTCCCTGTAGGAGAAGCGGGATGGTCTTCCCGCTGTGCTAGTCTGAATAGCATTCTCCTTTCTGTGAGGCCCTTCCACCTGCGGGTATCTCCGTCCTGTCCTCCTCCTGGTGCCCCCTCCCCACCCTGCCTCCTTTCCCTCCTGCCTTGGGTCACCCCTTCCTGGGCTGCTGTCCCAGTCTGCCTTTTCCTTTTATCATGGCTGAACTTCCTCAGTGAGTCATTGATTCCAGAGCCCCTGTCCTTCAGTCCCACCTCATGGTTGGCCAAGACTGTTCAGTGACCCTGCAGGTGGCCACCTCTGGTCAGTGCTCACCTCCTTTGCTCATGCCTCATCCCTTCTAGCCCCTACTTGTCCCTATACTTTCCTGATTCGAAACACACCTTCCATGACCCCTGTGTTGCCTTAGCACTAAGATCAGTCTCTATAAAATATTGGCACAGAGACCTGTTATTTTACATGCTGTGGTTTTATGGTCATTATTGTACAGTACTGTGTTTTTTGAGTTGTCACAGTTATTGCTACCAGAAACCCTTTCCCCCTCCTCTGTCAACACTTTTCTCCTTTGCTAATTCTGCTCCTTTTGAAGCCACAGCCCCTTGAGACCTCAGGATAAAAACAGGTGTGAGCCACAGAACATTGCAAAGTATTCGACCTCATGATGCACCATCTGCCTGGTCTCGTAGGAGCAGTCCTACGAAGCTCCATTCTGTCACAAGGGTGACATTCTACTAGCACTTCCTTCCTCCTGCATCGCCATGACAACTCGGGTATCTGGCTGAGCATCTGCCTGTTATCAAAGGTGACTGAAGAGTGTGACCTGCACACACAGCCTTGCTTTCTACTCTGAAGCTGCTGTTCTTTGGGAGTTTCTTGGGATCTTAAATCACCCCTGCATTGGCGCTCTCAGCTCAGTGCTGCTCAGTGTGACCAAGCACGGCGGGACAGTGCGCCAGCTCTCAGGTGCCATGGAAAGCCTGCATCTCAGCAGATGGTTCCAGGTGTTCTTTGCTCCCCTATAGCTATACCAGAACCACAGAATTGTGCACCTGGGCAAGAAGAGGATGCAAACAGGATTTTAGAAGACTTTAGGACGATCTGGAGGAAGACAAGAAAGATGAGCTTAATGGCATGAGGGCTGACTCTCAATCCCTTCCACTGAACAGGAATTTATTGAATGATTCTGGGAAATAGCTCTCAGTCTTTCCAAGTTTGACTTCCCGTTGGCATCCGAGCGTGTGGGAGAGGGCCTGTCTCCTCCTTTCCCAGCCAGCCCTGCCAGGGGCCTCCGCAGTGGCTTTGCAAACTGGGCTTGGATCCTGTGCAAGTGAGCTCTTCTGTGATCCTGGTTCTGGACTTTTAGTTGGCAGAAGTGACTGGGAGGCTTCTAGTGCGCTCAGTGTCAGTGAGCTGGGGGAAGGAGAGCCGAGAACTTGGTGAGAACTCAGCCTCCTGGGAAGGGCAGCCAGGACGTCCTGATTTGCTGATGTCTTGGGAAGATGCCGTGGGAAGGAGCCTCACCCAGAATCGGAAACTCATCCTGTTCCCAGGAAATGTACCCCTCCATCTCTCGAGTGTGGAGAAGCAGCACCCGCCAGGCTCCCTGGTGCCGTCACATTATTTCTTGTCTGGATCACGGTGTGTAGCACACTCTACAGTCAGCCCAAGACGCCTGGGAAGTCGTTTGGATGAAGTCTAGCTTCTAAACCCTGTCTTGTGCAGGAGGAAGAGCACAACGAAGCCAGACGGCAGCTTTCCCACCCACGGAACCTGCCAGGCACTGGAGCAAAAGCCCTTGAAAGTGGAAGTTGAAGAGAAACGATGAGGGTGTTGAAATGATCCCCCAAAACTAAGACGGACTGTATCCTTACCCAACCCCGTGCCTGCTGTGATAAAGGACAAATGGCAGGCAGGACACGTGGGGCCGTCACTTTTTAGGGAACCAAGAGTAGAACTACCCACCCTGGTGTGGCGCTAGAGGCATCACCCTGTGTCCCTCACACCAGCGGTTCCCAGGGTCAGCGCTTCCCAGTGTCACGTCCCACAGGGGGCAGCTCCGTGCCACAGCATGTGATCCCTATCTGACAAGGAAGGCCAGCCCAGAATGGCATGAAGGAAAACAAAAGGGAGCTGAGCTGCCGTGCAGCGTGTTTATGGACACGTCCATCACGCCCAGCGACGTCTCGCGCACTTGGCTGAGAGTCGGATGCTGTCTGGTGTGTTCAGGCCCCGGCTGATTGTCTAGGGAGGAGAGGACGTGCTTATTCATCCTGAAAAGGACTTTTATGAATAAAGAGTTGGAAAATATTTTTGTAGTCATAGTTTGGTGCTTGGTGTTTTTCCAGTCACACTTCATCTGCGAAGCTTTTGGGTTCGCAGTCGTGTCTGAGCTACCCACGGACGCCAGCGAGAGCGGAGGCACAGTCCCCTGGCGCAGGGAGAAGCAGGCGCTCTCGAGCTCACGGCCCTCTTTGAAATTTGTAGTGGCACACTCCAGAGAGCATTCTGAAATCGTTACCTGCAAGAATGTGGAATCAAGAGGACCAGAGGAAATTCCCTAGTGGTGGCTTTCTCAAAACTCCAGTGTGCACCCAGGTCACCTGGAATCTTATTAAAATGCCAAACCTGACTCAGTCGGTCTGGAGCAAGATTAGACATTTCTAACTGACGCCCAAGTGCTGCTGATGTTGTTGGTCCATGGACCACAGTTTAAGAAACAAGGATCCAAGACATATTTCCATGGTATCTTGCTTTTTCTTTTGGTAAATATGTGCCTGTCTGCTCATGAATTGGGGTAGGTGATGCATTACTCATAGAGTCTTCTTTCTGAGACAATTCTCATATTGAGACTCTGGCTAACCTTTTTTTTTTTTTTTTTTTTTTTTAAGAATCTGTACAGTGCAAAATGCTCCCAGAGAGTTAGGTTGAAATTTAGTTGTAAATTGATATCGGCTGCAAATGTAATTCCCACGTGCAATCCCAACTCCGGAAAAGTGAAACTCTGAGGAGCTGGGTGGGAAAAGCTGAAGGTCTCCTGCAAGACTGCCAGCCGAGAAGGAAAGTGAGCAACAGCAAGTTTAAAAAGAAAAATTCTCTAGCCCTTCAAAGCTCAGGAGGGTAGGGTTTCAGAGACCACCCCAGTCGCAATGCTTGCAGCCAAACAGACCAAATAAATTAAGGCAATCCTGTGTTGGATTTCACATCACATATCACTTCTATTCTCTTTGGGATATGAAAATAGGAAGAGACACATGCTCAGCAACTTGGTCAAGCTCTTTGAAGACTGACCCACCCCAATGCCATTTTTAAATTTGATTAAATGGTTTGTTTAAAGAGAGGCTTAACGATGACGGCACTGCCTGCCCCCAAGTGAGGTTGTTATAGCCATCTCCTGCTGTCTGGAAGGAGAACACCTGTTGGAATACCTGGCTATGGCTTTCAGTTGGCCCCAGGTGGACATTTGCATTGAACTGAGGCCCCTGGATCCAAGAAGCAGTTGTGAAATGACTCTGTAATCAGATTGCAAGGAGGAACAGCTTTGCATATGCATAGTGAGTGAGAGCCGGCATAATAATATTTTTGAAATATATTTTTGAAAGAAACTTGAAATAACATAGAGTCTTGGTGCTCATTAATAGGACTCACACTGAGGAGGCAGAAGCACAGTTATTAGATTTACTCTGCAAAGTGCAATGGAGGTTTATGGACAAGTGAGATCACCATACAAACACGAAGAAATCATGGAGTAAGATTTGACATTTCTAACTAACTCCCAAGTGCTGCTGATGTTGTTGGTCCGTGGACCACAGTTTAAGAATCAAGGATCCAGGACATATTTTCATCGACATGTCCTTAGCTCTGAAGGTCATCATTAATAGGTTGTGGGGCAATTCTGTAGTTCTTGTAATGTCCTCTAATTCATTTCATACAATTAATTTTAGAGACATTCTAAATTTGTTTGGAAAAGGGGAAAGAATGGACATTTGCCTAGAAACATAACTAGACCAGTTACGACTAGCAGTGTAAACAGATGGAAAAATGGGAGGAAACCACGGGCGTCAACTCACAAATGTGAGGATCGAAGGTAGCAATGGTTCCTAGGGATGGGAAGGAGGAGTCCAGATGCCTCTTGATGGATTTTGGTGCAGACCACAAACAGGAAGTGGGTGAATCAGCTAAGCTGGAGGGAGGGTCATCCAACAGAGGGGTGGATTTGGGTCTGTCCAAGATGAAAGCAGGACAAATTAGATGGTAAAAAACAAAAACAAAAAACAACTTTAACATGGCCTCGACCTCTGATTGGAGAAAAATGCTTCAGAAGAGTCAGCAAGCTCTGGAGGAATCTGCCAATAGGAATTTTCAGATAAATGGAAGAGAGAATGGATAATTTTGTTATGTCAACAAAATATACAAAAGTATAATTTGTACATAGAACCAAGATCTATGGCACATAGGTTGAATGCTGTTTTCTATTACTAGACTTTCTTATAAGCTATTTATTCTAATAAACATAAAATCTTTTTAAAAATCTGTTAGAACAATTGCATTATTGGGTTTTTGAGTCCACCTTTTTGTCTTTCCAGATTTACCTTATGAGCCTCCCAGGAGATCAGCCTGGACCAGTCATGGCCATCCCACCCCTCAGTCAAAAGGTACAGAGTTGTCTCCCCCTGCCTTGATCTGCATGTCACCAGGTGTGTGTGACTGCTGATGGAGTAAATGACAATTTAATTAATCTATGATTTTCAACAAGTGGTTGGCTTACTCCTTCGGCCACAAAGCACAACCAGCTGTAAATGCTGTTTGGGTTAGACCTACCTTCGGGACAGAAAGGAGGGAATGAGGTGCGTGTTTGACAAGATGTCTGAGGACAGACCCAATGACTGGTGTTTTCCTCAATTTTGGCTCTGCCTCACTTTATTTTCCTGATGGTTTCTCTTTTATCTGTTTATTTTACAATATGAGTCATTTTTCTTTCCTATTCTGTAAACCATCTCAAATTCTTCCTTTTTTATTTTTCAAAGGAATAAGGTAGTCACAAAATTTTTAAATAATGGAAAATTTAAATCCTTCTTTTTGGTACAATGTCTTCATTTGCTCTCATTGGAAAGGGAAATTTGTCCTCACCGTAAGTTGCTTCTTGTTAAAAGAGTCAGATTATCATCTTAATAATGAAAGTAATCGATGGAACCATTATGTAATCAACAACATCAAAGACGAGTGGCCAACCCAAACCTAAGTTATAGCCAGTCCTCTTTTTGTGTGTTTGAATTTCCAGCTGCTCAGCCGTCTCCTTCCACAGTGCCCAAAACTGAAGACCAACGTCCTCAACTAGGTACGTTTCAGGACCCCTCCGGATGGTCATAAGAGAGGACCCAGGGCATCAGGGAACGTCTAAAACATGCCATCTTTGAAAAGAACTTAGTTTATGTCTTTCTTCATATATAAACCAGGGGCCAAACAGTCTGTCCACTCTTTTGGGATGACTTTGAGATTTTGCTGAAAAATGGGAAAAAAAAAATATTTGTGTCTTTGAGATCTACAAATTCATTTAACTTTACTTCCTGTGCTGTGTGCACCAGGGCCAGGACGATTACACATGCCAGGTGGAAAAGCAGAGGAAGGTCGATGTGGCCCTGAGCTGAAATGGCCAGCCTGGGCACTCGGCACAAATTCATAGCCCTGTTCTGGTCCTGGGTTAGAGGGAGCTGTGGGCCAGGTTTTGGGAATCTGGGAATCCAAGTCCTGCTACTACCCAGGAAGCCTTTAGCAAGAAGCATCTCTGGGATTCCATGTGGCACCTCCTAAAGGAGATGGAGGCAGGTGCTTTGGGGACAGGGAACGATTTCAGTTCTGAAATACAGAAATCGGTTCTGTTAGCCTGAAGACTCAGGGTACCAAGTCACAGTGAGCCTTTGGATTTGACTTCTTCTCTTTCTGCTGTAGATCCTTACCAGATTCTTGGACCAACAAGTAGCCGCCTTGCTAACCCAGGTGAGATATCTGATGATTTTGTTCTCACACCTTACTCTTCAGGTGGTGGCAAATGTGTACTGGTGAGAAATTCCTTCAACTGAACAAACTGTAGTCTCAGGTTTCACTGGATCGTTTGCTTTAGGGGAAAAACAGGTCGGGGTATAGATTAAGATTATTAGTTTCAGCGAAGAGCATTGTGACCTAATCTAAGCTGTAACTTTTCTAGGGCTGTTGTAACAAGTACTATGGAGCAGTTTGCTTAATAACAGAAAGTATCATCCAGAGGCTGCAGGTCTGACGTCTGACGTCCACACACATGGTGGCAGCCACTGGGGGCTGTGAGGGAGGACCTGCCACAGGCCTCCCTCCCTCCTTCGATGACTTTTTGTTGTATTTGTTGTTGTACCAGGGATTAAACTTGGGCCCTCGACCACTGAGCCATACCCCCAGCCCTACTTGGTATTTTATTTAGAGGCAGGGTCTCCCTGAGTTGCTTAGCACCTTGCCTTTGCTGAGGCTGGCTTTGAACTCACGATCCTCCTGCCCCAGCCTCCCGGAGCCTCTGGGATAACAGGCGTGTGCCACTGCATCCAGCTCCTATATTTCTTTTTATGATCTTCCCTCTTTATGTGTCTGTGTGTCCAAATTCCCCCTTTCTATAAGGACACAGTCATATTGAAATAGGGCCTCTTCCAGTGACCTCACTTTAACTTAATGATCTCTGTAAAAACAAAGGCTCTGGGGGGTAAGACTGTGATGGGTGGATTTGGGTTACACACATTTTAGGTATAGGAATTAGGGTTCTGGGCTAAGACTTTTGACACGTGAATTGGGGGGGGGGGCGACACAATTCAATCCATCACACATGCAGATAAAATAACTCATCTTAATGACAACCACAAGACTTCAAATTAGGACCCTCTTCCATCCTCTGTTTCTGAATCTAAACACTAGAATAAGGTGTTTAAATGCCTCCTTGGTCCATTTGTAGCCAGCACCTGGCTACAGCACATCACCTGTCCTCATGTTTCTGTGCCAACCTAATCGTCCTGTTTGTGTTCAGATCAGAACCAGCTGTGCAGGCCCCCGGCTCCAGCCGTGCACTGCACCTGGGGCCTGGGTTCCAACCTCTGCCCACCGTGGGCAACAAAGTCAGTTCTGAGCTCCAATGTCCTGTGGCTCTATTGGGCTAATCTCATGATTCTATGGGCATTAAACTGTCACTTGTAAGGATTTAGGACAGTGCCTAGCACAGAGTAAGCTTTCAGAGGATCTCAGGAAGTTCCAAGAACACCAATATCTTAAGCATCAGAAGAGCCAGCAGAGTGCTGCTGGACAAATCCCCTTCCTCTTCAGTGAAGAGACACCTTCACTCACTCTGGTTTCCAGCCCAGACAATCATAACGAGATCCCTGAACTGAGTTCATTCCTACAGTGACCTGCAAGGTGGGCCTACTGCTGTCCCACCCACTTTGCAGAAGAGACAACTGAGGTGCGGAGAGCTGGGGAGTTCCCCCGAGTCCCATGAGCAGCAGAGCCAAGATTGAGCAGCCCAGGCCCGCACATGCTCACCTGCCGTCCAGTTCTAGGGCTCAGGGAAGGGGCTCCCAGGGGGACACCCCTGCCTCCATGCAGAGGGTCCAGCTGTGCTGTGCTTCTCTGCGCCGCCTCCACCTTCTATAAAAAGTGGCCCCAGACCACTGCTACCTTGGGGCATGCTGTTCACTTTCTTTATGCCCTTGGTTCTGGTCAGCGGAGGGCTGTAGGCCTCAGTGGGACAGTGGGACAGTGTCCACCTGCAACACTCTGCCTCGCTGTGTTTTGGGGACTGTTTAGTGTCTTGCCCTTTTTGCTAAGTTTCTACTTCGTTGCTAGGATGTTCCTCTTTTTCTTGACTATTGGGAGACAGCTCTTCTCCCACCAGTGGAAGGGGTGGCCTTCCAAACTCCTAAAGCTACACTTCAACTCTTTCACCCTGTAGCTGGGTGGCACGTGCCACCTTTTCTCTGGCACATGCCAGTCTTTTCCCAACTCTGAGTTTTTTTAGTTTAGTGCCTGAGGACAGAACTGGTTCCTCCTTGCTGATGTTGGACAGAAGTCAGCAAGACAGGGTGAGAAGGGAGGTCTGGAGGGCTTTTTACCAGACAGGTGATTCTCCAGGGGGGTGGCAATGCTGTCACATGAAAAATCCTTTTATCTTTTTCCTTGTTGGCATAGCCAGTGTGTGACCCAAGCCACTTTTGGTTTTCTCTAAATGCTATTTTTTTTTTTAAAGAATTCTATTCCATATCACAAAATGCACCTCATCACACATCATTATTGTTTTAGCAGTAAAATAAGACTTATTAAGGTGCTTTTGAAATTTTTGAAATTCTGTGGCCAAGAGTAACAGTGACTTCTCACCTACCACTGTGTGTCCTTGAGAGTTCTCACACAGTGAGAGCCCTCGCAGCCTGCACTGGAAACGCAAAGCATTTGGTTCGCAGTGTTAAATTTAGCAATTAATGAGGCTGATAGCGTGTTAAATTCTATGTTGTTCACTCAAACTTGCACTGAGATTTACATGTGTAGTTTAATTCTCAGGTTTGGAAGCTGCTGAATCTTGCCCCCTATCTCCTGGTTCCACAGAGCCTTGGGGTGCTCCCAGGCCTGACCCCTGTGCCTTGCCAGTCAGTGGGTGAAGTGGCCTAGCAGGCCGTTGGCACGCCTGTCTGCCCAGCTTGAGTTTCCTGCCCTGGATGTAGTCCCCCACTCTCTAGCTCCTCAGAGGCAGGAGAGGTATGAGCCCACCATCCCCCACTGGTTCCCTCCCATCATGTTGGTGGGGGCAGTGGGTGAGGGACACATTTCTTAGAGGTGACGACAATGCTTGAACAGACACCAAGTGCTCTTTGAGCTGTGTAGGCAAATCTGTGGAGCTGCTCTATGGGAGCAAGTTGACACTGAATATTTATTTTCAAACAACTGTATATGTTTATAGTGAAGCATATGTTAGACTGTTAAATCAAACATCCATGGTTTTTCCTATTCCCAGGTCAACTATAGAATTCTTTTTTCGAGTTTTAATCCTTTGGTTACAATATATATACTAAAACCATATGGTTCTCTCATACCATTCTTTGTATTTTAAAAATGCATATTAATGAAATGTTGGAAGGAACACAACTTGATTGGGAACAGTTTGTATATGTAGTTCCGAAAAAGCAAAGACTTCCATTGCGATGAGCTACAAGCTGTTAATATGTTTCAAATGTACTGCAGGCTAAAGACCATCTTTTCCAGAATATATATATATTTAAAAGCTGACCTTTCTCACGATGCTATAGTAAGGATGAGTTCACAAACATCCACTTCCATGTAGCCAAAGTGGAAACAAGGATTTATGAGTTGCACAATTACATAGGGAGCCAGTGGGAAGAATTTATGGGGAAAAAAAATTATCATTGATTTTCACATGACATCAATTCCCTGAGTAGTTCCCAGTTGAAGTTATTTTAATCATTTTATCACATCTATTGATCCTATTTATCATATTAAAGAAGGTAATTTTTTTGGCATTAAGCCCAAGATAATTCTGTAGTGGGGTTTTGAGAAGACCCACCTCTCATCCATTTTAAAGCTTCTAAAGCCTGTGCCACACGGCTCAGCTTCTCTGGGCTCGTGATGGCTGTCGGTACTCACATCACCCCTCCTTGGGGAGCCGTGAGTGGACTTAAAGCACTGTAGCAGGGTGGTCAGAACGACAGGGCCAGGAATTTCTCTGATTTAAGAAAAACCAAAGGCCATCTCTATGTGCTTGCGATAGATGGAGAGAATCCCGACTTTGTCCTCGCAGCTGAGTGGCAGCGCTTTGGGCCGGTCTCCTTTGCTGCCCAGAAGGACTTGCCGCTGTGTAACGTTGGGGGGTTTCTCTCGGGAACACTGCTTCACAGTCGGTGTGGCCAGCAGGGCCGCACGTGGATTTCCGTTGCCCTGTGCTGGCCTCTGTACTGGAAATGGGTGATCTGGTTTGAAATGGAGCCAACGTTTTTCTGAACTTCCTCATTTTGAGTGGGTTAATTCTGTGTTAGGAAAAGTTTTGACAGAATTGCTTTCTGGGCACCAGCAAAATGTTTTGTCAGAAATAACAGTGTTTACTTCCATTCTCTATTTTTTTCCATAAACATTTAGATGTTCATTTCCGAAATCTGACTTTTATTATTTCACTTGACCTAGCCAATATAAATAGTATTAAGTCATTATGACCATCCACAGAATGGCATTCTCTGCCTTAGAAAATAGGAAAAATTAGCTTTTCCACCCCCCAAACACCAGGCTGACCTGGCTCCTCTCTGAAGGAAGTCAGAAATGGATGGAACCAGCCTGAGCTTGGCCCCATGTGAATTTCCTGCATTCCATAGGGGACTTGGATCTCTCAGATGAGCCTGAGAATGACCAAGGTCAGCTTCCTAGGTGTCGAGCAGGGGATGAGGCTACTGGGCAAGTCATGGTCAAAGGCGTGTTCTCAACAGGGAAGGCTGAGGAAGCAGCGTGGGGCGGCGTGGAGACTAAGGAGGTTCCAGATTTCTTAAAGCCTCCTTGAATCTGGACCCTAGCGTCCACCTGGTCCTGTGGGAGTGGGGAGCAGACCTACAATGTAGATCCTTTCTTGAGGCCAAGGGCTGTCCCGTAGTTCCTGGGTCATTCTGACCAGGGGACACCTGGGGAGATGAGCAGCCCCTGTCCATCCAGGCCATCTCTCTGGAGCAGTGGGTGACCACAGGACAAGAGCAGGAATACTCCAGCTGCTGAAGGATGGGGGAAGGCTTTGGCCCAGGGCATCTGGGTGGCATGGGAAGAGTGCCAGCTGCTGTCCCTGGCCAGGTGCCCACCGCTCAGAGCCTGTTCTCACCGTTGCTTTCTGTCCTTCCTCCTCACTAGGTAGTGGCCAGATCCAGCTCTGGCAGTTTCTCCTGGAGCTCCTGTCTGACAGCTCCAACTCCAACTGCATCACCTGGGAAGGCACCAACGGGGAGTTCAAGATGACAGATCCCGACGAGGTGGCCCGGCGCTGGGGAGAGCGGAAAAGCAAACCCAACATGAACTACGATAAACTCAGCCGCGCCCTCCGTTACTACTACGACAAGAACATCATGACCAAGGTCCACGGGAAGCGCTACGCCTACAAGTTCGACTTCCACGGGATCGCCCAGGCCCTCCAGCCCCACCCGCCAGAATCCTCTCTGTACAAGTACCCCTCAGACCTCCCCTACATGGGCTCCTACCACGCCCACCCTCAGAAGATGAACTTTGTGGCGCCCCACCCTCCAGCCCTCCCAGTCACATCCTCCAGTTTCTTTGCTGCCCCAAACCCCTACTGGAATTCACCCACTGGGGGCATATACCCGAACACCAGGCTGCCCACCGGCCACATGCCTTCCCACCTGGGCACTTACTACTAACCCCTCGATGGAGGCCTTTCCCAACAGTGTACAATCGCCGATCAATTGCCACAAACTCTGTCGGAGAACATGAATTAGAAGTGCCTCACGCAGGAGGAAGAAGCTTGATGGGCTGGGGAAGGGAGCCAGGGAAGAGACCCAAAGACTCATGGCGGGAGGGAGTTTCTAAAGTATTACTACAGAAATAAGATGCTCAAAGTGTAATGCATATGGATGTAGGATCTGTGGGACCAACCGTGACAAAGACATTGTGTGCAGCAAGCAGGAAGTCCTGAGGACAAGTGCCAAAGGAAGTGGCCTTAAGTAGTGTATGAACTGTAGAGTGTGGGATCCCGCTCATGCAACCCAGGTTTAAACTAAAGCAATAGAGATAACACAGTCTTGGCCTAACCTACCGTTTATAATGTCATTTTAAGGAAAACTACCTGTATTTAAAATAGAAACATATCAAAGCCAAAACAAGAAGACGAGAGAGACTGTGGCCCCGCAACAGACATGGCCGGGGCTCCTCGGCATTTGCTGCGTCAGCTGGAATCCGATTCGTTCCATTTGACAGACAGCTGTCAGCTCTCTCAAACTGTGAAGACAACCCAAAGTTTCCATCTCCTTTACAGGATTGCAGGAACTATGAGCCAAATGGTGGGACTGCGGATGTGTATTAAGTGGGTGTGTTATGGTAGACAGAGGGCTGGAGGAGGAGGACGAGGAGGAAGCAGAGGAGGAGGAGAGGAGGAGTGGAAGAGACTTTTCAAGCAGCAAAGACTGGATTTAGGACACTTTTGGTGGAGAAAGATTATTCGTGGAGACCTGAGGTTTAATGCAGTCAGTGTTATACCAAACCCAGTGTTACCAGAAAGGACCCAGTGTAATGGAGGAGGGGGGAGTGGTAGAATTAAGAACCAAAAGAGCCATCTCTTTGTTTGTCAAAAGAAAAATTTAACTGGAATTGTCTGATATTTAAAAGACACGTTCAGGACCTCAGCATTCTGTAGGGGCCTTGTGCCCCACAGGGTCAGGTAAGAGTTGGCCTCTGGCCACCACAATCAGATCTCAAAGGCATTTTGGGGAGGTGGGGGTCCAGTTTTCCTTTTCGAGTCGCGAACGCTGTGCGTTTGTCAGAATGAAGTATACAAGTCAATTTTTTTTCCTTTTTATATAATAATTATATAACTTATGCATTTATACACTACGAGTTGATCTCGGCCAGCCAAAGACACATGACACACAAAAAAAGAGACAATCAATGATATAATGTGGCCTTGAACTTTAACTCTGTATGCTTAATGTTTACAATATGAAGTTATTAGTTCTTAGAATGCAGAATGTATGTAATAAAATAAGCTTGGCCTAGCATGGCAAATCAGATTTACACAGGAGTCTGCATCTGCACTTTTTTAGTGACGAAAGTTGCCTAATAGAAACTTGTGCTGAGTGTTGTGGGTTTTGTGTTACAATTTTACTTTGTCCAGGAACTGATGCCAGTGGGGGCCAAGCAGATAGGATGTTGGACAGGTGATGTGTACCCCTCCCGACCCTCTTGCCTCCACCTTGATTCTCAGCACCATCTGCAACAGAAGGGCCCAAAGCTTCACCGTGAAACCTCCACATGTACACCTAGAAGGGAAAGAGGCCTCTGAAACTGAGGCTATAGTTGAGAAATTCCAGGGCAGCACTGGCCACAAATCACCCTAGTTTCTGCTATGATCATAAAACATTTGCAGAATGGTGAACAAGCCACTCCTGTGAACAAAAGCTGTTGTTACCATTGGTCAGTGAATCATCATGGACAGCTGCAGTTTTTCACTTCAGGGACAGCTTCTAAGTTTGCCATGTAGCTTCTTTCTGGGGTCCTCATCAACTAGACGAGTGCTCTGATCCTTCCATGCCAGAATAGTCAGGCACTGTGGTTTGTGATTCCCCAGCCCTGGGCCTGACCTTCCCAGCCCTCCTCTCACATCCTGTTTCTGTGATCCAAACTCGATTTCTTTGAACACCTTCTCTTTGTGACACAAGTGCGGCCCACCTTGGCCAAGGTGAAGGTGATTCTGGAGAGGAGAGGCAAGTCACCTGTAAAAAGGAGCAAGCCTGTGTACCTTCTTAGCCTGAGTCAGTTTAAATTGGCCATTTTATAGCGGTTTCGGGGCTTGTTTTGCACTTTGTAATCCTTTTGCTATGATTAAACAAACTTGCCAAACCTCTGTGCTGTGCATATTTTGGCAATGGTCTTGAAACTCAGTAGGGTACGATTACCAAAGCTTCAGACATCCCTCATTATTTGGATGGAAAGGAGCCCAACCATCAATCATTCTGCAGCAGCTTGGGAAAGGCCCACAGAGGGCCTGCATCTCCTTAGGACACAATGAGGAAAAGCAGACAGTCCTAATGGAAAAGAGCATTTGTTTCTATTTTGGAATGCAAATGCAAGGCTCACCTACGTTCTGCATGTGTGAAATACAAGTTTGCTTGGCTAATCATTCAATTCTCCCTTTCAAGACTGTAATATGAGCAAAATAATAAAAACAAGACATGATTATCATATTCAATTCTAACAGATGTTTTAAGTTAGATTTCTCAAAACCCCTCCCTCAAATTCAGTTATTAGCCACAAGCGTGAGCAACTGGGATAATTTGAGGATAACATGATAATACTGAGTTCCCCCAAATAAATGATTCTTAAGTTGTCTTGAAATAATGGTGGTGCTCTGCTCCTGTCACGATCATATTCCAAAGTCCCCCTGGATCAATTTCACAATTACATGATCCTTCCTCTCTCTAGGCTTCTCCCCATTTCCTGGCTCCTCCTTGTTGATGATCACAGTCCCTGCACAACCCCACTCCTGCTGGCAGAGCTCTGTCTTCTCTTCTTGCCTTAAACAGTCTTTGGGGTTTCGTACTTGGAGAAATACCCAAACCTCAGTCAAGGCCTCACCGTCACTCCCCGTCTGATGCCCTTGTTACATTTGGTGTGGGTTTAGGATGAGTGTGACTTGTCAGGACTGGCTCGGCTGGTCCTCTGCTTCTTCCAAGTGCCTCTGCACAGTTGAAGTACCTGCCTGCTGGTTGCAAGGGCCTGGGGCAGCTACTCAGATGGCAGGTGCAGCACCAGTTGCTAATGCTTGTGAGCTGGGAATTGATGGGAAGCAGGAGATCATGGATGTCCTGTGGATCCCTGAACAGACCCTTCCCCTGCAGAAAGGGAACAGCCTAAGGTTTTAAAAACTTGGTTTAATTAGTCTGTTATCACTCCACCCAAATAAAATTATGACAGATGGAGAATAAGAAGTGCTTTGGACGGTTCAAAGGTATATCAAGTTCTGCACTTTAACTTTGATTTCAAAAATCTTGTCATTTTCCCATTAAATGAGCAATATTGGATATAGAAATCAGTATTCAATCAAATCTCTTTTGTAGTACCGCAGTGGTTTACACAGAGGAGCCTGGGCCAGTGTATCAGCAACACCTAGCACCTGTAAGACAAGTGAATTTCCAGGAACTGACCAAAGCCTGCTGAAAGAGGTTCTAGGGTGGGGCCCACCATGGCATTAATAAACCTTATAAGTAATTCTGATATGCACTGATGTTTGAGAACCCCTGTCTTAGAAGCAAAGAAAGCCCAAGTCTCCTCATGGAATGTTGAGTACGAAATCCAGGACTGTTTTTTCTGTAGCCAAATTAAAATCAGCCACTAAGAAAACCATCTTACCCTGAAAGAGTTGTTGCAAGTAGTGCCACCTATGAGCAACTGTCCTCACCAGTGCTAACTTCTCCCTGTGCAATCAGCTGTTCATGGTGCATGACACATAACCACACAATTGGCAGCTGACACAATGTACCATTACAGTTTCTAGGGACCAAGAGTCCAGGTGTGTGTGGGTGGTTCAGTCCCATCAGGCTAAATCAAGGAATTAGCTGGGGGCTGTAAACTCACCAGAAGTTCAGGGTCCTTTCTGGTTCTTGGTGGAAATGAGTTCTCTGCCATTGTAAGACTGAACTCCTATGTCCTTACTGGTCAGTCAGGGACTATTTTTAATTTTTAGAGATCATCCAGGGTCCCTGCCACATGGCCTTGTCCACACAAGGTCATTTACTCACTCAAGGACAGAGGGAGACTCCTACTTTGAGTCTCTCTGACTGGTTGAGGGTTCACCTGATTAGGATAGACCCACCCAAGAAAATCATTGGTTTTTTTTTGTTTTTTTTTTTTGTTTTTTTTTTTTTTAGTTTGTGAAATCCTTACTGCCATAGAATGTAACTTAATCACAGGATTCGTGGCTCATCATAATCACAGGGTCTGCTCACATTAGTGATACTGGGGATGGGATGATTTGCTTTGAAACAATAGAAATGAAGCCTAGCCAACTATTGTGAGTACACACAGGCAAAGCTTCAATTAGGGCTTCAGCTAGAGGGAGACAGCACTGACCAAGAGCCCAGGCTGCTCTCTGAACAAAGGGAGATGCAAGCTTCTGTTGTCTTGCTGGAGTGGGCAAGAGTCCTATAATCTCCCCTGGTCAATGGCGTAATTCCAAAAGATGTTTCTTGCTTGAGACCTGGACCAGCTGGTGGTCACTCTTGTTACTGGTGCCGTCAATGTGCAGACTTCCTGGCCTTGTGGCTCCATCTGGGACCTGATGACAGGGCTGAAGGACTTTGGATGCTTGGGCTGCTGATGCTGCCGGAAAAGCATGGAGTGAAAGTAGAAGAAAACAGGTACCCGCTCCGTGGGCAGTCACCATGTCAGCATGAGCAGACTCCCACCCCAAAGGCAAGGCAGCAAAGGGGACAGACATGAGGACAGAGACCCCATTCATTCACCATCAGATTCTGTGGGCCCAAGTGAAGAGTCAGTGGTTTCAGCAAAAGGGGGCTTCAAGTCCCTGCAACCGGCCTCAGTCACTATGACTGTAGCTCACCGTCAGAGGTGTCCTTTATAGCAAAGCCAGCAGGAGACTACAGCACATGGTTCCAAGGTGTGACTTCCAAAATGAATGACTTTTAAGTTGATTAAGTGAAGCTAGAAGGTTATTTAGAGTTTTCCCATAACAATTTGATCTTGTGAAAACCTTTTCTACTGGGTTTTATCAGGCTCTCACCGTGGGTCTATTGAAAGGAGCTCAGGAGGAGAGAAGCCACACGCCCTGCTTCCCAGGCAACAGTCTCTGAGGCCTGAGGGGTCATTTCACTGTTCCAGCTTCTGCCCCTTCCATGGTGCTTCCTGTCTCTCAGGCACGTGGACAAGGGTGGGACTCCTGGAGGCCATATTAGAACTGAGCCTCCACACCGTGGGTATCCTGCCTGTCTTTATAGCATTGAAAGCCTTCGGGCCAACAAGTGTCCTTAATATGCACATCGTCTAGAAGACCAGCCACACTCACGCACCTTACTGAAGTCCGGCGATCCATCCCTCCTTCTCCTGCAGGCAGGCAGTGTGGTTCTCCATCCGATCTAACAGTTATGATCTGATGGATTTGAAGCTGTTCATATCAGGATTGTCAGGACCAATGCTAAGTTTTCATCTGCTGTTCTGTGTCCTTTTAAAAGAAAGAAAAGCTGTCCAGGTTAATGCTATAGAGAAACAAGTGTGTAAGCTTTTTAAACTTATCACTGTAATTATAAATTCATCTTACTATGTAAAATAGCTTCATTTTCTCACAAAATTTTTACAAACTATCATTCTGTAGACATATGCCATAATATTAATTGATCATAATTTTTGCTAGGACATATTCAACTACAGGTTTGTGCAGGAAGCATGGTTTACATAGAAATAAACAAGTTTTTCATGTTTTGTAACAACATGTCCCTTAAGAATACCGGAAAAGTATGGATCAAGAGCATTGATTACAATACCTATGCATATTTTGGGGCTGGGGTTGTGGCTCAGTGGTAGAGTATGTGAGGTACTAGGTTCAATCCTGAGCACCACATAAAAATAAATAAATAAAATAAAGGTATTGTGCCCAACTACAAATAAAAAAGTAAAATAAAATAAAAAAGATCAATGTGTATTTGGAAGGGAGGTCAGGATCAAACTGCATGTCTCTTTCCTTGAACTCACTTGTTCATACTTTTCAGGAATAAGGAACAGAAGGCACACTGAAGACAATTTCAGATGTCCTGGGGCTGACAATAGGTTACATGACAAATTCAGGATCCCAAAGAACAGGCAAGACTGATGGGCTAGATCTTAAGATTCTGGGACCTCCATCCATATGTAAGCACCAGGGTGCTGGACTGATCAGAAACTCGTGTGAAGAGGATTTCAGAGTCTTGGATATGATAGCAATAATATATAGAAGAGCCATCACCAAATGAGTGACATATGGGCCAGACATGCCACACGCATTGCCTCATTACTCCTTCTCCTTCCAACTGCCCTCATGGCACAATTTAAAAAATCTGGAGAAACAATTTGCCTAGTTAGCCCAAGGTAAGAGGTAGAACTAAGTCTTGTTCAAGTGCTATCCAATCCCCAAACCTCTACTCTTAGTCTTAAGCTATTTTGCCTCATAGTGACAGAAAATCCAATGAAAGGGTGATGTGGCAGCTCAATCTCAGGTTTATATTTTCTGAAATAGATTGTGAAAAAGAATTATTTACTCTGCACTGAACAGATTCCCATATCAATTCTGGGCCTACCTATGAAGAGTGACATAAGCCAGCAAACTCACTGGAGAGAGATAGAGGAGGGAACTCAAGGCTGTGCCACGGAGGACAACCTGGAGGGAAGGTTGCGTGTCTTTGCTGGGAGTGCTATTGCATTTATCACCCACTGACTCAGGAAAAGCTTGGTGCCTGAAAACAGTAAGCTGTGTTCATGAATGAACATGCAGAAAGGTGGTATTGGGACTAAAGGTGGGGTTGCCCATTGGTCCTACTCAAGGAAGAACTTTTTAATAGTTGTAGGAACTACAAATGGAATGACCAAACATTGTCCAGGAGTTCTCGGATTCAGGTAAGGACATGTGATTGCCAGGCTTTTGGCAGCACATGGACTATATGGCTCATTAGGTCTTTTGTCAATTCTATGCAACTAGGGTGCTGCAGTTATTAAATTACATATGGACCCACAGGAAATGCAGGAAGAGGTTCTGACATGAATAATGGTGCAGTAGCCTCTCTCTGAATCATTACCACTTAGTCCTAAGGGCAAGACCACATTAGGGTTTAAACATTAGAGGCAATGGAATCACCCCAGATTACTTGGGCTATGTCTCCAGACTGATTTGAGCCCAGTCGGCTTGGAGATTAGACACCACCTATCTGTTCAGCTCTGCAGGGCCCTGAGAACAGCAGCAGCCAGCTAATGGAACTGCTGGACTTTCCCTCACTTATGAGGAAAACCAGCTCCCCACAGCACACTGGCACAAAGCCACACGACATGGAGGTTGTTGGTAACAGCCTGCTCAGCATTAGACATGGCTCAGCTAAGAGTGTCAGCCTGCCTCAGGGACCTGGTCAACCCAACTCCAGATGAACCACTTCCACTCCTAGTAGGCAGAGCAGGCTGGGGACCAAGGCTGGCTTTTCACACAAGCTCCTGAGGTAGACAGAGGCCAAGAAAGGGGTGTGGCTGTAGCCTAAATGTGTGAGAAAGAATTTGCATTAGATGCTATGAAATCAGTTTGTAAAGTTTCTCATCTTCATCTAGGAAGGCAGGGGTATTTCAAGAAGTTGGCAACTTTTTATTTTAAATTAGTTCTCTTGTTAATTTCTGTTTTTCACTTGGAGTATAACAAACTTATTTGAACAAACTTATTTGAGGTGGGTGAATGGATGACTTTCACATTCTTTTTTTATTAAGGGTAAAGGGAAAGAAAAAGGTAGGCTTCCCCTTCTTTTCCATGATGCTCAGGCTATGATTTCCAAGCCTCCTCATCAGGATAGGGAGCCAGCTGGCCAGGGGAAGCTGCTGCATCCTAGACTCATAATGCGTGTCACTCAGGTTTCAGATCCAGAAAGGCGTCTCTCAACGGAAGTCATTTTCTCCTCTGAACCACAATAATACTAATCACTATGTTTTGATGATAGTAATAGCTTAGCAGCAAACAACAGCTTAACTCCCACGGTGACAGTCTGAGATGCCTTCCTCTCCTGAGGTTGAGCAACTCAAATCCCAGGAGACCCTTACAACCTCTGGGCTCAGAATGCTGAGGTCCTCCTCAGCCATCACGTGGACGGCCTTCAAGGGACATCACGCAGAGTCCTGCCCCTGGTCTCTGTCCCACGGGCAGTGGCAGTGGTTACCCAGCGGAAAGCAGCGCAGCCCTCCCACTTCGGGTCCCTCGCCTGGGCAGGGCTAGGGTTCTCCAGCCTCCCGGCAACGAGGCCTCCACCGCAGACGCTGCAGCAGTGGCTCTGACAGTGCGGACCCTGGGCCACGCCTGGGGGAGGCCCCGGGCTTCTGCCTGGGGCTGAAGGGGCTTCGCCCAGGTCTAGGCACCACCATCCCCGCTTCTTGGATTGGGAGGTGGAGGCCCTTCCGGGCCCGCAGGTCCTGGGCAAGCTCTGTTCCACGTCCCATCAACCCAGGAGTCAGGCAGATAAAACACAGACACCCCGTTCAATGGCGAACTGGTCTATCGCAGCCTCTGCCTTGTGCCCTTCGTGGACACCCTGCCGGCTGGAACCTGATGCTGTCGCAGGCCCCGCCTCTTCCTGTGGGCGAGAGCAGCCCAGTAGCGGAAGAACCTGTGTGACTGCCGCTAAGGACCTCCCCCCGGAAACAGGCATGGTAAGGAATTCCCGTTCCGCATCATGTGCCCATTCCCTAACTAGTCACATCAGAATTATTGTTGGACCAAACATTGGCTCACCACATTGCTTGTACCTCTGTCTGATCACATTCCTATGGCACGGGACATTAAAAAGTGGAATTATACAATGGATACTAGACTTCAAATCAACACTGTCAGGTCCATATTCACCCTAAGCTGCCCTACTCCAATTAAGGAGGAAACATCACCAAGAGAGCTGTATCTTTCGCCCAATGAAGCCTGAGTGCTTATGAAGAGTTTATTCAAGTTCACAAGGCTCTTCAGTGCCAGTAAGAGGAACTGACTCAGTGTCTGTCTCCAAATCTTCCATCACTAGTCACTATGGTGATCTACCTCTCAGAGAATGGTCTTACTTAATAGTAAAGCTCATAGGGTGGGAAGCTACCCTAGGGGGGACAAGCAAATGAGAATTCACGGGATAGTAGGAAGTCAGGTAAGAAGGGAGAAACTGCAGGAGGGAAACGCAAGTGAAGCAAGACTACATTGTTAGTTTGTGATGTTTAGTAGAGGAGGATCATGGCAGAAAAGAGTAAACTGAGATCATTACCTGAGGCCTCCCAGTAAACCCACAGTAGAAGGACCCTGCCTCTCTTACAGAGTGTCACATGCACCAAGTTAAAAAAAAAAAAATGATTCAAAGTCAAGTCAGTGAATCCAGGCTGCAGAACATTTAACGTCATCCGATTGAATGCTATGTCTTAAGGTCAAGTGTTATGGGAAATTGAATCATCCATGGTTGTCTTGGGAAGCCCTTCTTGGTGTGCTTTGACTATTTGCAGTTTGTGAATCTGCCAGAGTTTTTCTTCTTCTGTGTAGTTCTTGAGCCCAGTCACACTTTTATTTATTTATTTTTTCTCACTGTGAGTCAGACTTTATAAGAATGGCTTTTGGAAAGGATGCTAATCGTAATTATTAAAACAAAAGATAAATCAGTGGGGAGCAAAAATATTTGCACTCATTTATTCAACAAGCATTTATTAGATGTCTTCATTACCACAACACTGTGAGACGAACAGAAAGATGTAGGTGGGGAGTTCTTGCCCTTGAAGAACCTAGGAAGAGAAGAAATAATCTAGAAAGAAAGGAAAAATTAACATGAAGCTATCTAATACAATACGAAACCACATATGTTCCAGGGGAGCGCATGGAGGAGCAAAGGTCACTCTAGGTGGGCTGGCGAGGAAGGCTCCTTGAAGGAGGAGTTATTGCAGATGGGGGATGATGTTAATGGATAGCCCACATTCCAGGCAGGGAGATATTCTTTTCTTGATTAAAGGCAGGAAGTCAGAAAACCACTAATCTTCAGGGGAGAAACATACCAGTCACGGAGAGAACAAAGCAAAATAAATCAATCAGGGCTGGGGATATAGCTCAGTGGTACAACACTTGTCTAGTGTGAGCAAAGCATTGGGTCTCATCCTCAGTGCCAAGAAAAGAAGAAATGGATAATAGATAGGTAGAGTGATAGGTAGGTAGATAGAGACTACTTGCAGTCTGTGATTTATGTAATATATGAGGTCAAATAGGACGTTTGTATGTAATGAAACAAACAATACTGAGGTGTGAACTTTAGGGGAGATCTTTCTGTATGGTAGAAATGACTGAAGAGGCGTGGCTTTTGTGGTTACTACCTGCCATAGTCTGTGATAGGAAGAAGGGTTGATGCCCTAGAGAGTTAAGAAAGAATGCACATTTTAAAAAATATAAGCCATTGAAATGGTAGGAAATGAAATTGGGAAATGTCTCTAAGAATTTTTTTTTTCCCGAAGTGGCCCCTAAATCTTCTTGAACAGAAGCTATATTTTAAAATGTCTGAAAACTAAGATCATTGAGATAGAAATTTGTTTACCCCTTTATTCACAACAAATATCTATTTTACAGTAGCAGGTATGAAATCAGGCCAATGGGATAAAAAATTAAATTGACTTTGTAGACCTCAAAGTCTCATGAAATCATGTCACAATTTGAAGATGAGACTCCTACAGGGAAATAGACTTCTTAATCTATGATATATTTCTTAATATGTGTAGCTAGTAAGAAGAACTTGAACTTGAATCTAGGATTTGGGAATTAGCCAGATGCATTTTCAACCACACAGTGCTTCCTCCCCGGTGGTACCACAAGAACTTGACACAGAAGCACCATGAAGCCAGGTGACTTGTTTGGATGTGTACACAGGTGCTGTCATTTTTGTGCAGTGAATCATACCTGGTTTTTTTGCCTGTTTTCTGGTCTTAAGTGTCAGCATCTCCTTCTTCCATCCTCAAGTTGAAGATGGAGCAGTCTGAACTGGGGTTCTAAAGGTTGTTTAGGGAACAGACATTAGAGAACAAATGTCAAGGGAGACAATAAGAAGAGTGGCACGAGCAGGAGAGGGGTTGGTAAAGGTCACCGTGAGAATGGGAGAGGATCAGAGCCTATGAAATTTGTAAGCTCTGGGGACTCAGACCTCCGTGAACGTGCAAGATCTGGGACTGGATAAGAATTCAGGAGGGTGATCGAACGATGATCTTAGGGAGCTGGAACCATGTCACTAGGAAGGCTAGCCCCACTAGGGACTGCTGTGCCTCTGTTTGATATTGAATGGAAGCAATGGACCATTGGGGTTGGGGCAGTAAGCATGTACTGTAGACCAGGGGACACTTGCTTCCAGGACCTAAGACGGAGAGGTAGGTACAGTGATGACGTGATTAAAGGATTTTAAGTTCCCACCAGCTCTTGGTAAGTTAATTTCATAAAAAAGAATGTAAGTTATTGCACTACTTTCCTACCTAATTATTAATATAACTATCTCCATTGTTGATAAAAACAAGTTGAAGGAAAACAAAAAATATAAGATTAGAAAACTTGGCCTAATGGTGTTAGAGTATTGCTCCCCTAACAGCAGCACTGGTTTGGATGAATACACATTCTTATTCACTTGAATCATTTATTAAAATTCACAATAAGGGGCTGGGGTTGTGGCTCAGTGGTAGAGTGCTTGCCTGAGGGCAAGGCCCTGGGTTTGATCCTCAGCACCACATTAAAAAAATAATTAATTAAAGATATTGTATCCAACTACAACTAAAAAATAAATATTAAAAAATTCATAATAAATAGAATTATAAGGCAGATTTCAACACATGTAAAAGATTATAATCAGATAATACTGTCTCAGACATAAAGCAATTGTCCTTCATGTCAATAACATGTAGACAAAATTTTTATTTAATAAACATACTAGCATTTCAACAATGAAGTAGCAGTGGAAGTTAGAAAGTATTTATGATTTAATATAATGAAAGTAGATATCAAAATATCTGGTATTGAGAAACAATGTAAAAGGAAACAGAAGAATAGAAGAACAAGAGAGGTTGGGAAAGGTAACTAAAGCAGCAAGCAAAGATAAATTTATAGGCTTAAATATTTCTATTGAAATGGAAAAGGGATGAAAATTAGTAAAATAAACTTGCATTTTAAAAAGTAAAGGAACAAAAAAAATGCAAGAATTAGAAAATAGGATATTATAAACATAAGGGCAGAAATAAATGAATTAAAAACAAAATAAAAGGACTAACAAAGTTTGGATTTTTGAAAAGATTAATAAAATTAACAAATTTGGGGTGAGATTGGTTTAAAAAGTGTGTGTGTGTGTTTATAAAATGCAAAGATAAAATATGGCTTCTGTATACTTTAAAAAGTTTATGGACAATGATACACAAAAGTATAAGAGGTTATGATGGGCAAGGGGGAGGGGGAAAAAGGGAGAGAATTGAACAACAGCAGAAGAGGCAGAGAGGGAAGGTGGGAGGGGAGGGGAGGGGGGATAGTAGGGGATAGGAAAGGTAGCAGATTACAACAGTCACTAATATGCCATTAAGTAAAAATGTGAGTATGTAACAAATGTGATTCTGCTATCTGTATTTGGGGTAGAAATGGGAGTTCAAAACCCAATGGAGTCAAATGTATGAAAGATGATTTATCAAGAGCTCTGTAATGTTTGGAACAATCAATAAAAAAAAAGTTTATGGATGCTGTGCGCTATTTTATACCTACTCATTTGGACTTGTGTATGTAAAAAAAAAATGAAACAGACCAATTGACATAAGAAGAAATAGAAAACCCAAATAATCTTATAGTCATTAAAGGAGTTATATTAGTGGTCATAACTTTTCCCACAAAGAAAACTACAAGTGAGATGGCTTTATCAGTGAGGTTGACCAACTATTAAAGGTACAAATTTTCTCAAAATATTAATGTAAAAAATGACACTCTGCAATATAATCTGTAAGGCTAGCATGACCCTGGTACCAAAATCTAAAAGGGCAATCACTGTTGTAAAAGTGAGATGAAACCCTCAGATAAGAGCAGGATTGGGGAAAATTGTCCATCTGAATAGACACAAAATATAATCAAATGTCTATATGCTATAAACTACTAGCCAAATAAGAATAGAACATGAACACTTTGACATGATAGTGGTATCTATAGCAATTACACAGCAAACACTGCACTTAAAGGTTTAAAATTGAAGGTATTCTCAAGAACAAGACAGATGCCTACTATTATAATTTCTATTCAACAGAATGTTAGAGGTTCTCAGAACACAAAAGCAAGAAAAAAGAAATAAAAATGATACAAATTGGGAAAAAACAATCTTTTTTATTTATGGAAAATATGCTGTGCATAAAATATCTAAATTAATCCTTAGGCTATTTTTTTAATTCCTGAGAGTTTTAGCAAAGTCATTGGAAATAATATTCAATTGCAGTTCTAAGTACTAACCCACACATTTAGAAAATTAAAGTTTAAAATATATCACTCACAATAGCATTTAAAAGCCTAGTACCTAATAATAAACCTATTAGTGATATGTGAGACTACCACGAGAAGATCATGCTTTACTGATAGACAGTGAAGGAGCTCTAAATAAATGGAGATGTTAGTCATGTGTGTGGATATGATGATTCAGTTTTATCCAGAATGTCTATTATTTGAAAAATAACCTAGAAATTCACTACATATCCTGTTAAGAATCCCAAAAGTCTTTTTTTCTGTTTAAAACTTGTACAAGATGATTTCAGAATTTTTTTAATTTTATTTTTTTGTTCTAATTTGTTATATAAGACAGCAGAATGCATTACAATTCATATTACACATATAGAGCACATTTTTCATACCTCTGATTGTACACAAAGTATATTCACACCATTCGTGTCTTCATACATGTACTTAGGGTAATGATGTCCATCTCATTCCACCATTTTTTTACACCCCTTTCCCCCTCTTTTCCCCTCCCTCCCTTTGACCCTATCTAGATTATATCTATCTTCACATGCTTGCCCTCCCAACCCAACTATGAAACAGTCTACTTATGTCAGAGAAAACATTTTGCATTTGTTTTTTTGAGATTTGCTAACTTCATTAGCATTATATTCCCCAACTCCATCAATTTACCTGCAAAATCCATGATTTTATTATCTTTTAATGCTGAGTAATGTTCCATTGTGTATATATACCAAAGTTTCCCTATCCATTCATCTACTGACAGGTTGGTTCCACAGTTTATCTATTGTGAATTGTGCTGCAATAAACATAATATTAGTAGACAGGTTGACCAATGGTACAGAATAGGGGACACAGAGACTAATCCACATAATTACAGTTATCTTATATTAGACAAAGTAGCCAAAAACATGCATTGGAGAAAAGATAGCCTCTTCAGCAAATGGTGCTGGGAGAACTGGAAATCCATATGCAACAAAATGAAATTAAACCCCTATCTCTCACCATGCACAAAACTCAACTCAAAGTGGATCAAGGACCTAGGAATTAAACCAGAGACCCTGCATCTAATAGAAGAAAAGTAGGCCCCAATCTCCATCATATGGTATTAGGTCCCTACTTTCTTAATAATAGTGTAAGAATTAAAATCAAGAATTAATAAATGGGATGGATTCAAACTAAAAAGCTTCTTCTCAGCAAAAGAGACAATCAGTGAGGTGAAGAGAGAGCCTACAGCTTGGGAGCAAATTTTTCCACTTGCACATCAGATAGAGTACTAATCTCTAAGGTATATAAAGAACTCAAAAAGGTTAACACCAAAATAACAAATAACCTAATCAATAAATGGGCCAAGGAAAGGAACAGACAGTTCTCAGAAGGTGATTTACAATCAACAAACATATGAAAAAATGCTCATCATCTCTAGCAATTACAGAAATGCAAATCAGAACTACTCTAAGATTTCACCTCACTCCAATCAGAATGGCATCTATTAAGAATACAAATAACAATAAGTGTTGGCGAGGATGTGGGGGAAAAGGCACACTCATACACTACTGTTGGGACTGCAAACTGGTGCAGCCAATCTGGAAAGCAGTATGGAGATTTCTTGGAAAACTTGGAATGGAGCCACCATTTGACCCAGCTATCCCACTCCTTGGTCTATATCCAAAGGACTTAAAAAAACAGCCAATACAGGGACACAGCCACATCAATGATTTCAGAATTTATACAAAGTGCCTTGATCAGCCAAGATGTTCTTGAAGAAAACACAGTCTGCGTTTTCTGTATTTTGTCCTCCCAGGCAGTAAACATTACTATAAAGTAATAGTAATTAAGAATAAATACATGAATGGCTCCAAAAGGGACAAATAGACCTGTGGTGCAGAAGAAAGAGTCCACAAACAATCTGACACACATTGGTGCCAGGTACGACCAGAGGTGGTGCTGAAGATCAGTGCAGAAAGTGGCCTCTTATGGAGGTGGCACTAAACACCTGAAATCTGTGTAGGAAAATGACTCACGGGACCCCACATACAAATTAGCGACACTTTCCTTGTTAAGAACTTAAATGTAAGGTGCAAACTTATAAAGATTTCTGAAGATTACAGGAAAATATCTGCCTGACTTTAAAGTACAAACATTTTTTTTAAAAAAAATTTAGACATAGATTACAAATTGTAAAAGAAATATTGAGAGAATCCAAGAATGTGGCTCAGTGTAGAGTGCTGGTCTAGCATGCTCAAGGCCCTGGGTTCCATCCCCAGCATTGAAAAGAGCAAAAATCAAAATGAAAAAGGAAAACTCAGAACTATTCTATTAAAATATGTCACTAAACAGAGAGAAAAGATAAACTAAATGGTAGGAGGTGATAGTTTTAATCCATTTAACTAAAAAAGCATTAGAATCCAGGTTGTGTTAACTGTTATAAATCAATAAGGAAAATATAAGCTTTAGAAAATATGTGAAAAAACAGAAGAGGGAGCCTCTCAAGGGTGGAAACATGATGGTCAACGAATGTTTAAGCAGTGTTTGGGGTCCTGGCAATCGAGGATATAAATTAAAATCAAGTCGGTATTCATTTTACACTGACCGTATTGTTTAATATTAAAAGGTCCCACCAAGAACAGTAATGGTAAAGACTTCAAATGAAGATCGTTTGCTACTAGTGGGAGCAAAGCTCTGTGTGATCTTTTTTGAAAACTGGCATTCATCGTAGAACAGGTGGGGCACATGCCCCAAATCTTTTTATTTTTTATTATTTTTTTAAATTTTTTTTTTAGGTGTAGATGGACACAACACAATGCCTTTATTTTTATGTGGTGCTGAGGATCGAACCCGGGTCCTGCCCTTGCTAAGGGAGCACTCTATTGATGAACCACAATCCCAGCCCCAAATCTTTTTATTTCTAAGAGATTACACAGGAAGCTAAGGAACTGTTCCACAACTCCACAACAGAACGGGTCCCATGATGTTCCCACAAACATGCTTGAGATAAATGAAATAAAACAGGGAAGTACACCAAAAATCCATCAACCTTGGAGAAGTCTGTCTGGAAACATCTGCATAATGACGTATGGACAGCAATGAATGGAATTCACAAACTTGCTGTTGGAACAAAGAAGCAAGTGGGGAAGCATGCAGACTGTAGCTTCATTTATTAACTTTCAATAGCATGCAAAGACAATATATTATTTAGGGTTCATGCCAAGTTAGTAAAAAAAAAATAATGAAGAAAAGCAGGATATTGTGATTCCAAAGTCAGGATGAGGACTCCTTGTTAGTGAGATGAGAGATGGGATCAAGGAGCTCAGCGGTGGAATACTCACCAGGCATGCAGAGGCCCTGGATTCCATCCCCGGCACCAAAACAGAACAGAACAAGAAACACCAAAAAACCAAAACCAGAGAAGAGGACATTTAGATTCCAGATCTTTCAAGGACCTGGCGTGTTCTCCTCCCCAGCTTGGTGCTTTCTTTCTTTGTTATGCATTTGTTTTAAACCCACTTCCATGTATATGATCTTTCAATTCAACTGTGCTTTAAGTGATATGAAAAAAAAACACTAAAGTAGGCACAGGCTAAGCCCAGGTCTCCCCACCAGGAGCGCCCCTGTTGTAGCAGTGAATGGCCACCCTGTGACTGTGCTGCCTGGAGCCACTCTTCCAGAGGATGCACCACTTCTTCCTGGGTAGGGTGAAAAGTTCAAGTTCAGCATGTTGAGCTAGGTATTCCCCAGAAAGGCTTGCTTCCTCTGCTAAACGGCCTCTGTTGGCTAGCTATCGTTGAGGAACGTCTGTGCAGGATTCCGTCTCTCTCATGATTTTCTGCCTTTTAAGAGCTGGAACTTAGTTTCTCACCTTTTACCATAGTGGGCTGAACCCAAGGACCTGCTCCAATGAGTAAAACAGGGCAGGCATAACAGTGTGTGAGTTCTGATATTAGTCACAGAGGGCAGACCGGCCGCCTCCTTGGACGAATCCTCTCAGATAAGCCAAGCCTTGCTTGAGGATCCCCCATGGGGCCTCTGGAGAAGCCAGTGGTGTGCAGAACTCAAGTCTCCGGTGAAGGCCCACCTGCCAGCCTCGGTCAGTCCTCAGATGACCTCGACCTTGGTCAATATCTTAACTGATACCCCATGAGGGACCTGAGCCACAGTCACCTTGCCAAGCCAATTTATGAATTCCTGGCCTACAGAAATCGTCATTTTTTAGCCCCTGAGTATTGGGGAAATTTGTTGCGTAATCAATCACTACCTGGGACTAGCACACTTAGCTTTCTCTGGACCCCTACCTGCGGGTCCTGCCTAACCTTGTACATTGCTTTAGATATAAAGATGGCTCAGCTGCCTTGGCCTTGACTGGCCTTAGGTCTGCAAGGTCCTCCTCTGTCTCTGGCTTATCTTTTGCTGGTTCTTCTCCAGTTGCATTGCTGAAGTATGTGTTGACTCTCAGATTTTCTGAAGCCAAAGCACCTTAAAGAAATACTTTCCTCCAGATGTAAGAGGAGTGCTGCAGGAGCCGAGGCAGGAGCCTGAAATTCTGTTTTTGTAGTGGGGGCTCCCAGACCCCATAGATATTCATCGACTCCTACCACCTGCTCCACCTGGAGTATAGCATTTATCCCTTCAGAAGACAAGAGCCTTTCAACTCTTTCCTTGTCTATGGTGCAAACAATGGTCACCCACGAAAGTCACCCACTTGGAGGAATCTGTGTCTTCTCTTGAGTAGAGCAGACAGGCAGGGTGAATCTGGGGTCTGCGGGCAGCAGGCTGGGAGCGCTCAAGGGCTGCTGTTGCCAACCACAGAGGCATTTCTTCTTCAGTTTGGCTCTCGATGTCTTCCAATTAATTGGATGAGGCCAACCCATCTCCTTCCTGTGTTTAAAATGTAAACTCATCGTAGCTCCCAAGCACATCCAAAGATACCTCAGGGCAATACTGACATCTGTGTTTGGATGACCGCCAAGGGGACATCAACGACTATCACAAAAGCAAGTCTAACCCAAGACTGATTTCCCCCTCAGTCTCCGCAGATCGATGAAAACCAACCACAGCTGTGTGTTGAAGGTGGCAGACCAGGTGCCACTCCACGTCGTAGGCCCTCACCGAGGATTCAGCCTGGCTGGCCAGGGGAGAGCTGAGGTCCTGGGTTGTGCTGAAGACAAGTCTTGTCACAGTTGACTGCCATTGGACCCCACCCGAGCTCTTCCCAGGAGAGGCAGGTTGCCAGCCCTTTCAGAGCAGGGTCTTTCTCCTGCCGTCGACTGCCAGACCTGGGTATCAGCCTGCACACGGCACATACCACAGAGCCAGGAGGAGACCCGGTGCCCACTTCTGATCCTGAGCTCCTAAATTTTCTCCAGGCAGTGCTTCCCAGCAGGACCTGTGTGTGGCGAGGAACATGTCCTTGGCCGAGCAACTGACAAGCAAAGGTCTTACAAGAGAGACAAATGACAGGTGCCTCTTAGGGAAGTCCCTATCAGCTGCCACGTGACAGATGGACTCTCTCCTAACCAACCAGGTCATAGCCAGTGTCTGCCTCTAGGAGCCTGAAGAATGCCATACTGGCTTTCCGCAGGCTGCCCGGCCCGGGCCTAGCGAGCTGGCTGAGCCCCGCTCCTGCTGCTGCTATCCCGGAGCACTGCCTGCCGCACCCCTGCTGAGCGCTTCCCTGCTGGGCTGTCAGTGCACAACGGATTGCAATCTTGCAACCCGGTTGGGCACAAAAACACAAGCCAGTCAAACTGAGACAAAGTTTTATTTTTTTGAGAGGCCGTGTGCGTCCCCTAACAAGTGGGTCCACACGTGTGTTCTACCTGAGCCGGGGGGACTCCACTTCCCCCGGAACACCCTCCTACCAACCTTTCCCAACCAATGGGAACTCTCCCATTACAAGAGTGACATGAGTAACCTGAGTCCCGAAACGGGCCCAGGTAAACAGCAGGAGACAATTACCATAATGTAACTTAACATAATCATAATCTGAATGGCTGGTTGGCAGTCACTAAATCCAAAGGTGCCTGTATCAATATTTTTGCTGTGGCTCCTAGCACTGGCTCTGTCCCTGTGAGAAGAGACTGGGGCTCTCGGCTTCTGCCAGCAGGGCTACCACCAGCCCACAGAGCCCCCTTGTGCAGATTGGGAAAGGCACCTGCTCTGGGCAGACAAACTCTCTGGGCAAATGGTTCACAGCCAGGTGCCACTCTGTGGGTGACACAGCCTTGAGTCAGGCAAGGGTTGGTGTAGGGAGCCCAGGCCCCACCTTAGCCTCCACTGGCCTCCAGTCGAGCACCTCTCTGCAGGGCCCCATCTGCACAGAATGAGTCCCCCCAGGACTCAGTGATTTGATGGTGACCTTAAAGATTCTTCCAGAGACTAGGAGAAACATGGGAACAAATGCTGGAGGTCCTTTGTGTTCCCAGCCAGAGATCACATGCCATCAGACTGCAGAGAGTCTGCAGGCTGTGTCTTTGGAGATCAGAAACACTCTTTCCTGCACAGGTACCTCAGTAGCCCCCCTAGCAGGGCCTGAACTTGGAGCTTGGTAAAGATGTTGCCAGACCCCATGACCAGGGCTGCAAGCCGCTTCCTTTGAGGAGAGCAGATACCTTGCACGTACGTATTTTTCACACATCATGGTACGAACTGGATACAAATTGAGGATGTTATGTTGTTCATTTCCAGTTCCTTCCCCCAAGGGCGCTGCCAGGGACTTTTGGATTCCGGAAGCTTCAGTCAGAGTAAACTCCTCAGATGGCAAGGCTCTGCCCGGTGCATTCTGCCGGCTCTCCATCTCCAGGGCACAGCTCTCTCCTCACTCTTCCTTTCAGTCCTGGAGCCCAGGGTGTTTCCCATTGAGGCTTCTGTATTATGGTGCTCCCTGGGCCTCAGGGGTGCCTTCATGACCTGCTCTGTCCCCCTCTCTCAGCTGTTTCCTCCCAGGCTTTTAGGCAGACTTAGTCAGTTCAATACCAAGATGGTTGCTGAAACTCAGCTCGTGGGCTGGCTCTCACCCTCAGATTACTGAGAGATTTTAGGCTGACTGGTTCTGTGTTTGGAGTGGGGGTCCTAAGCATTCCTAGGCTGTTCATCTGTATTCCTGCATCCTCCTAGACATGACGCCCACATGTCTTCAGACACTCCCAGATATCCTAAGGGGCAAACCCTGCCGCTGTCAGGAATCGCTGGTGTCCATCATTGGCATCTGGGCCACTCCAACAGGGAAAACACGTTTCCTTCCCAGTGGTCCCGAGGGGAGTCCTGGAATGAAACCTCACTGCCTGGCAGATGTCATCCCTGAGCCCAGGACTGTGACCAAAGGCAGGCAGCACATGACTTGGTCAAGCTGAGTTCCCTAGAGCCACCATTTGGTTCAGCCGCACTCTAACCATTGGTGGTTAGGGAGGATGGTGCCCAGGGGAAGGAGGAAATCATGACCACAAGCAAAGAATGGTCACCTGGTCTGGAGGAAGTCACTTCTGAGGAGACTGCATTCTCCCATGGAGTAGTTTGCTGTGGGCCTGCTTCCTGCCAATGTCATGGTGGTCCTCAGGTACCAAGAAAATTCAGATTATTTAGGTAGTTTAATTAATAGGGAAGAGATCCTTAAAGGGGCCCGATGTCCTCTAAATTGCATAGAAAACATTTTTGCATTTGTGAATGTTTCAGTTGGAGGCCTATTGTTTTCATGCAAGGTTTACCACCAGCCTGAGCTTTCAAAAGCAACAGCTTAACGATGGCCTTCCTGGTTTCAGACCTTTTAATGGTGACTTGAGTACGGACCTAGGAAGAGCTGTTTAGACTTAACTGAGCGGCGCCCTAAACAAATCTCTTAACTTGGTTGATGTGGACCCACAACTACTTTATGTTAAACTAACATCATTTGTAGATAATGAGTGATGAATTGAGATAAATCCAAATATTCTCTGTAAGTGAATCGATTAAGATTCTCCATTTTTCTAGTGAAGCTGAGAAATTAAGACCAGATGACACTAACCTTAATGTTCATGGCTTATCCACATCAGAAGCTCCAAAACGTGTGTTTCATGCAAGGAACCCCAGTTAGGAAAGTCCCGAGTATCTGCAGTTTTGCTTCTGTCCAAAGGCTACAGATAGCCTGGTGGTGAGTGGTCACAGCAGCAGGAGCCAAGTCAACAAAACTTCCCGCCAAGCAGCAGCTCATGGCAGCTTCTAGGAGGCGAAGGACCCAGCGGGATCAGAGGCCAACATGCCAGTGGCTTGCACTGTGACTTCAGAACCCACGAGCTGCTGGGACCGCTCCATGGTATCTGGGCGCCAGTGGGTGAATGGTTCACATGTAGATGTGGTTGGGGTCCACAGGGTGGCAGGAACGTGAGAGGTGCGAGCGGGTTGGGGAAAAAGCAATGCCTGCCCTTTACATGGCCACAGGCTGGTCCAATTCTGTGCCTCCCCCGAAGAAGACTTCTGGCTTTCTCTGATGGACACGGCCAGCTCTGCTGTGACTATGCCATAATCCCCGTGCCTGTCTGTGGACCTGAACTGGAGGCCATCAGGCCATTTTCTCAAGACCCCTATGACTTTTATGTTGAGTTTCTGCCCCTGGGTCTTGTGGCTTTGATTCTCTTGCCCAGCCTCCAGGAGCCTCTCTGATCTCCTTTCCCCAATCCCCCACCCAGTCCCTTTCCTGTCCCTCTCCCTTCCATCCCATAAAAACTGTCCAGGATCGAAAAGAGATACAAGAGCTTATGAAGTTCCTTTCACACCAAAGAACTCCAGGAAAACCAGGTGTGTTTCCCTGGTGTTTCTTGAGGGTTCTCTACACTGGTGGGGATGGACGGGCGGAGGGACTGGAAGTCCCAGCCCTGGAAGTCCCAGCGAAGCTGAAGGCGGCCACAGGGAAGTCACAGGGATGGGGGGGGAGCCGGGAGGACTGCCTTCCTGTTTCAGAGGAATTGCTCTGATGGTCTGGCAGCGAGTGACCTGGAGGGGAGGAGCGGGCTGCAGCCTGACCCCAGCGCTCACAGGCCTGCAGGCGATTAACTTTCTTGGAGTGCTGAGCGGAAGCAGAGTCCACTGCCACGAGGCAGATTTGCTGATGGACGTTGTGGCCAGAACATTAGGGGATAATCTTGAACTTGAGGGGAGGGAAAGACAGAAATTTCATGGACAAATCCCACGCCTTTCAGGACAGGATAAGAGCCTCTGGTGACAAGAACAGTTTCCCAGAGATGGCACCTGGGGCAAAGCCAGGCCACACGGAGCTGATTGGGAAAGAAGTGGGCCCAGGTGACTAAGGGATTGAGCCAGAGCAGGGACAGCTGCTTGTCCTGGTGGGACTCGAGTCTTGGAGTTCATGGGAACGTGTCACCAGAGTGACTTCAGAGAGTTGCTTCCAAGCCCGGCTGAGGGTCTGCCTGACAGGAAGGGCAGACCACCAGGCTGGGGCTGAGCCCAGGGGGGCTGGCAGACTTTCCACTGCCCGCCCTGGGGCTGCCCTGTTCCCTCACCTCCTGGTCTGTTCCGTCTCCCTGACAGGCCCTGCCGCACCACGGCCTGCTCACTGCTCGTCCTTCAAGGACCATCTCAGACCTCCATCCCCTACATCCTGAGGGCCTGGGCCGTCTTCAGGGCTTGTCTCACTCTGCGGCCTCTCCCCCAGGTTAATCCCATACGGTCTCACACACTGTCTTTCTGGAGGCTGTGAAAGTGAGTAGGTGAGCCCACGTGGCACCTAGGGTTGACATCCTCCGTGGACTCTGGTCTACTTGGACATCTGTGAGCATCTCAAACTTTGCATGTCTCCAAATAAAATCAAACACCTGCCATCGTCAAAATCAAATCTGCTGGCTCCACATTTCAGACAATGTGCAGAATCAGCTCAGTTCTCAGCACCTCCACCAATACCCCCCCCCTGCAGTCTGCCCTAGTCCTGGTATCAGTTTTCCTGCATTAACAAACATCCTCCAAATCTCAAGGTCATGACAACAGCACGGAATTCTCACTTGTGCACCGTATCAGTGGCCCTGTTCAAATGCTGAAACTCTGCTCATGCATTTTTTTAATTCTAGGACCTGAGTGGAAGGAGAGTCTCTGGGTTACAAGAGTCTCTTGTGGAAGAGAGGGAAAGAGCAAGAGGCAACCAGGCAATGGCCTTAGAACTTCAGCTGAGATGTAGCCTCTGTGCGTGACCCTGGAGCCCAAGCAAGTCACTTGGTGAAGAGCATGGTCAGTAGTGGGGGGTTGTGTATATTGTCCCTGGCAAAGCATACAAAGCAAAGGATGCAAAATTCAGTGGCTGTCAGGGACCACCCACAAGGTCCCATCTCTCCTAACTTTTCTCTTTCTCCTCTCTCCTCTCTCCTCTGCTACAGCAGCTAGACCAGCCTTTCAAAGCCTCCGTCCACTATGCCACTCCCCTGCCCAAGTCCTCCACAGGATCTGGGACACGCAGAGCAAAAGCCCAGATCCTCACCATGGCCAACAACAGCCTGCAGAATCTGCCCGCCTGAGGACTCGCCTGCTCTTTCTCAGCTCTCTTACCCCATTCCAGGTGCCAGAGCGCCAGCTGGTCCTCAACGCCCTTCCGTCACAGGACCTTTGTCCTTGCGGTTCTTCCTGCCTGGGTGTTTCAAGGCCCCCCTCACTTCCTTCAGGGCCCTGCTCAGATATTCTCACTCCCAGGCCCACCCTGCCGGACACGGCAGCCCAGGCGGCACCTGGCCACACATCCTGATCCACTGTCTCAACATCACCCTGTCCCACCTTCACTCATCTGTGGGTCCTCCCCAGAAGGATCCTTCTCCAGGGTGGGGACTGGGCTTGTTCACAGCAGGGTGCAGGAGCAGGGCCTGCAGCTCACCCCTACCTGGTCTCCGCCCTCCCATGCCCAGGTGATTTTGGATTCTCCAGACGTCAGCTTTTCCCCCAGCCTGGTTGCCAGCCTCCCCTTGTCCCCTGGAGTCACTGACCCAATCCACCGCCTGGGCGTTGGAGGAGATGGGATGAAGCGCTGGCTGCCCTGGAGCCCTGGGGCAGGAACAGAGGGGCCAGGAACAGCCAGAAGTGGTGTGTGGGGCTCAGCCAGCAAAGGGCCCTGGCCACAGGGAGAGCAAGGCTCTGAGACGAGCCAGAAACGGGGGCTGGCCCAGGGACCCCGGCACTAGAACTTCTGCGGTTTCAATACCTGCTGTAGGAGGTGGGCCCCGTGGGGCTTTAAGAGGTGATCTGTGCTCTGTCCTGATACAGGGAGCAATCCCTGTATGGGTTGTCTGAAGGGTGGGTCTGCTCTAGAAGCCAATTTGGTTAGTTAGGTCTCTTGCCATATGATGCCCTGTGCTGTCTTGGGACTCTACCAGCAAGAAGTTCATCACCAGAGGTAGACTCTTGACTTTGGACCAGAAACGTGAGCCCAAATAAACCTTTTTTCTTTATCAAGTACAAGTCTGTGGTATTGTGATGTTAGTAACAGAAAACTGACTGTGAAACATAACCTCAAAATAAGGCACAGAGAGACTGCACTGGGCGGGTGAGGGCCGGCCGGACGCGGGCTGAGCCAGAGTCGTCTTAGCCTGCAATGCTGCCCAGCGCCAGGCGATATGCCCACCTGAGAGGGCCCAGTGCAGAGCCGGATTGTATTCACAGCTTGGATGTGTGATGTTTTATTTGGCTTTTTCCTATTGATAGACTTTTGGGTTGGTTCCAATTTGTTATACAAATAATACAGCAATGAGTAACCATGGAGAGACAGAGGGAAACCAGCAGAAGCCATGAGTGGTCTGCATTTACATGTAAAAAGAATCTTTAAAAAAGTGTTTAGAACATGGGTTTATGTCTAAATGCCTGTAATGCCACCTGGGAGCTTCTAAGACCTACATCAGACCCAGCCGCCGCTGCAGGTTTTTCTGATTCTGCCCAGTACGTCTCCTAAGGCTCAGCTGGACCTTTTTAAAAGCATCTTGGGTGCATGTGGTGGGTGCGGGCTGAGAACCACAAGTGTGAGAAGGGACGGTGAGTGCGTGGAGGAGCTCTGCAGGGAGAGGTGAATGAGGGACTGGACCTTCAGTGAGGGGTTTCAGTGGGAGGAGTGGACACAGGGTTCTTTTTAAAGGTCAGCTCAGCTGTGGTATGATGTGGCCCTCCTGCCCCATCTTCATTCAAGTGCTAATTAATTAAGGCCCACATTACTTTTTGAGGGGGCTGGGTCCATCACACACTGTTAGAATCTTCTTTGTAGACCAGGATGCTCTGGCTCAGAGAGGTTAAGGAGCCTGCCCAAGGTCACAGAGCTCAGAAATGAGAGATTCACACCCAGGTCTGAGAGGGGCTGGTTTTCTCTCACTGGGGGCTTCTCAGAAGGTGGCAGGACCTGCAGACAGCTGGGCTTTACCTTTGCTGTTCGTTTGCTTTGGCTTTTCTCAGCCTTCTCTTTACCCTTGGCTTCCTACTGACTTCAAGGAGATTATTCCAGGGTGAGGCTTGTCCCTAGCTAAGTGCAGATGGTCCTGGCCTCTCTTTCCCTCCTGGGAAAGGGGCAGCCAGCGCCTCCAGGCTGCATTATCAGTCCCATGATTCCCCAGCCCCCACCAGGAAGGCCTCCACAAGCCTGGGGGGCCAGCAGCCCCCTGATAGGAGCAGAGGAAGGGAGCACGCCCCCCCCACCTTCTGTCCCTGATAAGCCCAGCAGGCCTAGGAGGCCAGGCCGGGAGTGTGAGCCAGCCAACTCTCACCGGAAGAGTCCTGGGTGGTTCTATTGTTCGCTGTCCTGGGACTGCCCACAGAGCAGCCTTATCTGAGGCTGGCAGGGGAGGGGACATTTTTTAAAGCCAGGGGCAGGACCTTTGGCCTTGAGGGATCCTGAGGCTTAATGTCTCCCCTGTACTCGGTGCTGGGCAGGCTGGAGCCAGGTCTTGGGGCGCAGCCTGCAGGCACACACTCACATGAATGTCCCCGTGTGTGTCTTTACATGCGCCTGTGTGTCTCGGGTGTGTATGTGTGTCCCTGTGTGTGTGTGTGTGTGTGTGTGTGTGTTCCTGTTTGTGTGTATTTTTTTCTTTTTGTGGTGCAGGAATGGAACCCAGACCCTTGTGCTAGGTGAGCATCCTAGCCCCAAGCCGCACCCGGCCATGGGCGTGCATGGTGTGGGCTGGTCTGCAACCTCAGCTCTAACTCCTTTGAAACTCCTTTCAGTTGCTGTTGGTAGGAAGAAGTTTGGAGCTTCTCCCCTTCTTCCTGGAAGACAGCCTAGGTTAGTATGATTTCTAAGAGCCCCTGTGGTCACCAAGCCTAGAGGGCCCAGGACTTGGGAGGAATTCTGACCAGAGTCTTCTAGGTAGGTGCCCTGCCTGAGGGCTCACAAGTGCTGGGAGGAACACGGTGGCTCCACTAGGTGGCGCTGGAGCTTCACGCACCCAGCATTGCAGATGGGGGAACCCAACCCATTTCCTAACTCATTTGCCTGCTGCTATCATTTTATTTCCCAGGCTTCTCTTATCATTCTAGAACAATTTATAGGCCAGTTGTAACAGCAGCTCATGGAACTCCTTGAAGACTTAGTTGTCTTTATTTGCCTCTTTTTTATGGGCATTTAAATTGAGGCCTTGCTAGAGGCTGGGGTGGAGGGGGCCTCAGTCCCTTAGCCTTGTTCATTGGTCAGAGGATGAAATATAAATTGATTGTGATGACCTCGATCAAAATATATCCTGGGATTTTTGGGCTGGAGATGTGGATCAATGCTTAAGTACACTTAGTTTTGACCCCTGGCCAAAAAAAAAAAAAAAATAGATAGATAGATAGATATAGATCTCCTGGATTTTTCAAAAGCACCTTGTGATATTCCTGCTTCTCATGAGTTGGATATCATGCAATTTAGAATGGGCCTTTCCTTTGTAGAGTGAGGACAGATTGACCATGGCATTTTAAGTGGTGGCTGGGTACAGAAGTCCTCTTAAAGCTCTTGGGACATGAGAGCAAGATGGGAAAGAATCCCTCTCAAGGCCTCCCTGCTGCCGATTGGAGACTGCTTCCTCCATGCCAGAGCAAGAGCTGAGGGCCTTCAGAATGGTCCGGCTCCTGGTCTCCAAGTCTCTCTCAGGGGCCCAGTGTCCGGGCAGAAGCAGCCTGGCACCAGGGCTCCTGGCTGTCAGCCAGTGTCTGTGTCCTTCCTGCCTACCTGGTGCCCAAGACAGGAATAGCATTGGCAGCTCCAGCTCCTGGGCCCTACCCAATTTGGGGCCACCAAGGTGCTGTGCTGAGACTCTTTGAGGACCTCTTAGGCTACCCCCTGCCCATCGCAGTCCTTCAAAGGCCCACATTTTAGGGCCCAGCTTAAAGGACACATTTCCCACTTCAACCTTGTATGACCTTCAGCTCAGAACCCTCGCAGTCTCCTCCCCTTGTCTGACCCAGGCAGGCGCGTGGCACATTTCTATCTGCCTGCCTACACGGACAAGAGAGGAGGCAGAGGGGTTCCTTACTGTTCCTTGGAGTCTCTCTCTTGTCCCCAAGGTTCCTGGGGTGCGAGAAAGCTGCCCCCTGCCTTAGAAGGGAGATGCCTTAGAAACTCGTTCTTTGGAGGGTGGGCTGAGTCTTACATTCAGAAACTAGGACTGACGCTTGGAGAGACTGGCAAAGACCCCGTGAAAGCAGAGGGAAGGGATGGTTTGGGGGGGAGAGAAGAAGGAAGATATGCAAGACTCTTAAAAAGAAATGATGGTACAGGCTTGCCCAGCATGCCAGAGGCCCTGGATTTGGTCATCCTCAAAAAAAAAAAAAAAAAAAAAAAAAAAAGAAAGAAAGAAAGAAACAGACATTATTATTACTTTGTGTATCTATGTGACTCCATGACCAATATGATTCTGCAACCTGGTCTCAGAAAAATGAGAAATCATGTCCCATCTGATTCAAATGTATGAAATGTCAAGGTCATTGTACTGTCATGCGTAACTAATTAAAACAAAAATATTATATATAGTATATATGTGTGTGTGTGTATATATATGTGTGTGTGTATTTTTACATATATATGTATGTACATGTACAAAAGAAATAATCCGGGTCGGTAACCCTCTGGGCGGCAGAGGGCCGCTACCCTGGGACCCGTGCAGGCGGCTCCGGCAGGTGGGTCGATACCGCCCTCCTCCAGGAGGCGGCGCCGGTGTCCCCTAACCTGCGGCCCGCAGCCCCGCCGCTCGGGGTCTTCAGGCTCCAGCTGGAGCTTCCAAACCGCGGGGAGGAGGCTTCCATCACGGGCCCTAGAGGCCGGAGGAGGACTCATCCCCGTGACACCTGCGTGGGCACCGCCCTGCCCCGACCCTCTGGCCGCGGCCCTGCCCGCAGCTGGCGGTGACTTTTCAGTCCTCACGGCAGGGCCAAGAAACGGGGCTCTGGGGACAGCGAGCTTGCGCGACACCCAGCCACCTCCCGCCGGCCTGGGAGGGACCCTGGCTGCCCGCCTCCTGCCGCCGCCCTGTCCCTGGTCGCTGGCCAAGCTGAGGGCCCCAGGGGCCGCCTGCGAGCTCCAGGCCAGAGCCCGGGGCTGGCTGCTTTCTCGGGTGGGCGGTGTCCTAAAGGGGGGCGCCCTGGCTGCAGGAGGGTCTCCCCAGGTGCAGGCTCCTTCCAGGGGGCGCTGGCCTCCTCCTGCCCAGGCCCAGGGAGGACTCCTGTGATCCCCTGTCCCCCTCTGCCGAGTGGAAGGCCAAGGAGACAGGCTGCTTCAGGGCCCCTCAATCCACGTCAGAGTTAGATATGAAAAAGGGAAAGGAAGAAAGAAGGCCAGAGGAGGCCAGCCCCTGACCCCGAGTCTCCATCCCCTCCAGCCTCCTTCTCTCCCTCCCTCGCCCTTTGTTTCTCGTTTCCTTCCCTCTCTCTTCTCCCTGGTGTAGGGTGGGAGCACTGGTCACAGCCAGCAGAGACTGCGAGTCCACAGCTGGTCAGATTTTCATGGGTGCACACATAAAGCACTTGAGGACCTTGTTCACATGCAGACTCGGGGGCCTGGGCCTGGGTGGTCCTGAGTTCTGCATTTCCAACCAGCCCCCAGACCCTTGACCTGTGGCAGTCTAGACAGAAAGGCCTGCGGGAAGAACAGAGTTCCCCGTGTGGCCGCAGCCTGTCCGTGGCTCTCATGAGCGTCTCCACATCTCCACGGGAATTGATGACGGATTGCACCCTGCAGTGCGCCTGGCTCTCACCAGGACAGCTAGACTCCGAACCACCTCAGACCTGCTTCTCTGAAGCCTGCAGCTTTGTGTCATGTCTCTTGGAGATCCTTTGAGCTCCACCATTTCTCATCAAGACAGGAGGCGGAGGACTAAAAGCAAGTGAAAAGGGAGAAATGGACACTTGGGGGCCACATTTGGGGGCATTCCCTTACTTTTAAATGGTAAGTATATTAGTCTGTTTTCCATTGCTATCACAAAATGCCTTAGACTGGGTATGTCATAAAGAAAAGAAGTTTACTGAATTCATAATTTTAGAGGTTGAAAGTCCAAGCCGCATAGCACCATCTCTAGTGAGAGCCCTCTTGGCTACGTCACAAGATAGCTGATGGCATCATGGTAGGAGCATGTGCAAGAGGGAGAGATTGCATAGTGAGACAGAAAACCAAAACGGACTTGGGAAGGACAGGGCTTGCTCTTTTATAACACTCCTCTTATGAAGCCTAACAGTTCCCACAAGGTCTACCTCGGTCACTGCCACGAGCAGGGCCCTCAGTGGCCTAGGTTCCTCCACCTGGACCCACCTTTTAGAGGTCCCACACATCTCCCCAAGGTACCATTCTAAGAATGAAGCTCCCAACACCTGCATCCTTGGGGACACACTTGAACCATATTCCAACCAGCAGTGGGGGAGGAGGGTGGCTGGCACGTGGCCTGCTGGGCTAACCCCGGCCAGCTCCTCTGAGCTTCGATTCCTCCAGCCTGAGAGAGGGCCCTTCCTCTCCAGCAGAGAGATTGGGGTTTGCAGTCTTGGGCAGCCACAGAGGCAACTTTGAACACCATCTGAATTTTGAGGGGTGCAGCCTGTGCTGAGCAGGTGACTCTGGCCCACCCTGAAGTTGGAGAACCACCACCTCCAAGGTCTGTCCAGCTCTAAAGACTTCTCCCACTCAGAGGAGTGAGCTCTGTCCTCCGCGGTCTCGGGTGCTCATGGGAGGTGCTGCTGCACAAGGCCCTGAGTTTACCTGCCCTCCCCCCTCGCTCCAGGAGCTGAGCTAGCTCAGGGAAGCCACCTGGTCCCCGGGGTCCAGGACTCCACCTCCTCATAGCCACCTCCTTCTTTCCTGCCCCCTTTCCCCTGGACTTGGCTCAGCCCATCTCCTGTCTCTTCTCCCTCTTCCTCATCCATCTCTAACGCTTCCCCACACGGACAGCGGATCAACCCTCCTCATCAGATGGCACACGTTTTATTTGCTTCCACGCTATTTCCACGGTCACAAAGAATTCAAAGGAATTCCTCCTGAAGAACCTTTGATTGCTGGCCACTGATCAGGCCCCACTCTTCCTCTCTCACCCAGCAGCCTCGTAGCCACCTGTCAAGCCCAGCTCCCTCAGGGTGGTCACACTAGGGACAGCATCTGTCCAGGGCTCCTTAGCCCTCTGTTTATCCCCGCAGAGTCTTTCCCATGCTGGGACCCGTGCAAACATTCCTCCTGTCTGGTGACTTCCTCTGTCTCCCCACAGCACTGTGAAGGTCGCTACAGAGCTGGGAAGCTCTGGCCTGCAGGGCTGGGGGTGCTCCTCTCACGTCCAGGGCTCAGCCCAGTGCCGAGCACTTTGCAGGTTTGCGGTACATGTTGACGGGCTGAGAAAAGGAAGGAATGACTGCTTGATGGCCCCTCTTGACCACTGACCTTCATAAACTCTAGGAATTTAGGCTCTTCCTCTGACTGGCAAAGGTATTTAGATGGAATCTTTGAGTCTTGAATCCAAAATATAAAAACAAATATCATAGGCCCTCAGTTTATTGTTCCCTAAATAGAACAATGAGAACCATCAGAGGGGACCACAGAGACACCATAGAGCTGTTTGATGGTCACAGAGCTGTTTGTCTGTTTGTCTGATAGGCACAGCTATTGGGGTGTGCCTAGGATTGTTCATGCCTTTACTGGAGGAACTATAACTCTCAAACCATCTTCAAGATCAAGTCCAGTAGAATGGGCATGGGCTGGAATGTCACAGGCAGGTTTTTTGAAAAGAGCCTGGAGATAAGTCTGTTGAGGTTCACTGCAGGTGGACTTCAGAGCCCGGGAGGGAGGCGTCCTTCTCCAGGAGTGTGGATTCTCTTTCTCTTTTTATTTCTGGGTGAAGTCAGACCCTCCCACCTTCCACTTGGTGGAGCCATGGGCGCTCAGGCCGAGGAATCCCCAGGACTGCGGCGGAACACTGTTTCCTCTGCCCTGCCCACGTGCCCCAGGTGATCGGCAAGCCAGTTCCCCTCTGCTTCCTGCGACCACAGCCAGAGACAGGAGGAACAATCAGGAGTCATTATTTCCATAACTGTCCGTGAACAATTTTCTCCCTTAAACCACATCTCTCTGGCCCTGCCCTCAAAAAACAACCCACACCGAGAATATGTTTTCTTAAAAAACCTCAGTCAAATATCTTGGCTGCCTGCCATCTCTTTTAGCAGATTCCAGGAAACAGGGACGCAGGCGTGCCTGTAGAGCCCCGACTTGCGGGTTTGCAGACATGACCGTCCGGTGCCGACAAAGGGGTCAGGTGCGGGCCTCCTGGTTTGTTTTGTCTTCTCTTTCCCCTCGTACCCACAGAGCATGTGTAAGCTTTTGCCCCTCTCTTTTCTGTTAAGGAAATGATTATATTTTACAACCGATCACACGTGAGTGGAGTTTTTTCTTAGGTGCTGGGGTGATAGTGACTGAGAAACTTGTTTCTGCACGGTGCCTGAAACTTGAGGCAGCTGAGCAAAGACACCGAGCTGATTCCTGTGGGCTGCTGGGGCCCGGGGCCTCAGAGAAGTGCGGTGGCCTGTTTGTGAGGTCTCCTTTCCCCTGGAGTCCTGGGAACTCCCTAAGGCTTTGTAAACTGAGGCTTGGTGGATCCAAGAATCCCTGCTTCCTGCAAGCCATCAGAGGGTGAAATCAAGACCTGAGGGACGTCCCCACCCTCTTCCCTTCCTATCCTCCAGACAGCAACACCAGGTGTGACGCAATCTCCTGTTCTGTCATCGTCCCTAGGGAGCCATGACACATGGACCCACTACCTTCTGAGAAAGGTTGGACTTCCGGAGGCCTTGGTCAAGAGCACTCCTCAACAGGTGCGCCCCAGGTCTTTCCCAGGAGAAGCTCCTCGGGACGCCTGGAGGGTTGCCACTTGCCCCTGGGGAGCCAACTTCAGGGACCCAACCAGAGGGCGTTGCTCCATCCAAACTGGAACGACACTGCCCCTGGGTTCCTGAGATCTCTTTGAAAGGAATTCTTTCCCCGTCTCTGAAACTCCTCTTCTCACTGAGCAGACTCCAGAGACGGGGCTGCCTAGGACCCTGTCCTCGTGGTTCATGGCCACTAGTCTTGAAAGACAGCCCCCAGTATCAGCAGAGCAAGGATGAGAGGTGACCAGGGTCACCCCTGTCATTCCAGGGCCCTGAGAGCAATCGTGGACCAAGACCCCACTGGAGACAAACGTTGTCACCACTGTGTGGCCAAGGCACATCGGGCCATGGGCAGTGTCTTGTCTGTGTTATCTCATTGTGTCTTCTCAGGAGAAAACTGAGATTCAGGAAGACCAGCAGGTTGTGCAAGGACACGATCTCACAACTCACATGCTGGGCTGGGGTCTGACCAGCAGATCTCTGCTTTTCACCACCCACTACCCTCCACTGTCCCCTCACTGTGGAGCAGTGCTTTGTCATCACCTGATGCTTCACGCTGATTTCCTGGGCTGGAGACGGGTCAGGACCCTCTTACCTCCATAAAGGAAGACCCCTATCCCTGGGTGCACACCGACTGGACCATAACACACAGCGGCATGCTAGGGGGTCGTAGTCAAGCACAGAGAGCCAGAATCGTGAGGTAAGATAAAACCATGTCTCCTGACAAGAACTTGACACTTCTAAATATGTCACTCAGGCCCCTCTGTGGTGTGGAGGCCTCAGTGGACTCAGGTGGAGTGGTCACTGCCCCCTGCCCCAGTCCTGACACACACAGCCTCGATTCTCTTCCAGTGCCTCTATCTCAGGGGGTGTCCCCGTCTCTCACTGCAGCCCACACTCCCCAGCTCAGGAATCACTGAAGTGTTGCCATGTGGGAACCAACTTTGAGGAAAGAGGAGGATTGGGCACAAAGGGCACCGTCCACCCATTGTGCACATTAGAAAAGAAAATGTCTCTATGGTTCTGAGACTCTCTTCAAGTGAATCTCTTTTTCATTGCCTACACCTCTGTTCTCACAGAGCAACTTTAGTGAGACCCCTCTCCCCACACCCCTAAGACCAATCTATAACTGAATTCTGCCTTTTAACATCTTACAAACTTCAAAACACATCCACTCTTTCCAGGCGCATTGCCGTCCCCAAACCTGGATCAGGGAGAAAGCTGTCCATCTGGTCTACCTGGAGCACAGCACGGTGAGTTGTCTAGGGTGTGGCTCTGCATCCCGACAGCTTGGCTAGAATCCTGTTTGCTTCTTTTGTGTTTCTTTGACTTCTGAATAGCCACCACCATAGTACCTGCTTAATTCGGTGCTTATACTTCATGAAACACTCTGAATTAGGTCAAGCACACAATGGATCAATGGAAACTGCCATCAATACTGCCCACTCTGGCCTTCCTCCATTCCCCCTTGCGGGCAGCACGATGGTCTGACTGGTCTGTTGAAGTCCTTTCCGCAGCTTCCCTTAATATAAAAATGATAATATAAACAAATTGTCTTTGTTGAAGATGCAGGTAACAGTCTTTTTTAGCTGACCTGCCAGGAAGTGCCCTGTGCAGGCCCTGGCCGTCTCTGCCGGCCCGTCCCACACCCCGCTCCCCAGCTTCTCTGGGCTTCACCCTGGGGTTCGAGGCCTTCTGCTCACTGCCCGCTCCCGCCAGGACTGCTTGGGTCTTGCATTTTTCTCATCTAGGAATCTCTCCCCTCCCTTCTCTTTGGATCCATTTCTCCTCATTTAAATCAGTCCAAGGGCCACCTCTTCAGGAAGGCTTCCTCGGCCTCCTCTCACTTGGCCGCTCCTTGCCCTGTGGGAGGTTCTCCATGTCCCTCAACCTCACGTGAGGTCCACGAGCGCGGGCCTGGCCTGGTGCTTAGCCCTCAGCAGGTGTTCAGTACCTCTGTGGTGAGGGCTCCCGGAGACGGCCCCATCCTCCACTTGGAGCAGCCGATGTCCCTGCTGTCCTCAGTCAGCCTGGGCAGTGAGCAGCCGGGTAGAGCTGCCGCCTGTCTGTCCTCAAGGTTTGGCTGGAGGGGAGAAGAATGGTCCCTGGCCATGTCAGTCAGCTTTGCAGCACTGTGACCCAAATCCCTGAAGTGAACAACTTAGAGGAAGGGAAGTTGATTCTGGCTCATGGTTAGTGGGGTTTAGTCAGAGTGGGTGGTCTCCATAGTCCATGAGGCCGAGCACCGTGGTGGAAGCATGGTGGAGGAGCTCAGAGAGAGAAAGGGGAAGGGTCCTCAGGGAGGATGCCCCCTTCCAGGGCACACCCCGGTGCCCACCTCCTCCAGCCATGCGCCACTGTCTGCAGTTACCACCCACTCAGTGCATTCAAACCAGGACGGGCTGGTTGGTCCCACTCTCTCGGTCCAGTCCTTCCCCTTCAGAACATTCCTGCATCAACACAGGAGTTCGGGGGACACCTCACATGCAAACCGTGAACTAGCCTTGGAGTTGTACGACCCCCTGGTACCTTCACGCCCAAGACCGTGAAGACCCTCACGGTGCTGCGCTGCCCGTGGAACCAACGTGTGCCCCACTCGCTCACTGGCAAACACAGGCCCTGAGACATGGACGTGTTCGAGGCCTCACATGGCTGTGGTGACTAAGGTGAGCAGGAGGCCCAGGAACATGGTCCCCCATGTCCTTGTCCTGTGCCCTGCTGTGGGGCCGCAGCAGACGTGCAGACAGGGAAAGGCAGTGGTGGCAGCAGAGAAAGTCTGGCCTCCCCTCCCCCTCCTGCCCTCCGTCATGGGGGACTTCCATCTGCTCCACTTCCTGTTGGATTCCCCAGGAGCAGACTCTGAGGAGGAGTTTAGAGAAGAGGATGTTTATCAGAGTCCTTGAGCTCAGCTGACCCCAGGGGAGGGGAGGTGAAGGGGACCTTGAGTGGGCAGAGGAGATCTGAGCCCACACAGAGCCTGACGGCCCCAGCCATCCCTGCGGGCACTCGGGAGCTAAGGGGCCTGGCAGGGTCGGCTAGGCCAACATGGCCAGAAGCTGCACCTTCACACTCCCTCCTCCATCTGCCGCTGGTCCTGGGTCGCCCTAATTGGGCATCTCTCTGCCACTAAGGCTGCCCTGAAGAGTTGGACACCCTCCTAGGAGCTGGGTCCCCCTGCCCTCCACTGAGTGGGAAGCTGGGCAGGAGTCAGGCCCACCATGCCGGTCCCTGGTTCTGCTTTTTCTGCTCCTTCATCTGCTAATTTAATCAATGGAAAGAATTTTCTGAATGCTGCAGGGTGTCTGTGTGTCTGAGTATGTGTGATTCATGGCTGTGACCCTGACCCTAGGGTGATTGTGGGTCTAAGTAATTAAAATCAAGGAAAGAGCATGGTACCAGGGACATGCCGTTCCTCCATCAGAGCGTTTGTTCTCCACTCCCCTGGTTTCTACTGCTGGAAGTAAAATTTCTGCACCATCGATGCTCATGGAACCTGTGTCCTCGCAGCAGGCCCAGCGGCCGTGGGACCCCCATCCCCCCATAGCTTGCTTCTCTTCTGCACTTTGTTCTCTGCCGGCTTCTCCATGTGCTTGGTGTCTTGTACAGAGGCAGGCACAGCAGATGGCACCTGCTTCTGAGCTCAAGGGGACCCAGAGAGGCCGTGCTCCAGGCCCGGGTTCCGACTCACAGTGCAGCAGGAGGGGAGCGTGGGTCCCCAACCCTCAGGCCTGCTGCTCTTCCAGGTTTCACCCCTTCAGGGTGATGGCTTCCCTGTGCACGCCCTGGAGCTCTGCGTGGTGCTGCTGGGTCACTCATGCTGTGAAACTGAGACCATTTGCTTTCCTCCTGGAGCCAGAGGGCAGGAGTCCAGTTTGGGCCACGTTGCTCCAAAGAAGCCCAAAGGAGGCGGAAAGGAAAGAAGTGGCAGAAGTGGGCAGAGGGCTCCGCTGTGCTTGTAGACGTAGCGCAGCATCATCAACATAATTATTCATTTTCTCATGTTGCCTCTCCGGAAAAATGGGCTCTGGTTTTAGTGGAGTGAAGCTCTGAGTTGGCTGTGATTTTAACTCACTGAGTCTCTGCTCCCCGGCGCTGCAGTCGGCAGGCACGTCTGTGAACCTCTAGTTTTCCACAAGTGGAGAGGAGCTCAGGGCAGCTGGACGGCAGGCACTTCCTTGACTCAGGGCTGCTCTTTTTCTGTCCCTTCCTTTTCATTCCTGTCTCAGTGGGCTCCTGATCTCTCTTGGCACTGGGACTGTGCTGTGGGACTGGCACCAGTAGACACCACTCAACTGGAGCCACCCCGGGACGGCGGCACAGACACTGTGCCTCCTGAGTCAACAAAGAGACACAGGGCTTAGAACCTGGAACTGGGTTTGCTCAAGAGCATCACCTGCTCCTCGGCTCTCCCTGGGGCCTGGGGCTGGCTGGGGTGTGGTGTGTGCTTCGCTTAAAACCACACAAAGGCCAACATTTAATCAACACTCAACAACCCCGTAAACACTCGATTCGCTTACTTTTCCCTGGCTCTGCTCAACTTGATAACAGAGGAAGTGTCCTGGGGAGAGCCAGTCGAGGCCAAGTCAGCAGAAACAGCCCGGCCCCAGAGCTGACACTCGCTGGGGGCCATTTTCATGGATGGGAAGGGGCGTTTGTCACCAAGTCCACTGTGGTTGGCCCTGTTGTGTTTGACTTCCTTGAAGTTCAGCAAGGGGCCATGTGGTTATTATAAAGTGGGGAAAACTGAATGAGAAGACAGTTTCATAGCCAAGTGACAGAGACCATGCAACTAAAGAGGCCAACCATGCGGGACCCCTCGTGCCTGCCATTCCTGCAAGGCCTGCCTCCCTCCTCTGTATGTAAGGCCTCGGGGGCACCCGTGAGGTCAGGAAGTGCCAGGCTAGAATGCTGAGTTGCGACTGTAAGCATGTTGGTGACATGGCTCTGACAGGTGGTACACACAGGTACTTCCCAGAATGTCCAATCCAAAACCATGCTTGTATGGGATGATGGTCTTTAGCAAGATGATTGTGGAAGGATGGCTGCCTCCCTGTGAGGTCAGGAGCTTCTGGGTTGGATCCTGCCATAAATTCCTGATCCTCTTGGAAATGCAGACTCCAGCTGGGGAAGTAAGATCACAGAGGAGATGCAACCGTGTTGGAAGAGCAGGTGAGAGACGGAGCTCACTAATGGTTCGTTTCTTTGCAGGAACAACCTGGTAACAAGGAGCTGAGGTTTTTTTCTTGGGGAGGCCAACTACTTTTGAGGATTCCAAGGCTGGCCCATCTGAAAGTGTGGTTAGGGAGAGAGTTAGGGATGAGTACACCTCTGTCCTTTGATGATCTGGTGGAAGCAGTTCACCTACCAGAATGTGGAATTCTCCAGCCACCGGTCTGCTGGGTTCTGAGTAGAAAGGGGTCGGAGATCAGAAGCACACACCACGGGAGGGACCACAGGGAGATGGAGGAGGGCAGCCTTCCTTGTCTGCTCAGGCAGCAGTGAGGCCCTGCAAGCAGACCTTGGAAAGCTCTGCGTTGGAACAGAAGGGATGCCAATCAATGGGTATCTGTTTTTGGTGGAGTCAAAATCTCAGTCAATTTTTTTCAAGTCAAAATGATCACATCCCATCAATATTTGTCTAGCACTGTTAGATCCAGCAGGGATCCAAGCCCAATGGGTGGAATACCACATAGGAAGGGCTGCCGCACCCTCCCAAGCTGAAACGTGGCCCTGGATGGTAATTAATGGACTTCGTGGCTGTCACGGACATGGTGAGCATCCCCCTGGAGCCTGCCAGGCTTCAAACCTTTTGGTGGAGGACAGAAGAATACCCAAGCACGAGACTTGGCTGCTTGTGTAGCTGACCCAGGCGAAGACCCCAGCATTGGGAATGTCTGGATAAGCCTCCTTCTCCAGGGCTGACACCCTTGAGTTGCTGGGTGCACGGAATGAGAGCTCTCGGTTGCTTCTGGGCACCCCAGGCTCCCCTCGGGGTGTGTGAGAGCAGCAGGGACTTTGGTGACTTCACATCACTGTCCTTGCCTGGGGCTTGGTACCTTTGGCCTTCGGGTCCTCTGGCTGAAGTTCTAATAATCAGATGATGTGCTTCTCTTCAGAGGCAAAACAGGACAGTTGGTCAGCTAGCAGGGTGGACTGGTGGCCCCTGGGCAAGGTGTTGGCTCTGAGTCCAAGGTGCCAGGATTGGGCAAGGGAAACCCTCCTCTACAGTGAAACCAAGGAGGATCCCTGGGGAAGAAGAATGGAGGCTTGTGGCGGGAGTCAGCCTCTGTGGGAAAAGTGGACCCGGAAGGAAAGCAAAGGCAGCGACGGCAGGAGCTGGGGTTTCTGGGACCCTCTGGGGAAAAGGAAGCCGGGGCACCTGTCAGGAAGCCAAGGACACGCAGCCTCCATGCTTCCAGGGCACCTTAGCCTGGAGGGGAACCTGTGGAGTTGACACACTGTGTCCCCTGCCCCTCCCTCCAAGAGGATAAGCCATTTCCATCCTGAACACTCTTCTGAAGTTGCCAGAAGTGGGCATCTGCTCAGAGTATCCCAATCCTGCAGCCACCCTGTGGGGGTCAAGGACACTGCTTCTTCTATCCCCCATGTGGAGGCACAGCCGCATACATTTGGCCTCCTATTGGCCTCCCTCTGTCCTCCTATTTATGATCTCTCGAAAACACGGGTAGGTAGGAGGGGTGTTCGTTTTCTCCTTGATCTTTAGACCTCATTGTTCACATATGCCTTCAGAGAATTATGAAAAATCTATCTGCCACTATGGGTTTTTGTTACCTAAATGCTTTCATCCTAAGTTTATAAAAGCTTATTTCTTGAGAACACACTGGAGGAATACACAATATCCTCGGAGATGCGATAAGATCATGGTGTTGACGCAGAGAATAAATGTGTTGAGTGTTGGGGAGACGGGTCGCGACAGTCTTAATAAACCCCGACACTAGGAGGATCTCCTGGAAGTTTTATCTGCATATTTTACGTCCCACAAAGCACCCAGCTGACATTTATAAGAACAAAGGCCAAAGTGGTGTTGGGTGGGTCTCTCCGCATTGTTGAAAGAGCAAGGGGAGGGAACGTGGGGTAGGAATGTGGGCTTGGGGCCTGGGACGGTGGGGTAGATGAGGCCACCCACCAGGAATCCAGGCCCAGCATGTCCAGATGGACCTCTGCCTTTGGAGCGTGCAAGTGTGCGAGCTGAGAGTCACCCCTGGGCCTTGGCAATTTGGGGGCACAAAGAAGTGACAGCTTTATTTAATACTCTGCCTCATCCTCATTCTCTCTTCTGGACTCATTCAGTGCAAGTGTGGTCTGGTCCGGAGCCTTCTTGATGTCCCCCGAGCTGGGACCTGGAGCTTGTCCGTGAGGGTGTCCACATCAGGTTCCCACAGAGGTCTGCATTCTCTTCCCCATTGTCTCTAGTTTGGAGGGGAAATTCTTGCCACAAACATTGGCAAACCCATGTTCTAGGGACTGTCATTGCCTGTGACATCTGCCCATGGCTGAGAAGCCCGTTGAATGGCATCCCCTCAAAGGATGTGTCTGGTCCCCAATGTCCTCATTTCAGTACCTGTGGATATGACTTATTTGAACAACAACAACAACAAAAAGGTCCTTGCAGGAGTAACTGGGTGAAGAATCTCCAGAGAGGTCCTCCTGGATTGTCAGGCGGGCCCCTAGCAGAGACTGCAGGAGAGCTGCATAGGTGTGTGTTTTCCAGTATTGGAAACCGCGCCACCCGGTGAGGTCTGCCAAGAGCATCTCAGGCCCCAGGGTGTCCTCTAGAGGTGAAAAGAGGCCAGCGCTCGGCTGCACTGCCTTCTGGCTCTGCCTTCTCGGGCTACTTTCCATATGACCTGGGCGAAGTGGAGGCCAGGTGTACAAGCAGCCACGAGAGCTACCAGGAGAACTCGTCCAGGGGGTGTGCGTGGGTCTCTTGGAGTGTCCAGTGTGTGGAAAGCGATCATGAAATCTGAGCTTTGACTTCCTGCCTCATCGCATGGTCATTTCTGACTTCCAGGATCACAAGTTTGAGGAGGGCAGAGGATGGAGGAAGGAGAGCTAGCTAGCTGCACAGTGAATTCTGTGCCACACAGGTGCCTGGGAAGCAGGCTGGGTTCCTGGAAGGTGGGAGCCAGGGCAAGGGTGGCCAGGCCGGGGGGGGGTGCCATTTCCCCACCCCTCCCTTCTCTCAGGGGAGAAAATCCCTCCCATAGTCTCCCCCACAGAATTCCCCTGGGCACAACACCTGAAAAGGTTTCTCCCTTCCCAGCTTTGTAACCATGGGTGGCACTTAACTTAGTGTCTTTAACTGTGAAACAGGGGGTTGGACTGGATGAGAGCCATGGCCTCTTTTAGTGCAAAGAAGTTTCCTCTAGAAAGTCAAGTCTGCTTGGAATGCCCAGCACGCATGTGCAAAGATGCCTCATCAACTGACCCCAGGCCTGAGGTCTTGGTTGATCTGGGTGTTGGTTGATCTGCTTGGACTGTGTAATCAGAAGTGTATCAGAAGCCACTGGGATTGTGGGCATTTTAGGGGCTACTGATTAAAATGTGAGCCAGGCCACTGGAGCCAGTGGTCGGTGGTACTGCTCCATTAACTGTCTGCTTTGGGGAAGGTGGCGTGGGACTCAGGTGAAGTGGTGGTCAGAGTCAAAGACTGCCGAGGCTGAGTTCCCGGCTACTGGGGTAGCGTGCCTTCTGCTCTCCTTAGCATTTGGTTTTCCTCATCTCTGTCTAGGAAGGACTGTTAACCTGCCTCTAAGAGATGGCCTATGGCTCCTCCCAGTGAGACACATGCCAGCGACTCTGGAGGCCGAGGCAGGAGGAGCTCGAGTTCAAAGCCAGCCTCAGCAACTTAGCAAGGCCCTAGGCAATTTAGTGAGACTGTCTCCAAGTAAAAAGGTGAGGGTTGATGGGTTTGACTCCGCGATTAACCAGCCTGGGTTTGAATACCAGCTCAGCCCTTCACCTGCTGGACTACACAGGGCCACGTGCTTGAGCCGTGGGAAGTGGTGTAACGACCCTGCCCAGGAGCAAAGTGTGTGGGGTGAGGCCTGTCATGAAGGCTCAGTGTCAGGTGCCCCCTCACATGTCTTAAAATCAGGACGGCCCCTGCCGGCCTAGCCACAAGCTCCCCTGTCCATTCTGCTTCCCTCTTACTAACATTGTCTCTAGCACTGCTCCTGTTGTCCCTGAGTGGTGGCTTCGATGGCTCACCAGCTGCAGAAGTATTCACACAGCCAGGCGCATCCTCCTGGGGAACCAGGGGTCTAGCAGCCTCTCTTCCCTGTGAGGCCAGCCTCCCTCCCCTCTGCTGTTCACACTAGCCCTGAGTGCGACCCTCTGTGACCCTGCACACAGACCACATCCTCCCTCCCCGGACTGAGAGTGTGTGTGACTAATCAGCTGGTGTCAGTCTCATCTGCCCCGAGTCAGGTGTGCTGGGTCGGGCCAACCTCTTAACTCAGGGTCGAATCTCCCCCCCCCGGCCACAGGGCTGTGCAGTCCTTAGACGCTGTCCCGTACCCGGTTAGAGCCTGACCAGTTTCAGCAATTGCCTTTTATTCTGGGCACCTTCTTCACCACTGTGGCCAGAAGACCTGACAAGAACAGTTTTGGAGGAGGACAAGTTTATCTGGGTGTCAGGATTTCAGAGTCTCAGTCTGTTGACAGCTGACTCGATTCCTTGGGCCCGAGGGGAGGCAGGACATCATGGCTAAGGGTGTGATGGAGGAAAGCAGCTCAGGATGTGCCTCCAGGAAGCAAAGAGGGAGCCCTGCTCACCTACGACCAAATATATGCCCCAAAGGCACGCCCCAATGGCCCACCTCCTCCAGCCACAACCCAACTCCCTCAGTGACCACCCAGTGAGTCCCTAGCAGGGGCTTAGTGCGCTGACCACTTAGAGGCTCTCATCACCCAATTCTCTTCCCTCTAAACTCTCTTGCATCAGCTCACACGTGACTTGTTGGGGACCACCAACACCTCGCATGTGAACTGTAACAACGTTATTGTGATTATTTGGGGAGAAAGGACAACAGTTCGGTTTTCTTTCAATGAAGTTGGTTTAACTCATAGTGCTTGTCTTAGGCACCTTTCTAAAGAGCTTCTCTGGAATTTTCTTTCCCTTTTTGGCTAACGCTAAGACACATTGATGTACAACTGTGGACTAAATGATAACTACGTGTTTGAGGCCTACATGGAAAATGAATCACAGATTCTTGGAATATCTGCGCATCAAGATTCATGAGAGAAGGAAAGGAAGATTCAAGTGGTTGAATGAGCTGCTGAGTCACAGCAGGTCAGTATCGAAGTCTAGAATCTCCCCGCGCCTCCCTGTCCAGGCTAATCAGGAGGAACGGTTTCTATAGTAACTGCAGACTCAGGTGAGCATCACTTGGTAAACCAATTTCTGCATTGCACTGATCACACAGAAAAACCAATGCGGGCTGTGGCGTTGACGGTCAGATGTTCCTTACCCTGGGTGGGGCGGAGGCTGTAACCTCCTTGGCTGCTTGCTACATAAAAGCTCTCCCGGGGCTGATGGTCCATCTTAAAAGTTCTTCTGAAGTTAAAGTAAAACTTGTGACTCAAACCAGGATGTCACACTTCACCAGTTGGGTGCCTCCAAGTTCAGCAACCAGGGTGGCAGGTGCCAAGATGAGACAGAAGTTCACACTCCTCTAGTGGTATTCTGCCCCCTCTTTTTCTATTTCTGGTGGAAGGAGCCAAACTCAGTGATGCCCCCTTGAGGCTGGAGGACCTTACAACCTGGTGCTGGCAGCTCAGAGTGACTCACTGTTCTACTGATGTGGCCCTGGAACCTGATGCTGCTGTATGCCTCTGGAGAGTCTGAAGAGATGTCCATTCCCACCGTGGCCAATAGGGCCTGGAAATGTGATGTGTCCAACTTGACCACAGTCTCCAGCTGTCTCCAGTGGCTGCTGAATATCGGCTGCTAAAATGCCAACGGCCCCAGGAGGTATGGCTGGGACTGAGCCTTATCTTGTCCCTGGTGCTGCTGTGCAGATCCCACGGTGGTCACACCAGCATTGGGTTGAATTCCAACATTACACTTTTATGGGTACTCATGCAGATATTTCCTTAGGGTGCAAGCCTGCCACCAGTATGGCTAGGTGGTAGATTTAAGAGGCTAGCTTAACATCACCAGTTTCATTACCACCAAGGTTTCATGATGACACGTTGTCATGATGGCAAGTCAGCAGCTCAGAGTTTACAGCCAGTGTTAGTCAGGGTGGTAAATACTATCTACTATAACAAACAAGCCTGTCTTCCCCCAGACCCAGAGGTTTAATTCTTCTACATGAGCAACCCAGTGTGGCCAAGTCGTCTGGACAGAATAGAGTCCAAGGGCCCTGAAGGGAAGGAAGGCATGGAAAAATTGACTGTCTTGGTCAGAAAGGGACACTTGTCATCCATGCTGAAACTCCACTGGCCAAAACTAACCACATACCCCCAACTGAGCTAGCAAGGCGGCTGCTGGAATTGGAGGAGAGTTTGGGGAATATTTGAGAATTGCTATTGTCATGAAGTGACAAAAAGTCCTATTTGGGTTTCCTAATTTCAAAGCCAGAATATGCAAGGCTTTAAAGAGATACGCAGTCTGTGTTTGCTCTTCCTACATCAGCCTAAAGATTGAAATAGAGGATATGTTAGCAATAATGAAGCTGAATCTCTGGGTTTTACCCATAACTGTTATTGCACCTGCAGAAAATCCCCTCCCCAAATCATTTTTTTCTGGGACTTCCCAGGAGATGTGCCTCAGGGACTAGACATATACTGAACCAGACACCCTGAGGGGTTGGCCTTTTTTCCCTTTCTCCAGCTGGGTGGTGTCCATCTCTGTGTTGACAGCCAGTGCCCAGATGGAAAGAAGCCTGCAGGTCCTGTCTCAGCTGCTCAGCTGCTAGCTGCTAGCTCAACACCGACAGACAGCATCCTGTGAGTGGGGGGACCCCTGCCTCTCTGTCCTGTGTCTTACTTGGTCTTCTGGAACCTAGATCTGAGCTTTCCGTGAACACAGCCTTCAGGACTCACAGACCACTGTGTGGTTCAGGCTGTGCTCTGGAGCATTGAGCTGGCACCGTCTCCCCACTCCCGCCCTCTTCCTGCAGAGGTTCCCCCACCAGCCCTCTGGCCGCCCACCCCTCCTACGCATTCCACAGGCAACTCCTTCCTCACGGGTCTTAGAGAGAGAAGAGAGGGGTGGAGATGGCGGAGACCCATGCTGGTGGGTGAGCCACTCGTGGATGCTGGATCCTTTGCCTGATGATCAGCACTGCCTCTCGCCTCTCCCAGGGCCGGTCCTTCATGAATTTACCCACCTCTCCCTCGTGTTCCAAGAGACTTTTGAGTCCATTTGTTGAGCACATGGTCACTCTATACCTAACGTGTGTGTAATTCTGGGATATATAGCTCTCTCCAAAAGGTGTGAACTTCCCCTTGAACCCGCATTTCCTGGCATACACATTTTCCAGCCTTCCCCACTCTTCCCTCCCGGCAAAAATAAATAAATAAATAAATAAATAATAATAATAATGATAAAATATTTCTCCAACTTCTTGGAAATCGTATCAAGCATTTTGATAAGTGACGTGTAAAGGAGTTGAAATATGCAGATCAAATTCCCATTAAAATACACCAAGTCTCATCCAAATGAGGAGAAGCAAAGATGCCTTGCAAAACCCTGGGTTTGGTTTTTCTGAACCAAAAGCACTTGAAAAAAAATAGTTTGAGACATTCAGCAATTCCACACTGTGGTTGGGCTCACCCATCCCTAATTTCAAGGGAAATTAAATCCATCTGTTTTTCATTCATTTACACTCAGCTCACCAAAATGCTATTCGGTAAAAGCCGCGGACGTCCAGGAAGCCGCACAGGCTGGGTTTTAAGCCATGTTGTTCTCAGCTGGGAAGTGGGCTTGGCCAGCGTCCTCCTGGACCAGCTTCTCTGTCTTCCACATGGAATCCACAAAGCCCCAGCAGCTCTGGAACTCGCTGAGGTAGACGCACAGCTATGTGAGGGTCCTGGCGGCTCCACGGGTCCAGTCCCCTGCCTCAGGACAGATTCCTATTTAGAGCTCTTGTTCCTCCAGCTGAGGCTCAGCCTCGGGGCTATTCTGTTTTTGTGATCAATTCCCTTCCCTGTTAGGAAATTCCTCCCTGAGAGCCTTCTGTACCATCATGGATGTTGCTAATGCAACACCCAGATCCCCTGGGGCTACTTTTCTTCTCCACCCGCTATTTTCTTCAAGGTTTGCTGTCAATGGCTAGCCTTCAGGGCTGCTAGAGGATCACCCCTGGGCCCTGGAGCTTGCTTTCTTATCCTCAGGAATCCAGCGTCTTCTCCCAGGACAATTAACTGTCTCTGCAGAGACTGAGTGGGTAGATGTGTTTGGCTGGCCTATTGGAAGGAACTCCACATCCATCCTGCTTTATGTCTCACCCACGGCCAGCCAGCTTTCAGTTTAAATGAAATTCCTCAAACCGTAGGGCTATGAACAGGGCTCCATCTCCCTGATAGCCCGAGAGTGACACCGCACATCAAAATCCAGGCATTCATAGCATGTCACTCTCGTTGTGTGGCCTCTGATATGAGGAGGTGGAGAGCCCAGGGAAAGGCACAGGTTCCTGCCACTCAACAGTGAACAGAAGAAGGTGCAAAGACACAGTCAGTGCTCCTGGTGAACAACTTAGAGAGCAGGCTCTGCTGGGGCTGGGGAGAGCTCATGTGGCAACCCTTGAGCAGAACTTGCTGTCGAACCAATGAAACCCTCCCTGGAGCTGGTAGGCAGATTCTTGGTCAAGGGTCAGTAGGTCTGCCACACGCTGGGGAGATGTCACAGAACATAGCGGTAAGAGAGGGGATGCTGGGATGGAATCCACCTCTCCTGGTTATCAGTCGTGGTGACTGTGGGTACGACCCGTCAGCTCTCCCTGCCTTGCCTGTGACATTTGTTACCACGGGATAACCTGCCTTTGTACTGGGGATTGAATGAACGAGCTCATGCACAGCTGAGAACCGACACTCACCGTGTCTTAATGAATGCCAGATGTTATTGTTATTAGCAACCTCGCAGATTAGCAACACAGAATGGGAGAGATTCTGGCACAAGATGCAGGCCTAGAAGGAGAGAGATGATGGTAAACACACATGAGAGGAGGGGCCAGAGGGTCCTCCTGCTCTGTCTCCTGCAGCCTGAACAGTCTTGGTGTGGGCTCCTCAGAGGGTGGGGCTCGGACCAGCGGCTTCAGCACGTCTTGGGAGATTCCAGCAGAAGCAGAATCTCAGGACGGTCCTGACCCAATAAATCAGGATTACCATCTTCACTAGCTCAGTAGTGATTAGCATGCCTATTAATTTAAAAACCCAATTTACAGTGAAAGGACCAAGATCAAATAACTGCATCTGTCAAGATTGTCCAAGTTGATGTTTGGGGGGCATGCAGAGACCCAGGAACCACCCTGGTAACAAGAATCTGGAAGGCTTCATCACCCTGAGCGTCCCTGATCCTGCCTGTGCGTTGGTTTCTTCCTCTCCCCAGGCTGTGAGCACCAGCTTCCTGTGGCTGTGCAGCATTTTGCATGTTTTAGAATCGCATGTGATGGGGTGACCCAGGGTGCACTCCTGACTGGCCCTGCATGATGACTTTGACATTCATCTGCAGGCTTGTCTTCAAGGTCCTGTGTTTCTACAGTAGTCCACCGGCTGGGTGGGCCTCCTTTGCTTCTCCATTCACCTGTTGATGAATGTTTGGGATCCTTTGAGTCATTATTAATAAAGCTTCCATGAACAATGAAGTACAAGCCTCGGGTGGACAGATATTTTCATTCAGAATGGAATGGTGGACTTAGAGGAGGTGTGTTTCACTTTTGAAGGAAATTTTGAACAGCGGTTGTGCTGTTTTATATTTCCATTATTGGTTTATGGGCATTTGATTTGCTCCACAGACTCACCAATATTAGGTGTGGTAAGGCCTTTTGATTTTAAACATTTTAATGGGTGTGTGATGGCATCTCACTGTGGTTTTAATTTGCATTTCTCCAATCAATAATGAAGTCTAGTATCTATTCACATATTTACTGGATATACCTATATATTGGAGATATATATATATATATATATATATATATATATATATATATTCTTGTAAAGAGTCTGTTCACCTTTTCTGCCCAAATTTTCATTGATATTTTTTGTCCTCTTACTGAGTTTCAGGGCTTCTTTATTTTCTGTCTTATAGATTCAAGTTCTTTATCATATTTTGTGATTCATCTTTTTATTTTTTAAGGTTCCTTTTAGCAAGATGCTTAAGCTTGATACAATTCAATGATCATTTTCCTTTTTATTTTCTATGCTTCTTGTGTCCTAAGAAATCTTAGCCCACCTCAAAGTCAAATTTTTTTCTTCTCTGTTTTCTTCTAGAAGTTTTCTATGTCTGTCATATACATGTGGGTAGGCTCCCCGCTGCTATCCCGCCTCCCATGCGGGGCTCTGGTGATCTAAGTAGATTTGCTGAAAGGGCTCTCCTTTGTCTGTTGGATTGCTTTGTTGGCTTTGCCCAAAACCCGTTGACCTTGTAGGTTACTTCTGGATTCCCTCCTGTTCCACTTATAGAATGTCTTCTTTCTCACTTGCCATACCATCAGTGTAGTCTTGCAATAAGTATTGACACCATCAGTATAAATCCTTAAATGTTATTTCTTGTTTCTTAAAGAGAATCTTTGACTATTCTGAGTCATTTGAATTGCTGCATCAATTTTAGAATCTACTGGACAATTTTTCCTCAAAGCCCTGCTGGGATTTTGACTGGGATTGTAATAAATCTGATAAATGGGGAAACTGACTCTTGAACCATATCGGGCCTTCCAAGCTATGAGAATGGTCTCTCTTTCCCCATCTTCTGGTGCTCTATGATTTCTGCAATGTTTTGTGGTTTTTCAGTTATAAGTTGTACACACACATATTTTGTTAAGTATATTCCTAAATATTTTATTTTTCAAAACTATTGTAAATGTAAATTTTATTTTCTAAATTTGTGCTGCTAATCTTGAAAAGTACAATTGATTTTGTGTAATTATCTTATACCATGTGAACTTTCAGATTTAGCCACCAGTTCTGGTAGTTTGCTTCAAGGATTTAACGCTCACACTTAACTTTTCAATCTAGTTAGAGTTCTTGTTACTCTATTTTTCAGTGTAAAAATCTTGTAGGCATTTAGATTCATTTACTACCCATCATTCTTTATGTGATTACTAAATGTGTGGATTGTTAAAAATCCCTTAAGACACTTTTAGAATGATATAGTCATGTGTATTTAAAAGAAATTAAGAGAATCTCATTTTTTTCTCCAGATATTTACCATTTCCGATGCTACTTGTGATATTTATTCCTTTGTAAGTATTTGAGTTTAATATTATTTGAATTTGATTCCAATATTATTTCCTAAGCCTACAAATCTTCCTTTTACAGCTTTTTTTTTCTTTACTGTGGACAGGTCAAGGCAATTCTCTTTTCCACTATTTGAAAGATGTCTTCATTTTGTCTTCATTCTTGATGGATTTTGCTAGAAGTATAATTCCAGATTGACAGTTGGTTTTTTTCCTTTGAGCACCTTGGGATACTATTGCACTTTTTATGACTCCGCAGTTTCTGATCAGAAGTCTGTGGTCATTAGCATCACTGTTCTCCTGTATGCAATACGACATTTTTCTGTGACTCCCTTCAAGGTTTTCTTTTTACATTTGGTTTACAGATGTTTGACACAGATGTTTCTAAGCATAGTTTCCTGCATAGTTTGAGCTCCTGGAATATGTACATCTCCTGGAATATGTAAAATGGTCTTCTTTCACCAAATTAGGGTCAGCACCAGCATTATTTTTCCATATTTTTTGGCACCACTTCCTTTTCATTTCCTGGGACTGCTTGCTTGTATGGTAGATGTTTGTCAATATCTCACAGGTCCTTGTGTATGGCAAACTTTTATTTTTGTCACTAGCCATCCATGGGTTGTGTGTGGGTCACCGCGCATTGCAGCCTACTGGATAGAAACATCCGGTGTCTGGGAATGACCAGTGGACACGTTCTCTGATCAATTGCCCAAGGACATTGTGAATTTCTATCCTGCTGTGCCATACCCCACACAGCACCTTAGGTGGATGAGACCTGCCAGGATGTCAATCAACTTGCCGACTGCAAGACATCATGGAGCCAGACTCTACCCATGAAACCTTATCCCTCCCTGTCTTTGATGTACCCCCTTAAATAAACCACCGGAGCCATATTTCCTTTGTCTAGTTCAAGCTCTTGTGTGAACTAGATGTATCAGGGACTCTGCTTTTGTAACTACATTTCCAACTCTTTGTGTTTTGTTCTTCACTAATTATTTTAGACTTTTAAGTTCTCAGGTGGCTTACACCCTCTTTGGCAGGAAGAAGAACCTCCCAGTGAGATGCTGGACATTTGCAGCACTAATTTTGTTTTATTTTAGTCTTTTTTCCTCTTTCTTTTTCAGTTTAGATAATTCTTTTTCTAATATTTATTTTTTGGTTATAGTTGGAAACAATATCTTTATTTATTTTATATGGTGCTCACGCATGAGTGCTCTACCGCTGAGCCACAACCCCAGCCCCCAGTTTAGATAACTCTGTTTATATATAAGTTCAACTACCTTTATTCTTTCGCCTCCATCTTCTATTCTATCCACTTAGCACTGCTTTTATTTCAGATATTTTATTTTACAGTTTTAGTATTTCACTTTGGTTCTTTTTTATATATGTGATCTCTCCAGTGACATTTCTTCTCTTTCAATTCATTGTTGTTATATTTCCTTTAGCTTGTTGAGCATAGTTTTAATAGATGTTTTATAGCTTTTGTAATTATTTCAGCCTCAGGATCATCCCAGGGTTAGTCTCTTTTGATTGGCTTTTCTATTGACAGTAGGTTACATCTTCCTGGTCGTCATACCATTTAATCTGGGATCTTATCCCAAACATCTCCAAAGACATATAGAGACTCTCTGTTTTCTTCCCACACAGTATATGCACATTCTTCTTCTTTTAGCAAGCTTGGCTACAGCTAAGTTCCGAGTTGAGCTTCAGCCTGCTCTCAGGAGTGCTCATGCAGTATTCTGTTCTGAGTGGGGTTTTTGCAGGCTGCCTCCATCCTCCATGCGCAAGGTTCAGGGTCACCCACTGACTTATGCACAGAATTGGGGATTCCCGGTTACTGTGGGCACTTTATCTGTTTTCATGAGCCAGAAAAATAGTGAACATTTTGTTGGAGTTTTTCAACTATCCTTAGGGCAGGGATGAAAAAAAATGGGTGTTTTTCCCATGCTAGCTCCTTCCCAGGAGCGTGAGTTCTCTTCCAGAGTTTGCTCATTTCGGTTCCTTAGCTGCAGTCTTGGAGTAGTTAATTTTATGATCTTTGCAACATTTTTTCTCTCTGTGGGAGAGTAAGTTTCTCACCAGAATAGGTACTCTTTTGGGTCTATTTTTTTTTAATTTCATTGATTTCTGTCTTGCTTTTAATATTACCTTCCTTCTATTTTGGGTTTCTTTCTTTTTTCTTTTTCTAAAGGTTGGATCTAGGGTCATTGATTTTAGAACTTTCTTCTTCTCTTAAATAAACACCTGAAATTCACTGTAAATGTGTTTAAAGAGCTCATTGATCATATCTTTGCTTAAAGGTTTGATATTGTGTCTATTGTTGATTTTTCAAATGTTTATTTTAAAAATAATTTTGTATATTAAAGGCATTATATCAAAATGGTATCTTGATGCCCGAGTTCTTTAGCATCCTCCAAATTTTACACCAAGGGGCATGTCTCTTTGCCTCACTCACCTTGCCCTGGTTGATGCGATGAATGCGTGTGGAGTTGCTGTCTGTTTGTAAACTTAAAGCCACAGAACAAAAGAGGAGAGATGGCAGCGGCCTGAGCTATGGAGGGAACTTAGGGAGGAGAGGAGACCCTGATTGAGAGCAACCTTATGGGGAATAGGGACGAGGATGAATGCTGGATTGGAAACTGGCAGCCAGGGAGCAGAAGACACAAGCATCCCCAGGTCTCCTGGGGAGGAGGTTTGGAAGGGACACAGTGTACAGGAGCATTGTTTTCAGAACAATGTGGTCAGCTGGGTTGAGGACCAAGATGCCACTGGGAGGACCCACCTGTCAGGCCTCAGCTCACGATGCAGGCGGCACCCCCTAGATGAAGCTCACCTGAGTCTGGCTGTGGAGAATGGGCCTTCCTAACCCTTATAGTAAGGAACAACAACAAAAAGTCAGAAATGGCAGATCAAAGTTATGAAGTACATTCAGAAGCTCCTTAAAGCTTCTGGGAAATCAGCAAGCTGTTTGTGCTAGCAGTTGGGAGCCCAGTATATTTCTCACTTGTTGAGAGAGCAACTAGCCTCTGCCTATTTGAAACACAGGATTGAGGAGTCCTCCTGTGTATGGAACAATTGAGACAATTTCCAAGAAAGAAAGCTCTTTGTTCTCTGCCACTGACTAGGCCCATTAGGCCCCTTTGTTAATCAGTTTTCTGTCACTGTGACAAAATACCTGAGATAATCAATTTAAAAGCAGAAAAGGCTCATCTTGGTCCATGGCTTCAGAGGTTTCAGTCTGTGGTCCCTTGCCCCTGTTGCTTTGGCCTGTGGTGGCCATTATCTCATGGCTCATGGCAGGAGTGTGAGGCAGAGGAGGTCTGTTTACCTCACGGCAGCAGAGAGACAGGAAGGGGCCAGAGTCCCAGCAGACCCTTCAGGACACACCACGAGTGACCCAGCTGCCTCTCACCTAGTGGACATTTCACCGCCTTTCAATAGCACCAGGGACTGGGGACCAAGCCCTCAACACAGGGGCCTTTGGGGACATTCAAACATCCACACTACGGAAGTCCCATAAGCTCTGAGAACTAGAATCCAGCCCAGCAGGAAGGTCTGCGCGTGTCCCTTGGCAGATTCCCTGAAGCCATGACAAACCATCATGGGTGAACGCTAGCAGTGAGATCCTCTGCTTCTTGGCAGGTCAAGGACAGCTACAGTGACGAGAGGAAGTCTCTTCTCTTCCAAGGAGGATGCTCTGCCGATTGGCTTCCTTGACTCTGCTTAGGAGGGAGCAAGAGTGTAGACAAGTGGGTGTCAACGTGGATAGGGAAGAAGCAAGTTTAGGTTGAATCCAAAAGATATGTTGAAGTCCTAGCCCCCGGTACCTCGGAATATGACCTCATTTCAAATCATGGTCTTTACAAAGGGGAGAAAGTTCAAATGAGGTCAATAGGGTGGCCCTAATCCAACATGAGTGGTGTCATTTGGAAAGGAGAAATTTAGACCCCAAGGTAGACCCGCAGAGGAAAGATGATAGGAAGACAAACAGGGAAATACCTGGTGAAGGTGGAGGCAGAGGTTAGAAGTCCGCTCCCACAAACCAAGAAACTTCTAGGGCTACCAAGAGCTGGGAGAGTCCCGGAAGGCTCCTGCCTGCTACGGGTTTCAGAGGGAGCTTGGTTGTGCTGACATCTTGTTTCAGACTTCCCATCTCTAGAAAGGAGGCACCCAGTTTGAAGCCAGAGGGAAAGAATTTACGCAGCATGGTCGTCGAGAAGCCTCCAGGTTTTGCCCTGGGAAACACTGAAATGGACTCTGCTGTGTAGCACCGGTTCCTGCGGAGGGACATGCTAGACACAAAAGTTAAAATAAAAATTGTGCATGTGTGTGTATGCGTCTGTGTGTGTGGGATGGGACTGGGGAACCAGGGCCTCACTCATGGGAGGCAAGTGCAACACCACAGAGTCCCGTCCCCATCACTACTGAGGGGACCTGAAGATGCCATGGGCCACTGGCTCCTCACCAAGTCTGCCTGATTCCAGTCGAGCTCTTCCCAAATCCTTCTTTCCAATGAAGAAGGCCCAGGGCTTTATCCAGTTCGGTTCCCCTCCTGGCAGTCCCTTGGCTCATGAGTTCAAGCCTCATTTGCAACACCAGAAATAGAATACCCTTCCTTTCCTTCCTGACCTCTTCCAGGATCGAGTGCTGTCCCTGATTTGGAGGTCCTGGGTCTCCGCGTCTGCTTCTGAACTTCCCTCCCTTGGTCCCCTTCCATGATGGTGGACTCAACTCCATTCCTGTCCTATCTGCCACTCCATTGACCTATGTTCTTGCTATAATTTGGCTCTCGAAGTTCCCCCAAGACCCCTGTATTCAAAGAAAGCTGGGTCCTCACCGTGGTGCTGTTGGTGGCACCTTGGGAGGTGGGGCTTAGGGGGAGGACTTTAGGTCATTGGGAGTGTGTTTTTGAAAGGGGTCACAGGTCTCTTTCTTCTTTCTCTTTACTTTCCTGCTGCCACCAAGATCTGCTGCCTCACCACAGGCTGAAAGTAACAGGGTCAACCTCCACGGACTGGTATTTCCAAAACTGAGAGCTAAAATAAAGCTTCTTCTCTTCATAAGTTGGTCATCGTAGGTATTTTGTTATCATGATGGAAAGCTAACACATTGCTCACAGAGTGAAATGAAGAGATTCGTACGTAGACAGGTCTCCTCTAATGCCAAGACCCGTTGGTCAGAACCTCTTTTTAACCTTGCTCTCTTGTTCTGTTTCTAGCTTGCTGTCTGCGTCCTGATGGTTCCTGTTCTAGCCCTGGGTGCATTAGGCCCACAATCCCAGTATCAGGTTCCAACGAGCTCTGCTGATTCTGCAGGGCTTACTTACCCCTAAAAAGCCCTCTTTGTCTCTCGGCCCATCAGCCAAGACCTTAAACTGACACCTATTCCACAGACTCACTGAGGAAACCAGTATAAACCCTTACAAATCAGGTTTTTAGAGCTCAGCCAAACAATGAGTCGGAAGCTTCCCGGCTCCGTCTGCAGCTGGCAATCCTCTAGCAAAATCCCTTATTATTTGCATTGCTGACCTTTAGTGCTAATCCAACACCCACAGGTCAGGTTTGTGGTGACACAGCAACTCAACCATGGTTTTGTTTTGCTTGATAAAAACTCTTGAGTACTAAGTAAATGTTGTTTTCCTCCAAGAGCAACCAGCCACCAAATCCCCCAGGGTTTTTTGGTTGTACCCTGCCACGGTCCATCTGGAAGGCAGGAAAGCAGAAGACAGGCTTTTGTGTTGGCCACTTCTGCATTTTACTTCTTGCTAGGTGTGTAACTTTGGACAAGCGACTTCACTTCTCTGAGCTTTACTCTCATGGTCTGGCCAGGGAGGACCCCAGTCATGCCCAGCTCCTTAATATCATGCAATGTGGGGACTTCTGAACCAAAACATGTAGGTAGATGTGCTTGATCCCATGGCCTTCTTCTGGGAATTCTTAGCTCTGGTCACCCTGGGTCCAGTCTGTAGCCACCTCTTTGTGTGTCTCCTTAGATGAACATCAGGGGTGAGAATTCTGTTTCCATCTTGATCAATGGTATTCAGACTCCTCTACCCTTTTCTGACTGATCATTTCATGACTTTCTACCTTCTGGATCCTTATTCCATGTCCTAAGCCCTACGACAGAGCCCCTGACCTTCAGGTACCCATCTGCCCCAGCCTCATGCTTTCCCTGGTGCTGCATTCTGCTGCCACACCGGTCCCAATCTGACCCACCTCACAGGAAATCTGCTCTACCCTGAGATTCCCACTTTGTTCACTTAGGGGACAGAACACTACACCAGACGGGGAGAACTAGATTGCTGCCATGGGGTCACCAGGAGTCCCTAAATCTCAGTGATGTGTAGATAATTCAACTTATCCTCCATCCTGCATTGGGGACCAAATGGATATTGAATGTTTGAAGGTCTTTTAAGCACTCAGAGCCTTATCGACTTATCCTCTGCCTTCTGCATGTCCAAGGTGGACCCGATGTGGTGAGATGGGTGTGTGTGTGTGTGTGTGACATGGAAGGGTTGAAGAGGCGCACAGCAACAGAACTCACACAGCATGCTGTAGCAAAGAGCTCTCAGCCAGACTCATCCCAGGGCCTGGGGTAAGTAGCACAGGTTGTTCTGGGCAGGGGCAGGGCTGCAAGTCTGTTGTTTGTAGCAAATTTATGGCAGATCTTTAAATTAATCCTGGGCACAGGATACAGGGTTACAGAGCCACATACTACCCTGAGCAAGTAAAATTTCCAAGAATAGACTTTGAATTTTCCTGCTACAGAAAACATGTTGGTGAGTTGATGGTTATGTTGGCTAACTTACTGGAATCATCTCAGAGTGCACCTGTGTCAAAACACCACCTTGCATCCTGCACATGCATGCCATTATTAGTTGTCAATTTAATTTTTCAAAACAGTAAGTGGAAAATAAATAGATATGGGGAACAAAATGTTAACTTTTTTTTTAATGGAAAAAGAAGAGTAGAAGTTTTTGGTGACTCGGTAGAGACTAACCAAGAAAGGCAGAGAAGGCAGCTCTTGGGACTGGTGAGGACACACCTGATGGGTGACCTGCTGAGAGCTAGAACACAGGCTTTGCATTCGAGTCAGGCACAGGCTGATTTAGAAAAGCATATGTTATAGAAGGAGAGAGTTTCTGGAAAGAACGTGGACTTCCGCATGACAAATTAAACCACTGAACTTGTTCATCTGAGATCTTCAGAGACAGGTGCGCGAAATCCCGGGTTTCTGGGAAGGGAAATTACAGCTGCCTGGATGCTGAGAGCACTCCTGGGTCCCTGCCCACAACATGCGGTGCTGAAGGCCATGCCATCTCACGTCTGGGATATAGACAGCTGAGTTCTCTGCCAAGGTCACCCCAAAAGGGCAAGTAATGCCTGAGCTAACAGGACAGAAAAAATGTGTTTAAAAAATTCCATGCAATTAAGATTCATAAATCTGTCCCACCACTGTCTATCATCACTACTCTGTTCCAAGTGGGTTACTGTGCACTTTCCGGAAAACATTGTTTTGGATCTTTTTTTTTTTTTGTCCAAGTAGTATCCTCAGATTTGACTTTCTATTCTCTGCACTAGCTGGTTTATTTCCAACAGTCCCATGCTCACCCAGAGAGCAAAGCCTTGCTACTGCTGAGAATGTCACAACGAATGAGCCAAGGCTCCAAGGGAAAAGGTTCCAACAGGGACGCTTGAAGCGTGTTTGGAGCTGGGGCAACCACCTTGTTGTATGAGTGCAGACAGATACAACAACACAACATGTCCCCAGGAAATGACTAGGTGAATGCAGGCTGTTTTAGATGCCTATCTCTGCCTTGTGGGTTTTAAATAGGTGTGTCCTTTACAGCCACACCCAGCTCTACGCCTTTAAGATTGATATCAATAAATATTTTCTCTCTTAATCCATCCAGGAAAAAGGGCCATGAAATGTGAGGGACTTTGAGGAGGGATCTGGTGCTGAAAGGCTGTTGTCACAGCCACCCGATGTGGGATCACTGGCTGCAGGGCCGGGAGGAGGAGGGCTGCTGCTCTCTGCTCTGTGGTTAGCCAGGAAGTGGGTGCTTCCCTTCAGTGCTGAGGTGGAATGACACTTGCATCATGTTAGGGCCTGGCTGTGATTTCCATCCTTGAAAAGGTTATTTCGGGTGGGTGCATCCCCACGCCGCCCGAGGACACGCAGATCCGTTCCCATCGGCTTAGCACTACCACGATCGATGGCCAGGAATGAAAAGAATTGAAGGACCACAGAATCGACTTCATTGTAGATGCCACTGCCTCACGGGTTACGGAGACCCCGTCCCTAAGTGGGGGAGATCCAGGTGACCGCAGAGGGTGAATTCATAGAGTGACACAGGAGAGTTGAAGGGCGCAGTCGCACGGTGGTTGGCTGGTGGTCTCAAGGGCAGGGTGAGGGCTGGAATTCCAGCCTGGAGAAGCTCCAGTCCCTGTGCTGCTGAGGCTGACCCAAGCCTCCCGTGGCTGAGAACCAGAGCCGAGCAGGGACCCTCGTGTGGGCAGAGGTCAGAGGTAAGATGTGCTCTCCATAGCCAGAGACCCAGGCTTGGGCGAGATTCTGGTAAGTCGCCGTCAGGAGCTACGGGTGGTGGGGCGGTTTACTAATAAAACCTGTGTGTCCTGGGGATCCCCACCCCCGCCGGCACATTTCCGTGAACTTCACTAAGTAGGATCTTAGCCTTGGTGTTCATGGAATGGAGACTCTGGTTACCAAAGGCTCCATCGGGTGACTTACAGTCCCGTGACCCCTACAGAAATCATTCCTCAAACTGTGATCCCAGGTGGCTGTCCCCTGCCCTCCTCTGCTGGCTGCTGCGAAACGCCCGTCAGCACACAGACTCGGCTTCCTTTTGTGATCTGCAGGTTTGTTTTTGTAGAAAGTCCCCGACACAGTCATGCTTCCTGGAAGGATCGGGTTTGGTAAAACATCCTCACTCTCGGGTTTCATGGAGGATGAAAGAACGCAGTGGAACCTCCGAGAAGGAAAGCGACTTTCCTTTGAATCTCCTCCGATCACCTTCTCCGAGGCGCTTTGCTTTTCTCTGATTTGGAATAACAACAATACTGGGAATCCTAAGCTCAGAGGTCACGCGTTTCCTAGCTCAGAGTCAGCAGCTCTGACTTTTTTCTCAGGGGAATGGGTACTCCATAACCTGTGGTGGCCATTCCCTTAAAATCTAAAAGTGGGTTCACTTTTTATCTACTTCAGTGTTTTTTGAGGAGTGAAATTAGATATCCTGAGAGGGTGGGAAGGCATAGGTACTAGAAAAGATTCAGCCTCAAACCATAATAAAATTGGAGTTGAGGGCTGATTGTGTGGTGGTTTGAAGCCAGGGAAACTGGGGGATGGATTTCTAGGTGGAGTCTCCTATGATTTCGCCCTCCTGGTGCTGATGAGGAATCTGAAACCCCTGGCCTGGTGCCTCAAGTGGGGCCGAGAGTCTGTGCTCCTGTGTGGGGGGGCAACTGAGTGTCTGTCTCCAGGGTGGGACCCAGGGAAGGCCCCCCTGGGGAGGCAGGTGCAGGAGTCACATGCAGGACGCCCAGGTGGGCTGCCTCACTTCTGCTAATGGAGCCAGCTGGGGGGGGGGTGTTCCCAGAGCGTCCCCTTCCTCTGCCAGGAGTTTTAGGAGTAACCACGACCTTCCAGAAAAAGGATGTGAATGTGTGTCTGCCCTAGAAATGACCATGCCTAGAATTATGTGAACACTCTCCACAGGTTTGTCAGGTTGGACAAATAAATACACAGGACTTTCAGTTAAATGCGAGGGTCTTCTGAATTGCCTAGGCCACCGAACATTTAGGGTGTTCCAAGGAAGTCCATACAAGACATAGAACAGAAATCACTAAATGTAGGACATGTCCTTGGTGTCTAGTGCCTGGAATTCCTGACTCTGGTTGTTACATTCTCATCTTGAGGAGATGGCTTTTACCTGCATTTCCAGCATCCTTAGGAGATGGCTTTTACCTGCATTTACAGCATCCTTAGGAGATGGCTTTTACCTGCATTTACAGCATCCTTGGCTTTTACACTCATGTGTCAATTATGTCCCCTGACCTCGCAGCTTATTTTTATGATCATATTAGGAATTAACTATTAAATCTAACCAATAGTTTTCTCTTGATCTTCTGTTTTTACACACCACCCATGCATGTACCAATTGAAAAATGGAAATTCCTGCCATCATTTTCTGAGTATCTAAATGTCCACAGTTTCTCATTTGGACTTTTTTTTTGACCCATCAAAGTATCTGACTGGGTAGAATGGATAGAGAACGTGAAGGAAGCCAACACGCACAGGTCCAGTGGGAGGGAGATAGGCTGGGACCTGAGAGCCACAGCACAGAGAGGGCCTGCAATGACTGGAACTTTATTTTTGCCCTGCATTTTCTTTTCCATTAGGAATTTAGTGGCAAACCTTTGGAAAAGAGTTGAACATGACCCATTAGTGCTGGGGAGACTGGGAATTGCTTCTCCTGGAAGCCAAAAGAATGTGGTGGTGGTTTATTGGAATGTGAGATGGAATAACTGATTCCCCACCCCACACACAGAGTTGTTTCCCCTGTTAGAAAATCTAGGTGATTGACGCTTAGTTTCTTACACTTTTTTTCACTCCTGTCCTGACTTTGAAGACAAAGATTCTGTTTCAGATTCCCTTAAAGAATAAACAACAATAAAAAATAGAGATATTAACAAATAATAATGCCCCAAGAAATTAAGGAGCCCTTTTATTTTCCAAATCCCATGACATTTTAATCCCATCGTTGCATTGTGGATTCCAACTCTGGAGACCCCAGGGCTGCTCAGGAGTCGTGTTCATTCTGAGAGCAAAAAAGCACTCCCAGGTCCAGCGACTGGCTGCGAGTCCCTCTGATGGAAGACACTAAAGTTCACAAAAGGTGAAAGGCGTGAAGTTGGCCACTGAGAAGTGAAATGCTGAGCTCTCGACCCTGAAGTGCCAGTTCTCCAGGAGGAGGAAAGCCAAGTGCACCTTAGACCTATCCAGGGTCAGGAAACGGCATGCTGGATTCCAAGTGGACCCTGCCCAGGGCCAGGAAACAAAGACTCGAAATGCTGGCAACTTTCATTAAAAAAAATCACATCATGGCAAGTTCCAACAGAGTAACTTCCATTTAAAACAGTCATTTCAACGCTTTAACAGGCAAAGGAAAGTCTAGCAAGACGCAAAGCCATGACTGGCCACGGGCCATGGTCAAACCCCGTCACACCACACAGAGCAAGCCCAGCAGGGTCCTGCTCTGAGCATCCACCCCCAAGGCTTTCTCTTCTCTTTCTTTCCTTCCTTTTTCTCTCATCTTCAGACGTGACAGGTGCACCGAGGATCCAAGCAAGGGAGAATCATCTTAGAGTAGAAGGGCCACTTTAAAATGTATGTGATTTCACATTTCAACAATGTTAAAATCACAGTCTGTTGAAATTAGGAATTTAATTCAGATAAAAATCAAACAAAATAAGTCTTTAAATTTATCTAGATATTTGTTCCACTAATTAATGGTTATGTTTCCCCATTAGCTAGTTATCTAAGGTTTCTGGAAACTGTGTGAAACAGGGACCCGCTGTGCCTCCCCAAGCCCGGCAGTGGCTCACTGGGAGATCTGTAAGCTGACTCTGGCTGCGCTCTCTGGGGCCGCTGGCTGAAGGTGCCATGTTAGTACCGTCTGTTTTGTTCCTGGAAGAAGACTTGGGTCTCGTGGATACTACTGCTGTTGACTTTGCAGGTTCCCAGATGGAGCACAGCGTTTTCAAATGGGCTCACCAACAAGGCCTAATGCCATGTTTCACAAGGCAAGAGGTTGGTTGGGTCAAATCTAACCCAGCAGATGTGACTCCTTAGTTGGATATTTAGCAGGAATCTGTTTCAATCTGTGGACTGTCCAGGGTATTATCAAACAAAAGGTTACCTGAACTCCTTGTTAGCATATTAACAGTATGAAGTAATAATACTCAGGTGTGTCTGGAAAACCACAGGTTCCAAGCGAGACACAACTTTAGAACTACTTATTGAGTATCATATTGTGATTTGTTGACTTACCACATGTAGTTTTGTATGTAGTGCAAAAGATCAGGTTATCAAGTCTTCCAAATCTGGCTAATAGGATATGCCAAGTGAACATACAAAAGTTCTCTGAATCCTATGCTTATGTATATGTACCACATACAGTATAGATAAGCTAGCATCCTAATTTTGATCACATTCAGAATAGTGTTGATGTAAATACTGCAAAAAGAATTTAATAGTGCAACAAAAAAATCTGTAAACATGCCTTTGGCATGATTTCCCTGTGGATTATACCACCATATACAATAAAGATAAATGAATACGATATCTAAAAGGGCTAATGTCTAACTACAGTAGCATGTACTATTTTTTAAAAGAATGGAGGTCTAAAGCACACTGCTGTGAAATTATTAACAGAAAAAAGAAAGAAGGGGAAAAAAAACCTCCTGAATAATTAAAGACAAAATCCTCCTCTCATTTGGGTTGAGATTTTTCTTCAAATCTTTATAAACTTTGCCTGTGTTACTCTCACTCTTGCATTAGGTTAGTTCAGTCCCAGGCTGGAGACATTATTTACACGTTTGTGTTTTAGCAAAGACACTTGCAAATGTGGTCACATGAAGTCATGAGGAGATGTGCTGCAATGCAGGTCACCACTTCACGAACAGTCCGAGGCTAGCTTGCCGTCCCAGGATCTGTGAGTCCCAAGGTTGATACTCTCACAGGATGAAGCACACGTGAGCATGATGGTGGAGAACTGGGTCTCAATGGCAAATGTCTTCCGTGGGTGACTCCATGAGCCTGCCTGAAGAGCCAGCTAGGCTTACGTGTGTGCGCATGTGTGCACGTGGGTGGGGGCTCACGTGGGTGTATGCACTGTTCACGAATTCTCAGTTGTGTTCTGCTTGAATGAATATGCAAATCTGTCTTGGTTTGAATAAAATGAGCATTCACCTTTTGCACATTTAATCAATCCTGGACCATTTACTCTCTTCCCCAAAGAAATGCAGGGCACTGGGCTCCTAAATTTTGCCAGAGGCAAAATGTTACCTCTGTAACACTGAGCTGTATGAGATGTATTTAAACACTGAGGTTTTTTTTTTTTTTTTACATGTTATGAGATTATCAAATTTTGTTCCTGCAACAAGAGTTTTTTTTTTTTTTTTGGGGGGGGGAAGGGGTACCAGGGATTGAACTAAGGAGCACTTAACCACTGAGCCACATCCTCAGCCATTCTTTGTATTTTATTTAGAGACAGGGTCTCACTGAGTTGCTTAGGGCCTCACTAAGTTGTTGAGGCTGGCTTTGAGCTTTCGATCCTCCTGCCTCAGTCTCCCAAGCTGCTTGGATTATAGGCGTGCACCACCGCGTCCGGCTCAAGAGGTCCTCTTGCTTATGAATTGCTTGCCCTCATCTCCTCTTCTCTCTCACAGCCCACCCAAGCGCATAAACTACCACCTCTGAGCGAGTGTTGTATATTGCCATAAGACTTATATTTTCTTTGTGGTGACCATGATCATCCAGCTGTGTTCTGAGCTTGAGGAGACAGCCACGAGTCTCAAGAGCTCTCTGTGGACATCACTGGATAATTCTCTGCAGTTCCTTTGTGGGCAAGCTATTTTAATAGGCAAGAGGTGAAGTGCCTGAAAGAAACGTTGGTCAGCTGTAAGAGCTCACGAGAGGACGGGTCTGGAGGCCAGGCACCGGACCCACAGAGTTAGTTCTCCACAGATATTCAGAGATACAGACAGTAGTCCTGCAAGGTCAGCTGGTACCCGATGATGCTGTCAGCTGTTCAACCACATTTTTTTTTTAATAGAAAGGGGCTTCAGACATCCCATCAAAATATTTAGTGGGAATAACAACATAGGGACATGGAATGTTTTTGCAATTGTTAATTCCTGCTTTGACCAATTCAGTCTGCTGAAGAATGGTAAACATGGAATGGCTGTATTTTGTGAGTACAGTCCCTCTTGAAGCATTACCAGATAGCCATCATTATATATAACATTTTCTCTGCTTGGACAAAAAGAAGATATATTTTAGAGCAATAATACAAGTGAATACTGACCCACATTTTAACCCTCAACAATAATGCCTTTGATACTTGGATTAAATAAATACCTCATATTCTAGCTGACATTCCTGTAGAGAAAAGCATTGCCTTTCAAGATCAGCATTGCTCAATGTCTGTCACTTAGCAGGACGTCATTGCTATTGCGCTACACCCCGTCCTTTGAAGTGCATCCCCATCTCAGAAAACTTGAATTCTTAGAGGTCACTTCCAAGGAAGCACTTCAAAAGAACCCTGTCCAGGGGGAAGCGCTTGTTTAGCCTCCAGATGAAAGGGACCCGCGGCCTGAGCATGTCCACACTGTGTGTGGCGTGTGTCACACGTTTTCCTTTTCACAGCAAACATGTGTTTGAAGGGAGCCCGGATGTGGGGCCGGCTCTGGAGGGGAGCCCAGGCGCCACCCCAGGTCACACGTTGCTCTGCTGTAACAGAAGGCTCCTGAGCTCGCGGTCCCTCTGATCCTCCTGCCTGTACTTCTCCTCCAGCTTCTGCTTCTCGGCGTCCGCACAGTAGAAGGTGCAGTCTGGGCTCTTCCGGATCTGCTCGAACTGACTGAAGTCGGCCACGTACTTTCCGTTTTTGGAGAGAGAAACCACAGGCACAAACTCGAAACCCCAGTGGATCTCCTCCGGGATGTAAGACGTTCTGCTCTGGCAGACGGCGCTGGTGGACTCCACGGTGGCGTTGAGGAGCACCACCAGCTCGAATTCCTTCTCCTTTAGGTTTTGGGGTGTCAGGTCCCTCAGGGGGCTGCTCTCATCCAGCACGTGGTAGAAGGTCATGGGCAAAATGAGGAAGGGGCTCTCGGAGGAGGAGTCCACGTGGAATTTGACGGTGGCTTGGTTGAGGAGGATCCGCTCCCCCTCCTTGGTGACGTGGGTCTGGAGGAGCTTGCCCGAGAGCTGGCACTGGATGAGCAGGCTCTTCCTCATGTTGGCCACCTGGATCACCAGGCACAGCTTCCCGTTCTGCTTGGTGATGACCGCGCAGTGGCTGAACTTGATGGTCTCGGCCCGCTTTTTGGGTCTGGCGATCTTGGCCAGGAAGGTGCCCGTGATGAAGATCTCGATCAAGGTGGTGATGACCAGTTGAGCCACCAACAGGAAAATGGCGTGCGGGCATTCCTCCGTGATGGAGCGGACTCCGTAGCCGATGGTGGTCTGGGACTCGAGGGAAAAGAGGAAGGCCCCCGTGAGCGAGTCCACCTTCATGATGCAGGGGGTGTGGTTGGAGACGGACTCCCTGGACTCTAGGTCCCCGTGAAGGAACGCGATGGCGTAGTAGACCACTCCGAAAAGGAACCAGGTCATCACAAAAGTGGCAGCAAACAGGGTGAGCTTGTACCTCCACTTCATGTCGATGACAGTGGTCCACAGGTCCTGCAGGTACAGCAGGTAGATGCCGTCCACCTTGTCGATCCTCACGTTGCTGTGTCCGCTCTTGGACATGACCCGGGGTCTGCTGGCCTTGAGTCCCGCCCCAGCAGTGTGCTTCACCAGGGGGGCACCGGACATACTGATGTGAATGGCATCCATCGCCCAGCTCTTGAGACCACCTATGGAAATGACAAAGGAAGATGTCACAGTGATGTGTTATGGAACTTCTTAGAGAATAAGGTCAAGAAGAAAGTCTGTACGTGTTCAATACAGTCCTGATTTTTTTTTTTTTTAACCAACATGTTCTGTCTGTGGTTAGTTGAATCTGTGGATGCAGACCTATGGACTGAATTTCAGACCTATGGAAGGGGAGACTTGTGAAGGGAGACCAGTGGGTGTGGGCTGGAGGTGGCCAGGAGGGCAGAGCAGGGAACCTAGGCTCCGAGAACAGCAAATATGGGTAAAACACGGACTGTGCAATTTATCAGCTGTGTGACCCACAAGATATTTAAACTCTCTGGACCTCAGCTCTTTAATCTTTAAAATTGGAATCAATCCCGCTCTTCAGGGTGTCTGTGAGGATTAAATGAGATGGAGAGCTGCGATCACACACGGTTCTGCATGCATCTCAGGGCACACTATGAACATTACAATCAGCTATCATGATTTCTATTCTAGAAAATCAGATATTTTCCAAGCAGCTAAAAGCTGCCTCCATAGAGAGTTTTTGATAGAGTAATGGGGAATATTGGTACAAGTTTTTACAACTCAAACAATATCAATAAAATTTTTAAATTTTTTTTGTGCTTGTTCTAATTAGTTATGCATGACATTAGAATGCATTTTGACACATCGTACATAAACAGAGTATAATTTCTCAATCTTCTGGTTGGACATGATGTAGAATCACACTGGTCATGTAATCATACATGTACATAGGGTGTAATGTCTGATTCCTTCTATTTTCCTTCCTATACCCATATCTCCTCCCCTCCCTTCACTCCTCTCTGCCTAATCCAAAGTACCTTATTCTTCCCTAGCCCACCACCCCAACCTTATTGTGAGATAGAATCTGCATATCAGAGAAAAGATCTGGCCTTTGACTTTTTTAGGGGGTGGACTGACTTAAGATTTATCTCACCCTAGTCAGAATGGAAATTATGAAGACAAGCAACAAGAAATGCTGGCAATGATATAGGGGAAAAAGCACACTCATACACTGCTGTGCAACCATTATAGAAAGTGGTATGGAGATTCCTCAGAAAACTTGGAATGGAACCACCATTTGACCCAGCTATCCCACTCCTTGGTTTATACCCCAAAGAACTTAAAATCAGCATACTACAGTGACATAGCCACATCAATGTTTATAGCAGCCCAGTTTACAATAGCCAAACTATGGAACCAACCGAGATGGAATGGGTAAAGAACATATGGTATATGTACACAATGGAATATTACTCAGCCTTAAAGAAGAATAAAATTATTCATTGGCATTTGCCAAGGAATGGATGGAGCTGGAGAATATCATGCTAAGCAAAACAGATTTCTCACCTACCATACGCCCCATATTCTTTGTTACAATTTTCCTCCCTGACTCAATGAAAAGTGTGAATCTATGACCTCTTTTAGTTCTTGATGACACTGGAAAAAAATTCAATTATCAAACAATCAAAAATATAGTTACAGCAAATTCTGCAGTAGGACCCCAAAGAGAAATTTATGTAAAAGAGCACTTGAAAAAGTAGGTAAGTGTGGGCATCTAACATGGGATCAGAAACACCTACCTGGAAGCTGCCCGGGCTCTCACAGCTGGCCCCAGGGACGCCTGCTCTGTGCTAACAGCTGGGAGCCAGCTGGCTGGGCACTGGCTCCTTTAGCACCTCCCCGGTGACTGAGATGGACTGTCTTGACATTCCTCGAAAAGGTTAACATGTGACTACAGGATAACTTCACCTGGTCGCCAGGGTGTTTTCCACCTCACCAGTATTTTAAGAATTAGAAAAAAAATTTCCTCTTTAAAAAGGAACTGATACTGAGTGGTTTATGATTCATGCGGTGACCTTTTCTGTTAGAGGGGCATGGTCCCAATAAAAGTCTTAGAAGTAATCCTCCAGGAAAAACCCTTCAAGGAAATGGAAAGGGTGTCCACCTGAGCCCACACCTGCTCAGGATGCAGTGGGCCAGCTGGGCATTTCAATTTCCTGCTACTTTATGAAGGGTACATCGTTTACTAAATGTCCCCTTGAAGCGACTTTCTTTTCCTGGAAAGCCCCTTGTCAGTTCCACTGCAGAGAGGGGCTGTCAGTTATGCAGAATCCCTTTTACGGGTGGACGCCTGTCCCACCGTCTTGGGATCCAGGTAGCAGGGAAGCCCAGGAGGTGGGCGGTGAGCACAGGCCTTCCCTCTCCTGTGCCGGGACCCACTTGCTGGCGTAAGGAGGGGAAGCGAGGCCAGCGGAGCTTTGCAGAGGGTGCACCCTGCCCAGGCGCCCAGATGCAGAGGCCAGCTCGCAACATGAGCTCTGCCAAAGGCCAGCACGGCTCACACCAAGTAACTGCACGCACTTCAACCGAGAAAGAAGGAAACGGCTGTAAAGTGGCTGCCTCAACCCAGGGAGGTAAAAACAGAGGCTTAAGTTCTCAAGCGTGCGTGGACACCCATGTCCTGTGGCCACAAGAGACCTCCCAGCTCAGCCTGCTGCCGGCTTCTGGGAAACCTGGCCTTGTTTCTGGAAGGTCGGGCCCCGGGGCTCTGCCCCAACCTCTCCTCCGCAGGGGCAGCGGCCAGGCTTGGGACGGCTTCCTGTTCCTCTGCTGGGAGCCCTGGGGCTGTGGGCCCGCACACCTGGCACTGGGGTGGGTGGCCTCCCCAGTGCCTCCCCTGGGGGGTGATGGACATAAATCACAGAACAAGACCTATGGCCTGTGCGGGGACCGGGTCCCCAATCTCTCTGGAAGACAGAGCAGCTGGTGGACATCGGTTGGGGGACCTGCCACCACCACTGTCCCTCTCCCTCCCCTGAGTGCCCTCTGCCCTCAGACCGTCTGCTAGCTGGTCACTCACTTGGCAGGTCACAGGGAGTCTTCTTCAGGGCAGGTGACACGTCCTCGGTCCCCTTCACCCACCTGGCTACCATGGGACTCTGCTCCTGCCTGGAAGAAAGAGGGACACGTGGTGTTCACAGGTGGCTGCTCGGAGCACCCAGCCAAGCTGGCCCCCGACGGTCCCCGAGGGCCACAGCCCTGGCGTTTACCTTCCGCTCCCTGGTCATCTGGCACGGTGCCCAGACTAGGGCAAAGGCTCAAGGAAAGTTTGAAGAATGAAACCGAAGCCACCCCCACAGCCCTCCCGCAGAACCCCCAGCGCCTGGAGAGAGCTCGCTGCCAAACCCGCCGGACGGACAGGGTTAACCCACCCAGGGAGGCCCCCGGCGCTGACCTGCGCTCAGGGAGGCAGGAAGGGGAAGTGCAGAGGAAGTCAACAGGGAGCACTGGAAGGAAGAGTCCAGAATAGTTTACCGCCTGTGGAAACGCAGCATCGCGGCGTTGAGTCATAGAGCGTCCAGTGGAGAGCGGTCACAGCCGTCCCCTCCGACACACACCGCACGGAGGAGGAGATCGCGGCCTGGCAGCTGGGTGCAGGGGGAGGAAGGAGGTCCCGAGGCTTTGGAGCTAAGCCAGCCTTCTCGTTAGGACAAAATCCTCCCCACGCTTCAGATAACCGCTCTAAACCCAAGAGGCTCTTTTGCAGCCTACTTATTCCTCTATCTATGTATCTATCATCTATCTTTCTGTCATGGCTCTACTTACCTACCTATTTCTATTTTTATTACATACCAATCATTAATCTGTCATCTGTCCATCTGTCATCCATCTAGCTATCATCTTTTTATCTTTTATCTTTTTATCCTTCATCTTTAATCTTTCTTTTTTAACTTTTATTAATTTTCTTATTTATATATGACCCTGGAATGCATTACAATTCTCATCACACACATAGAGCACAGTTTTTCATATCTCTGGTTGTGCACAAAGTAGAGTCACACCAACTCGTGTCTTCATACCTGGATTTTGGATATTCATGTCCATCACGTTCCACCATCATCTGTAGTCTCTCAAACCACCGTTTTCCACCTGTGTCTCAGGCACCTTCCTACCTGTCATCTGTTGCCTGTCATCTGTCTGTCTACGCCCACAACTTTCACCTGTCTCACACACGCACACAGCTCATGCTTATTTCTGATCTACCATTACTTCCAGTAATTACCGTTCTAGAGTCAAACTGTCCCCAATCACCAGCCAGTGTGGCTTCCTCCAGGCTGATCCCAGTGTGGTCACAGCATGTTGGGCAAACTCTGTTCCCACCCAGAGTTTCCTCTGCGTCCGTGACTTGTATCAGTACTTGTCATCGGTATTGATGCATGCTCTTAAAATTAATAGTATTTGTCCTTTTATCAGGACATTTACTTCTTTGTGGACACACCTTATTTCACATGCTGTCATCTTACTGCCTTGGACTGTTCTCCCTCGGTGATTCTGGGTTCCACCTGTTTAACTTCTAAGATGTTGAGAGACAATAACAGTTTTCCAAAACTTCATGATGGGAAGAATGACCAAAGAATATTCTCTTCTAATTCCCCCCTCTCTTAATCCTCCAGATCAACAATATTCTAGTGCAAACCACAAGCAGTTTTCTTGAGTTTCTAGACATAATATTCCTTTCTCTGGCATTTGTGAGGTTGTTTTGATCTGTGGGCTGGGATTTCAGTTCCCAGATTGGCAATATCATTATTGAAGTGAAGTCCCTGGAACTTTTGAATGGAGGGGACAATAGTGTCCTTTCTTACTTCAAGGCAATAAAAGACACTTGGTGTGATATCATTTAGCCCTGATTTTGCACAGCATTTGTTTTCTGGAGATTAAGGGGAAAAAAGGAACATATTTTTAAAATGGAACTGAACAGTAGGCACATTGAAAAAAAAATTAGTTGTACAAAGAATGTTGGAAGAGCTACACTTTCCGGTTGGGGCAGAAAAATGAGATGGGGAGACAGAACAGGAGTCTCCATCATATTTTCAGGGAAATTCTATCAAAAAGACAGGCTCTTGTCAGAATGGAGGGTCATAGAAACCAATCACGGCAAGCGGGAAGACAGTATTCTGTCAGAAAGAACACTCACGAGAGGCCCTGGGGCTACTAACCAGACAGAGGAAACACAGAGGTCAATAGCTAGCAGGAAGAGCATCAGGACAAGTGGGAAGGATGCTAATAAACAAAACAATAATCAAAATAACTAGGAGAGACTTAGATGAGTGGTAAGAGTAATGAGGGTCAAATCAATGGCAAGAATCATCACCACAAATAGACCAGAGGCTGCCACCTTCCAGCGGACATTTTCCATAGCTGTGCTAACCCTCACAGCAGCTCTGCCAGGTGAGCACCGTCGTCTCCCTGACGAGGACACCCAGGCCCAGAGAGGGGAAGTGACTCATCCAGGTCCCAGCCTTGGGCACATGGCAGTCAGACACCTCCCTGACAGAAGCCTCAAGGTGCCCCTGCACCAGAAAGACCGAGGGCTGAGGTCCTCATTTAGCAGGTCGAGGTGGAGCCTGAGGACCTGGATGTCTAGCAAGTTCCCGGTGAGGTGGCTGCTGCTCCTACACACACTCTGGGAACCATTACACCAATGTGGGGCTGTCCCCCTGGGGAAAACCCTCGTCCCTCCCTGAGCCTCAGCATCCTGAAATAGCAATACTGCTTGCAGACTCCAGGAACACCTGCAGATTGTCTCCAGGAACACCCAGCTCTGTTCTCCTCACAGATGAAGACCTCTCCAGTGACCCAAGGCTAGGTATGAATTTTTTAAATCCAGGTTGTATGGAGAATCTGATCAAAACTGTCACATGTTATTTATATTCATTATATAAACGTTATGCAAATATTATGCTAGGGAAAATATAACTATGATGACACTTTTATTTTATGTTAAATATATATTATAACAAATAATTCTAGCTAAAATTAAGTGCAGAGAGATTTCCACAACAGACTTCAACCCATCCCTTCTGGTAGCCATCCCCTGTTTATACAATACCGTTTTTTTTTTTCTAAGTCTCAAGAATTAGATCTGCCACATGTCAAATGGATGAATTCTTAGGAAAAGAAAAATCAGTTTAAGAATGATTTTTCCCTTCCTCGTGAACACAACATTGAGACCTTCTGAAAACTTAGAGCCCCATTCAAATTTTGGAAGTTTTCAATTTCTGCCTCCCCTGGGAAACCTTCATTCTGTGTTCCCTGGTGGACACAAGCAGCAGAATTGTGTGTGTGTGTGTGTGTGTGTGTGTATGTATGTATGTGTGTGTGTGCATGTATATGTATATATGTGTGTGTGTGTATGTATATATATATATATATATGTGTGTGTGTGTGTATGTATATATATGTGTGTGTATGTATATATATATGTGTGTGTGTATGTGTATATATATATATATACATACATATACACACACACACATACACACACTATATATATATATTGTGTATATATGATGCATATGTATAAATGTATAATAGATATGTTATGTATTATACATATGTATCTTTTTTCACCTATGGAAACAATATAGGGGCACTAGCTCCTCAAACTGGAGTTTCTCACCCAGGTCGGCAGCGACCTCTTGCAAAGGAGGGGGTGTGGCTTGGAGGAATGACATTGCCATCGACTTGTAGCTTTGTTCTTCTAGACTGAAACAGCATGTGGAAGATCTGACTTTCACGCTCTGACAAAACATGGCTTCTCGTTTGCTTAAAAGGTTTTCTCTACGTGTCAAGTATTCCTGACACATCAATTTTTTTTTTTGGATGATCTCTCTCTCTATTTACAAACCCAAAATACTTGGATTAAATTTCACTTTAAGTATACACAGGTTTAAATATTAAGGAGAATAAAATGCCTGACAAGAATCTACATGGGGTTCACTGAGCTCAGAATTTTTCAAAGTAATTGAAAATAAAACCAGTGAGGCTTAACTCTTCTCCTTGGGCTCCTGTGCCTGGCCACAGAGACACATGCCTAGGGACCTTTGACTTTGGCCATGTGCCAGTTCCTTCCCTGCTCTCCAAAGCTGTCCACGGGTCTCTTCAGAGGCTGGTCTGACACTTCTGAATCCATGGCTTTGACTTCATCACTGACGAAGAGCTGAGTGGACGAATGGCTTTGCCCAGGTGGTGTTTAAAAAGAACAAGATGACCGAAGGCAACTCAGCAGACTCCAGTGGGCAATCCTTTGGTTTTTATCTCCTGGGGAACTTTCATTGACCTTCTGCAAACTCACTTTGTCCCACAGGCCACTAAGAACTGTTGGAAAGAATGTCTGGAAACTGTGGAAATGCTCATTCTTCTCCATGAGAATCATAGGATGGGAGGGGAAGGGTGGCCAGAGGTGTCTGCACGTTTGTAAGCTCCAGCTCAATGACCTGTGCCTTAGGACGTGAAGGCAGAGCCTTACGGGGGGAGCTGCGGCACTCTGGGGCTGTTGTGGGTGGCCGTATGTTGCTCCAGGATTTTGCTGCCCCTCAGCTCGAGCCTTCCCTGGGCCTGCTCCTACAGGGGAGTGTGTTTCTACTTCCTGTGTCAGGGGTGGCCACGAGGCTTGCCCTGGCCAAAGGCGTGTGGGTGAGTGGCCATGACTCAACCTGTACCTGGGCAGAGACACTGGTCTCCTCACTGGAGTCTGCCATTGCTCTCGGGTAGGTCTCAAGATGGGCTGTCTTAGGATGAGATACCCAGGGCCACAGTTGATTTGCAAACAGGTAGGAAAGGGTCTTGCTGCTGTAAGCTGCAGAGATCTTGGGGTTGTTTGTTACAGAGGCAAAACCTAGTGCAAACCTGTCCACAGAGGTACCCTTAATTCTGTGCTTTTGTAGGTTGGATTGCATTTCTGACCTAAAAGGTACTGCATTTCAAGGAAAGACATGACATCCTGAAATACCCCTAATGCAAACTCCAAATGTTGGTCTACAATGAGACACTGAAGGAGACAGAATCCAAATTATCAGAATTGTAACTGGAAGAAAGGTTTGCCTGATCCCTGGGGACAATGTAGACAGAGTGGTTGATTCTTCTTGTGACATTAATTCTAAGTCAATATTTAAATCCATCATGACAAGATAACCTTTCAGGGAGCGTTATAAAGGCACCCCATCCTGCCATTCTCATCTTGTGTGGAGCAGGAAGCCCCTGAGGGCCTTGTGACAGTCATTTCTTAAACACACTGTGCTGGGGGGCCACCATTTTTATATAATTGTCAGCTTTTGATTGGCAAAGGTCAATCAGAAAAGACTTTTCAAAGCAAGGAACAGAAAAGACTTTTCAAAGCAAGGAAGTACATTTTTAAAAATCTACTCTCTCATTTTACATATGAGGAAATGCTCTTTTCCATTTTCTGAATGAGGAAACCAAGCTTAGAAAGATTAATTTGCACATGCACAGAAGGTCAATACCTGGAGGACTTAGCAAACCAGCTCTGTCTGCCTCCATAAGTGTGCTCCTATCTGCACCCATCACAACCAGCTCATAGAGGGCCCCTCGTCTCATGGTCCAGTGAGATGAGGCATGAAATCTGCCCACACTCACCATGACTTTGCATCCAGGGTGGAGTAAATAGCTATAATTAATTCATTGCCTCGCCTATGCCAGGCCGTCATGAGACACTATATTTTAGATTTCACAGGGACTCTAAAGTAAGTGCTATTCCCGTATTTCAGATAAGGACACTGATACGCACAAGGTCTGTTGGAGTCTGTTGACCCTGCCTCGGATTCTGGAACTTCCGAGAGCATCAGAATCACCCAGAGGACTTGATAAGCAGGTACGGCTGGGCCTCAGCACCCAGTCCCTGGCTCAGCAGTGCCAGGGTGGAGCCCGGGGAGCTACAGTCTAAGTTCTCAGGTGACACGGCTGCTGTCTGCCCGAAACCAACTTTTGAGAATGGTGGTCCACATGATTCCCTGCTTACGGAATCACAGAGAACCCAGAGAAAATGAGAAAGGACATGGGGATGTGTCTATGGTGTGGCGGGGAAGAAAGGCAGTGGTATTAAACCCAGGAGCAGGGAGCTCCCACTCGGGAGGGAGCCCAGTTATCCAAGAGGCCCTTCCAGGCACTGGAAGTTCAGGTACTGTCCTGAAAAACAATGGGGAGGATTTTTGGCAAAAGGAGCCATTAGTTGAACATTTCTCCAGGTGTCTTCCTGGGATGACAGGCACCATGCTGGCTGAGAACCCCGGAGGACCCAGAGCCTGGATTGCTCTCCCCCAAGTGTGTGGTGTAGGCAGAACACCATTAAAGGAATCTGTGGTCGAATGAGTTTGGAAAGCTTTGCCTATGGAACCCCCAAACCCCATTGTCTCTACCCTTTGGAGATTCGGATTTCACATTTGTCAGTGATGGGCTGTGAGAAGTCCTATAGTTAAGAAACCCATGAAACTACACAGAGAGGCGTCATGCCCTTGATCTGACATTGGGAGACGCTTTGGGGAGTACTGACCTGGTCTCAACACGACTGTTTCTATCCACAGAGAAAGAAGATCCAGAAGGGTGGTGACTTGTCCAAGGTTGCCGAGACAGTAACAGGGCCGGGGCTGCAAACAAGCTTTGTGTTTCTGAGTCCTTTCCACGGGCAGATCTCTCCCCGTTGTCCTGAACCACTCTGAGGTGAGCTGTCCCTCTCACCAGATACTGAAGACAGGGGAGCATTGGAGAGCCCTCCTCCTCTACCACCTCCAACCGCAGCATCAGCCTCGTTGGGGAGAACTTGTTAAAAATGTAGATTCTCAGGTCCTGCACCTGAGCTCCTAAACCCGAATTTCTGGGGTGGCTCCCCAAGAACCTGTGTCTTTAAAAGAACTCCATTTCCCAAAGGGCCGTGTGGTGAGAGTTTGCAGTGGTGGCTTGGTAAGTAAGTCAGAGAGCTAGCTTTCATCCCATTATACATTGGAAAAGCATTGATTGTTGTTTTAAAGACAAATCCCACATTCCTCCTTGCATGTGAACATCTCATGATCCAATTGGCCTCTGTGGTCAGATATTCAGCCTTTTTCCTATGTTTCCATTCCATTATTATTGTTTCAAATTCCATAAGTACTAAAAAAAATCATTTTCCATCCCCAAATGTGGTTTGCATACTTATACCCTTCACTCCTCAAATGCAGATTCTTTTTAAATATTTTTTTTTTCATTCCAGAGAACATCAACCTTTTTCTACTCAGCAAAGACAAGTTTAAACAGATACCAGGTTCAACGGGAGACTCATTTTCCATTTTCCATGGCAAAGAATCCAAGCACTGGAATAAGCCAGAGGTATCATTTGCTGAATATTTTTGTAAAGACAGTTTAATTTCAGGCTCTTTATTTGCAAGAGAGCTGGCTAACCCAAATAAAACATTATACATCTGTCTGTTGTTATGAGTGACCAACTTCAGCTGAACATGATTACTTAATAACAGCTAACTTTCCTATAGAATAAGAATGTGCACTAGGTAAGAGCGGATGGAAATTTCCTTCGGTTCACCAGCCCTGATTCCTCTTGCTCCAACATGTGAAGAGCTTGGGTAATAAGCATACTCTCCCCTTTAATCACAGCCCGGCTTGGCCATGCATTGTTGTGAGGTGACTGGTAGAACAGGAAGATTTATGTCTGGGGGAAACCAAGGCCAGCGGTGTTGCCTTAGCTTCCCTCAGGCGCAGCTCCCCAGGTTCTCTGCAGGGAATAGACTTCTACGATTGCTCGCAGAACCTCACTTGCTATTCTCGTCTGGACTGATTCAGACCCAGAGAAGATGGCAAAGGAACACAGTTGTTGGCAGAGGAAGAGGAAGCACGGGGCGTTGGGGCTTGTTTGACTGTAATGGGGAATAAGTCAGAGGACAGCATCCGAGGACGGTCCTTGCACAGACAGATTCTTCACTTTATTTTATTTAATAAAACTTCAAACTGGGCATAGCTGGAGCATGGAAAGACGAAGAGAACCCGCAGGAAGCTGGCGGCGCGGCCGGTTCTCTCTGTCTTCCCCTGGCACGGGGACTTGCAGGGCCTGGAACTCGACCCTTTTACCAACTTCATATGTGACTTGCAGTTCCTCAAAACGAGCTTCCCCCAACCGCATCTCCCTCCTGTGAAGACTAAGTCTAGCACCTTCCACTGCTCACCCGCATCTTTCTTTGCCTCCAATTTACAATATTTTTTGACAGTGACGAAGACAGGGAAACATAGAAAGCACACTATAAATATAGATACTGATTTCAGGCAGCCAGGCTTGTTTTTCTGGTTTTGTGCTATTTTTTTTTCTTTTGTGGAAAATGAATTTGGAGTTGCTGGTCCTTATGGTTAACTTGACGACTAGTGGACTTTGGTGTGATTCACCTGCATACGGGGAGGAATTCTCCTTGTTGATTTTCATGCTGTCCCATGGGGAATCTTACCCCAGACAAAGGAAATTACGACTTTTGCTTGATTTGGAACTAAGCTACTTAACAACGAGCCGAGTGTCAAGACGTTTCACAATCCAGTCTCACTGTTGTTAGTCTAAGCTTTGACCACATTTCTCTGATACAGAAATCGGATCTCACAGGATCCCAGGAGAACGCAGTTAATACCCAAATTCTTGATTTGTGGTCCATTTATTTTAAGGACTGGTAATATTTGTGAATTGTTTTCTTGCCCCACAGTTGAAAACACAGATGCTTCTGATCTCTAAGTGATAATAAGACCTGTTTAAGTTTCAAAATGCCTTCACATTCGATCAAAGTGGTAGACCTTTGCCAGGGAACTAATCTCCATCAGTAAACAGTGTAAGAAAAGACATTCTTGCCATCTGTACTTAATTAGCTGGAGGATGTTGGACCAGTTTTGGTGGTGTTTGGGTTTCTAGTTATAATACAAAATGCCCAGTTAAATTTGAATTTCAGATGGACGGCAAAAAACTTTTACTATAAGTATGCCCTGGGCAATATTTGATACGTGCTTATACTAAAAATTATTCATTGTTTATCTGAAATGCAGATATATGAACTTTCTATATACTTGTATTTGTACTAAATGTAGAGATACAGATAGCACACTAGTCATACACACACACACACACACACACACACATATAGATGATAGATAGATAGATAGATATGTTTTTTAGTTTTTTGCTAAATGCCTGTCAACCCTAGGGAAGAACAAATATATGTTCTAGAGAAGCTCAGAAAGCCAAAAACAACTTAAAGACAAGGTTTTAGTATACAGAGGGCATTCTGGGAAGAACAGTACTGGGAACTCTGATGCCAAATCCCTCCGTTGTGTGCTGGGTGGTGGTGGGGGGCAGCTTTTCCTGTGTGGTCCCTGGAGGTCTCACCAGGCTAATAAGCTGGCCTCACTTGTAGCGATTTCAACTCAGGATCCTTAACCATTTTTGTATCATGGTCCCTTTTGCTGTATTCATGAGACAAATGAGTGTCTTCTGAGAATGAGGTATTTAAATAGGTACACTAGCTAAGGTTCCAGAGGACACCACCGATATCAAAATGCCCTTATTACAATATGGGAAAAAGCCCCCAATTGTTCTTCTTTTCTAATCACCAAACAAAAACTATTTCTTTGAATTGTGGTGAGCAGATTCAAGATCTCCCCCAAAATGTAATGTGATACTGAGATATCTGTGCCTGCTACTAAGACAAGGTTACAGTTGCAGCAAGACAGTGATGGTATTTTGCACACCTTCAGAGCAAAAAACACATGAATTTTAGTGAGAGCTTATTGGAAACACACTACTCCCTTTCCCTCTCTCCTAAGGCCACAGTTCTTCCTGTGTTCCCCCCACCCCCAGGCTCTCTGGACTGGGTTTAAACCTGTCTGTGAATTTTAAATGCAATGATTCTGATTATGTCACAGAAATCGGGCCGACCCTCTGAACCTTTCTTGATTGACTTTCCCCGGAGACGCAGCCAGCCATCTCAGATACGGTTTCTTTATAAAAACAGCCTGGATACTTAACAATTAGAATCAAGTCAACACCCTTGCAACAGGACAGGGCTGCACATACCAAGGTTAGCAAGGAACACCTTCAGTGTTCACACGGGCAGAGCAACACCCGAGGGGAGTTGTTCCAACATCCTCTACTCTACAATAGTGGCACCCTGACCTGGAAACAAAAGAGGATGGCAGAAAACACCCGAGATACGGACATAATCCTGGGTCTTTATACCTGGCGTGGCACGTCTCAGAATCACGGAGCTGGATGTCATAGATAATCCTGGCTCAGCCACATGCAGCTGGTCATTACCATGGTCCATCGCTCTCTTACCGGGAAACAGAAAGCGTGCTCACCTGCAGAGCACGAATTCAGACAACGGTCCCCTCACGAGTCCTCCAGGGGCTCCGCTGCTGACAGGGCAGAGCCCCAACACCGCCCCAGAGCTAAAGGACTCTTAGGTCCTGGCTCTCACTCCCCCTGGGGCTTTGTTCCTTCCAGGACAGAGCCTGGGTGCGCTCCTGCCGCTTTCCAAACACCTCAGTGCCCTCAGGGCTCCACGCCTGGAACCCAGCCCGAAGGTTCTCCACTCTCCTGCTTCTTGATTAAATCCCCCTCCTTCAGGGGCCAGGTTGAACATTACCACCTCTGGACTTAGAAAACACCCAGCAGGACAGTGTAAAGGTTGAGGACACCCGAGCCTGCTCCTGTTGACACTAGCTGTGCGACCTGGGACAACTGAGACTTTGACACTCAGTGTCTTCATCTGCAGCATGGAGACAGCAGCAATTCCGGCACCTCACAGGGTGGTGACAGGTTAGACTAAAAAGGGACACCAATCTGTCTGCTCATACCAGTTGTTACACAGGAGTTAGCTGTTGTCCTTATCTGTGTACAATCAATAAAACACAAAATACGACTTACTCAAAAGAAATCACATTTACTGCAGAGGAACAGCAGAGGGTTATGTTCTGATGATGTGACGTTGGTATAAATCCATAAGAACCTTCCTCCCCTAAACCCCCATCCTCAACATTTATAAAGACACAATCTGAAAAACATCCAAAGAGTGGAAAGACAATGCAGCCCTTCAACATGTATTCTTTTTTGTGCCGAGAGTTTATTGGGCACCGAGCGTGTGCTAAGGTCAGTGTGGGGTGCTGGGATCCAGCAGTGAATAGGATCCCCTTGGTCCTCACCCTGGTGTATTTAGAATAGGACAGGGAGGAGAGGCTTTAAGCAAATCGTTCCACAAGATACGCTTAAAGATGTTTATGGGAAGAACTGGGGAGGCAGAATGGAACATAGGGCGTAGGACATATTCTGGTCTGGGGTCTGGGAAGGCTTCCCTGAGGAGGTGGCATTAGGTGGCAGAAGCCCTTGGGGCAGGGGACGAGGCAAGCCGGGTGAGGGTGAGTTTCAGGGATACATGGCATCTGCAAAGCCCAAGGTGGCTTGGAGCTTGGTGCCTTCCAGGAAGCAGGGACGGTGTCAGGTAGGGGAGAGGACCGAGGGGCCAGGCAGGACCAAGGCACAGAATTACATCACGCGGGGTTTCCTGAGGACTGTCGCCTTTGTCTTAGGGGAATGGGGAATGTCTTCGCATTTATTCCAGGAAGAGGCAGGACTGGACTTGCTGGTTCAAGTGATCCTTCTGACAAGATGGAGAAAGGACTGGCCAGGGCAGGCGTAGCTGCTGAGAGTCTGTTCAGTGGGCACGGTCAGTAATCCAAGCTCACATTACTGAAACGTGGACGGGGACAGTGCCAGCAACTTGAGAACAGCGCAGAGCTCTGTGCAAGGTCCCAGGAAGACCCAACAGGCCTCTCTAACAGGTGCTGCTGGCACGAGGTGGTCAGGGAGACGCGATCCCACCTGGCTTCCTGGCATGGGTGGCGCAGGGTGGGTCAGGGTGGGGCGGTGCTTTACTGGCCAGAGGATACTGGACCTTTTACACTGGGCACATGTTACTGGACACCCAGGTTTTTGAATGCTTGGATGTTGTAGCAGCGTGGAGCTCATTCTTACACTCCACAGGTGATCCTGATGCCGGAGGATCCCACCTGGGGTGAGACCCTGGGTCCAGGTGCAGGTCCCGGGAGTGCCCGGGAGACACTACCCAGGGCTGAGAACTAGCATCTGCACTGATGGACCTGACTTTCACTAGGGACAGGAGGGACATATGTAGCACTTCAGTCTACAAGCAGAACTGGAACTATGATCCTGCACAAGTTTTCCCCCGACAGTAGAACATGCAAGAAGCAAACCCCGTCTGAGCCCCAGGAAGCCTGGGGGTCACCCAGATCACCAATAATGCAGCATGGTTTTCAATGTATAAGATTTTTATAAGCTGAAATATTAAGTAGTTCTTAAAAATCAAAGCAAAATGGAAAATGTGTTTTAAAAAAACAATAAATAGAGTTGGATGTACCGTGTAATTCTCTTTTTTTTTTCTCTCTCTCTCTCTGTCGAGGTAATGTTATAATGCAGTGCCTCTAAAATGCTAGCAGAAGTTACCTCTTTAAAGGAAAACACAATTAGAAAGGGTTTCCAACCAGATTTTCCATTTTTATGCAGTTAATCTGAAAATTCAATTTCCCTACACAGATCATGCTCAAGCATTCCAGATTTTACTGTAAATGAGAAGTACTCACAGCGTTCTCCTGAAAAACTTTCCACACACTGTCGTGGCCAAGTCTATGAAATCAGTAACTCTCAGAGATGTTTTGATTGTACCAATCTGAGAGCTGAGTTTTCAGTAAGTAATGAGGACTATGGTTTGCTGTTAACTAAAGGCTTAATGCCATGACTGAGTTTGCAATCCGTCCAAGAGGACTGCTGATAAAGCAGATTCCTGCCCAATACCTTTGTTTGGGCAGGTCCCTCCACTCCAGATTCCTTTTGTCATGTGTCCTTTGGCAAACTCCTATTCATCCCTCAAGGCCAAAGTGAAATGTCACCTCTGTTTCCAGATCCTGTTCCTCGCTTCTGCCTTTGGCAGGTGGTCCATACCTGTGACAACACTTAAGTGCTGTAATGATCTGTTTCAGAACATGTCTTTCTCCATAAAAGACAGGTCTGGAGGTATAGGTGTTTAATTTATCTTTTAATCTCTAATGCTAAGCACAAGGCCTGGCATATGGTAGAGAATCAATGTTTGAAGGAGAAACAGAGATGCTGTTCAAGTGAACTCAGAGCCCTCCATGTACGTAGCGAATGTAGCCCGTTTAAAGATATCATAAATGGTATTTTAGATCAGAGAGAAGACCCATTCACAGATAGGCAGATTGGGGGTGGGGCATGGGTGGGGTACTTTACTGATTTGAATGATCAACCTAGAAATAAAAATTTAGACTTCTTACTCGGAATCACAAGACAAAGAATATTCTTTAATATCCTACCTTGAAAATTAGTCGCACATCTGTCATGTTGACAAAGATAATTAAATCATGTGCATAGACATATTCATTTTAGCCCAATGAATTACTTTTTCTGTGTGTTTCATGTTCCATGAGGTCCTAAGTATGCTGACCATCTCCAAAGGCTTCTGAGGTTCCCTTCTCTATTTGTCTCCTTAGCACAAGTGTCTCCAACAGTAATGGGAACAGATATAGCAATCAAATAACGGACTCATTCAAATTTAGCTTCTACTTGGTCCTTTCCAATGTATATACTTTTGCATACTTAAAAATATGCATAATATATTAGTATAGGACAAAATTTCATATATTGTGCATTTATGTCCCAAAGTATTCTTCCCGCCTTTGGGGGAGGATGGATGATTATCAATCGTTGAATCTACTGCTTTAGACAAATGCTTATTAAACTTTAACATCTGTACAATTCCTTGGGGATTATTTAAAATGCAAAGTATTATTCAGAAGTTCTGGGCTAAGGTCTGAGAATCGGCCTCTCTGTGAGCCCTTGGGTGGTGCCGAGGCTGGACAGCCAAAGCTGGTACTCTGAGCAGTGATCAGCCTCCTGTAGCCAGGGTTCCTTGTCGGGAGCACATGGTGTATAGTACCCCGAATAACCTGGGTGACTGTGTTCTCACTTCCCCTGGATGACCATGGCTGGTACCACTCTAGACGCGTGAAAGAAGGTGATTCACGCCATAAATAGATGGCGGGGGCATCAAAGCTCTCCGGTGGCTTTGCAGAGGACGGGTCCCCTGGAGAGCTTTCTGGACAGATGGTTCACCTCTAGGATAAAGTTCAAGGCCATGAGCTGACTTTATTAAACAAACAAACAAACAAACATCCCAAAGCACTGTTGATAAATCTCCATTCAATATTACAAAATGGTCCCATCGTCAGCCATTCTCCGCCAGTGTTTGGTTTCTCTCTGGACACTTTCTTCTGGGGAAGCATAGCTGAAAACCAAGGTCTTGACCACTCCTGGTCATAAAGATCCTGTGGGACTCATGTCAAGTGCCAAGCCTGGCATCTTCCATTCTGACTAACAGCTACCTCCACACACCCTCACCCTGAGGAGCCGGAAATGAGTAGGTTACAGATGCTCTTCATCCAAAAGAAGAGAAGAAACATCACCCCCCCAACATACACACACACACAGACACACATACACACACACACACACACACACACACACACACACACCACTGACTGGATAATATGAATCTCTTCATTCACATGCTTTACCCAACAATCTGTGCTTGTGAGTCCTATCACAAGCGTCAAAAGGCTACTTTGACCTAATTTGAACCATATTCCTGGCTTCATTTTGAGCCAGCTTCATGGTGCAAGGGAGACCACAGACGAGTGCCTATGTCTTCGTGCTGTGGAACCTGTATTCACGCAGAGGGACACCGGCTGAGTTACCCAGGTGCTTCCCCTGAGACTTGGTCCCCAGTCCATGGACTCAGGCCTCTAGCTGCTGTAACATCTAGGAGAACACGTTGGGAACCTGAGGAGGATGGAAGGCCAGGCACCCATCTCTTGCAGTGAGTTCCTGAAGGAAACCCAGGTGCCAATTCCCAGGATTCTTCCTCGGATCTGTCTTCAGTCCCACTTTCAGCCAAAGAATCTGACATTTGAGGGTGGCACTGGGAATGGAACCCTGGCCCTGACCTTGGCCATGTCCTCGTGTTTGTTCTATGTTCCGCATCCACTTGCTCCTGGTCATTGGTAGTTCAACCCACAGACTGAGAAAGCCAAAATGCTGGTCCCGGGGTCATGGGGGAGCCCACTGCTGGTCTGAGTGACCTCCACCATGGAGCCAGCTGTGGGCAGGACAAGGGCTGGAGAGAGCTGGGTAGAGGAAGCAAATGAGCTAGCCTCCATTCCCACAGAGTCTGGTGGCAGCTCTTCAGCCAAGGGACCAAGTCATCTGTCCACCGTGCCACTGGGCTGGTCACTAGGGGCTCAGCCGGTGGACAGAGTCCATTGCTCATCCTCTTGACTCTCTGCACAGTGCAGACCCTTGCTGTAGCCGTCTCCCTCTCAGTTCCACTCGCAGGACTCTTCTCTGCTGCGGGTCCTTTCATGGCATTCCCAGCCCCAGACCTGTGTGTCCAAAGCAGGTCTACCTTGCCACTGCCATCCAGCCGTCCAGGTGACTATGGCTCCTCCAGTGCTCAGAGGTGCCCCACAGGAAACCAGCCTCACCTCATTACCCAACTCCCAGATGTGAGCCCCGAGAAAAGATACTCAATATCCCCAGTGTCCCTCGAAATCCCTGAGAGCTGCCACCCCCCTTGCCACCCACCTTAACACATTGACTAGAGCCACATATGATCATCCCTCTGCACCTGCAAGGATTGCTCCCCCAGGAATGCAGGGGCTTACATCTGTTAAGGAAAATGGGGGTACCACCTGCCTGCATGCACCTGTGCATTTTAAATCATCTCCAGATGACTCATAATGGAAATAGCTACTATTTGATAGTTTTTAGAGAATAAACGACAAGGAAAAAGTCCACGCAGGTTCAGTGCAGACACCACCACCTTAGGCCTGACCACCTAGTGAGCCAACTCGATGCGAGCAGAACCGTGCTCAGTCATGCTGGGCAGAGATGCAAGTCCAGAAATGCCAGAGGCTGTAGCAACAGCTGTGTCTACATACCACTTCATTTGCTATAGTGCTTGGCAAGTATTAAATGCAAGTTTTGTCTTTTGGAACTCTCTGGAAGCTTTAACCAATAGTTTTGGTCCTCTGGCGGAGTCTTCATAGGCAGAAACTGGGGGCTCCTCTCTTCAGTGCCCCAGCAGGCTCACACTGGAGGTCCCTGTCCCATGCAGTGTGCCCTCCCAGGCGCTCTGCACAGGGCAGCCTCAGTGCTCTGCCCAAGCCCCTCCTGCCCAGCTCGAGGTTCCCCTGATCTACAGCCAGAACCCCACCCAGAACCTGGGCCTGTGGATGTGCCACCCTGCAGGGACTGCTGCACCCTGCTCTCCGGAACCTTCTCCTGGGTTCAGTGCGTTCCCTCCCTGCTTCCTGGTTCTTCGGGCTCTGGAACACTCTCCCCTGTGACTCAAGCTGTTTGACTTGTGTCTGATTATAGCAATTCTCCAACTGACAACTGTCTTTAGTTGAGAGTGTGCCCGTGACCACCCTGTGTCAGCAGCTCACGTGCTCATGACTCCGAACCTCAGAAGAACGCAGGTAAAACCCAGGTGGGAATTAGTAACTGGAGGCCTGGAGAAGTCAAGGTTTGCCTAAGATCACGCGACTGGTCAGTAGCAGGACCGTAGTTAGAGCTCGGCCTTTCCAAGTAGAAAGGCAGCTCCTGGACCCTGGCTGCCAGCACTTCTCCCTGGGATGCGGGCCCGGGTCCCAGCAGGGCTCGAGCATGTGTGGGATGTGTGTGGGGGAATGAGTGGAGGCCGAAGGAAGGTGGGACCTTCAGTCCTGGAAAAGCAGTCCTGGATCTCAAAAGCCATGCTCCTCCACGGCGGCTGCGTGAGTGGAGGGAAAGTTGTGGGATTTGGTCCCTCAGGCACACCACTCCTTGATGGTGAGAGATGCAGTGCCTAGCATGGAGTCGTCAGTCTTCAGAGTTGATGGTGCCAGTGCTAGCCATGAGCCTGCTCCTGTCCCTCTGTTCACTCCAGATGGGCGTCCACAGCCACCCAAGCCAGGGCTAGCGTCTGCCTCCCTCCCCTTCCTCACCATCAACCACTGCTCCGTCTTCCCTTTGCTCTCCTGGACGATTTTCGTTCCCACCCTGCTCATTCCCCCCTGGTGGCCACCCTGGTGCAGGTCCCTGTGGCTGCACTCCCAAGCCACCTCAGCCCTGGCTCTTGCTCTCCTGGCCTCCTCACCTCTGCACTCTGTGGTCCTTCTGGAAGCAATCTCTCCAAGTGCAAACACCATTGTTCAAAACCAAGAATGTGTCCTGTCAGTGGACGAGCCACAGCACCTGTGTGTTCTACCCCTGGGCCAAGCCCAGCTGACCCTCATTTTTGAACTGTTGATCTTATAACCCAGTTCTTCCATGCTCTAGCCCCTGGCTATCATTTTGGCCAGATCTCTGGATGTTCCCTCTCCATTGTCCACACTTCAATGATGATGAGCTGCTTTCATGTCCCTACATGCCCAGGGCTGCCTCAACCTTTCCACCTCTTGTCCTCACCTCGTCTCTCCTGCCTGGAAAGTCCATCCAGTATTGGGCCCTCCAACTGCCCAGAGTTGTCTGCCCTGGCTGACCTTTTCACTGCAGGGTCATTGAAGAGTCCCTCCTCTTCTTTACCACTACAGACTGTGACATCAGTGGCCTTACCAGAGTGCCATGATGTGCCCAAGCTTCTTATCTCTACTCTGCTTCTACATGACAAGTCCTTTGTGGGAAGGGGTTGAGTCATGGCCTTCTCTGAACCTTCAGTGGCACATTCCTTGACATATGATGGGTTCTTTGAAAATGTTTTCAGTTAAACCATGTGATATTGGTATAACAACAGACACATAGACCAATGGTACCAACAGAAGACAGAGAGAAAAACCACCCAGAAACAGTCCTCTGATCCTTGAGGACTGGAGAAAATATAGCCTCTTTAAAAAATGGTGCTGGGGAAACTGGTTATCTATATGTAGAAGAACGACCCCATTTCTCACCTTTGCACAAAAGTCAATTCAAAATGGATCAAAGACCTAGGAATTAGACCATAAACCATACAATTCCTAGAAGAAAATGTAGGGCCAACATTCCAGCATATAGATACAGGCATGACTTTCTCAATAGGACCCCCAAAGCTCAGGAAATAATGCCAGGAGTTAATAAATGGAACCACATCAACTTTAAAACAATTAGGAATATGAACAGAGAGCCCACAGAATGGGAGAAAATCTTTGCTGAGAATTAACATCTAGAATCCATAAAGAACCCAAAAACTTTACACCAAAAAATCAAATGACCCAATTAGCAAATAGGCAAACTAATTAAATAGACACTTCTCAAAAGAAGAAATCTAAATGGCCAACAAACAAATATATAGAGAGATTAGAGCAACCCCTATAGAAATCAGTATGGAGTTTTCTTAAAAGACGAGGCATGGAACCCCACAGGACCCAGCTATATCACTCCTCAATATTTATCCTAAAGAATTTAAGTCAGCACACTATAGCAATACATGCATGCCCGTGTTTATAGTAGCACAATTCACAGCAGCCCAACTCTGAAACCAGCATAAGCACCCATCAAAAGATGAGTGCATAAAGAAAATGTGAAAAAAAAATGCACAGTGTATTCTTTATTCCATCATAAAGAAGAATACAATTATGTTACTTTGCAGGAAAATGGTTGGAACTAAAAGAACTTTCTGTCAAGTAAAATAAGTCACACTCAGAAGGTCATATGTTCTCTCTCATAAGCAGAAGCTAGATAGGAAAAAGGAAAAGAAGGGTGGAGTGGATCTCACCACAACCAACGGGGGATCACAGGGGGAAGAGATCAAGGGGCGGGAGGGGAAGTGTTGGGAGGATGCTTTGGTCAAATTGTATCGTCATTTTGTGTGCAAATATGTAAAACAAGCCTCATCATTATGAACAACTAAAATGTATCAACAAAAAATGTGGAAAAAAAGTTTTGAGTCATAGCTGGTCTTCAGTGGGCAGAGCCTTCTCCACTTCCTGTTGCCATGTCCCGAGCTGCTGTCCCCCACCATGTCCCCCTCCCATGGTGAGTTGCTCACCCTGGTCCCAGAGCAATGGAGTTGCCACCTATGGACTTAGACCTTGGAAACCATGAGCCCCAAATAAAGTTTTGTTTTCTACAGTGTTCTGGTCAGATCTTTTGGTCACGTGATAAAAGAAATGACTAAAACATAAAATTGCATAAAAATATCAGGTGCCCCTCAAAGAGAAACTTTATGGCTAATCATATGTGTACTTCTAAATTCAAAAAATTATCCCTTTATACTTTATCTTAATTAACAATTGTTACTCATTTTTGCTTTGAATTTATTTGAACAGTCCTACTTAGAGAAGCCTTCCTCTATGCATAAATAACAAGTGATATTATTTTCCCTGGGAAATGTATTCTCTAGGTTTTCTCATATCCAGGGCTTTCATTCATCCATTTGTTAATTCATTTTGGTTCTGTCTTGATCTTTAAAATTCTGATATCTAACGTCAGAGTTTTTAGCCCTTGTTTGAAAACATCATATGATTAAGTCTCTTATTTATGTTGTAGAGAGCATGAAATTTTTGGTTAAACATAAAATAATTAGAATGGAATTGACTTCAATATTAAGAAGCCAGATTTATCTTCAATAAAAGTTTTTCATGACTCTTGACTACAAGTGAGTCAGTGAATGAATCAATAAGTGGATAAATAGTTAATCCATAAATTAAAGAACGAGTGGATGTCAAAGACATGGCCCAAAATATGAGAATGGCTTCTATGCCTTTGTTGTGGCGTGTGAGCTTCTCTGAGTTGCTTTGTGAAGTGATTTATGCTTGCACCTTGTTCTGTTTCCATGGGAAATGAGTTGGAGTCCTCTGGGTTAAGAAGGATGTCTTTGTATCTCTTCTGACTCAGACACTCTTGGAAGCTGATCTAACCCTTCTGCTGTGACTCACTGAGACCCTGAGAGCATGTGACGAGATGGATTTCCTCTCCGGAGTGGCTCACTTCTTAAGGTGTGCCTAAGCACTGCTGTCCTTACCTGAAGGAGGAGAGCTTTCCACGGAGAAGTGCACTTGCTTGCTTTTCGGATGCCCATCAGTTCCTTATGAATCTAATTCACACTCCCCCCAAGCACACATACACAGAATCAGCATGGAAATTATGGCAAGGCCCTCTTTGTCTACACTCATTTGATGACCATTTGAGCAGCTTTCTTAGTAACATCTTTAAGACACTCAGGGTTTGACTTGAAATTCACAGCAAGGTCCAGGGGGAGGGAGGGAAGGCTCAGGGATCTGCTGGGTAGGCAGGTTTTTCTCCTAATCCCCATTCAATTCTTCCAGTTAGTCATGAAACCATCACTCTTCACCTGTATCTTCCATTTACCAAAGTCAAAGGTTCTGAGTTGTTATCTTGAATAGACCATTATCATCCCTCAGTCACAAGAAACAGGACCTGGTTCTAATACGCTCTTCTCATCATCACTTAAAATAAACCCTGGGACAGATGGCTGAGGGAAATTGGAAATTGTAATTATAACATTCAGCACTGAGTCTTAGGATGAGTCTTTGAACTCCAGGGGAATTGCTCCCAAGGAACAATGGCGCCATTTCCTGAAGGTGTCTGTAACTCCTCAGTGAGCCCTAATCCCTGACATGCAGCCACTCACCCACTCACTGTACTCTGCAAACATTTAACCCGAATGTGGTCTTGAAAGACATCGTTATGAGTCAGGCATGTTACAAACCCTCAAATGCATACCCTGTGATCTATGCAATGTCACACATGTACACTTTTACACCCAGACTTCTTTATGCCTCAGCCATATTCTCTGGACCTGTGGATGCTTCTCTACTTCTGTCATAAAACTGGATGTTCACTGGGGTGGGTCTCTCCTGTTCTATAAGGCGGTAAGCTCCTTTGAAAAAGAAAGCGTATCTGATTCTCTCTCCTATCCACGCCTGACAGAGTCCACCTGGAGTTCATGAATGAATGAAATTATGGAAATATGCTAAGTGCTTCCAGGAGACAGACCAGTTCCTTCCACCTGGAAGAATCAAAGAAGTCTTCATGAACTTCCATGGGAAGAATAAATGGGCGAGAAAGGAGTCCAACAAGAGAAATTGCCCAGACAAAAGCATGGGGTGACAGAGTAGGTTTTAAGTATTCTTCCTTTTATTTGATTATCAAGTCACCAAGGCTCATCAAGTCACCAAGAACCACCCTTGGAGATTCGAACGACACTCATTCCTTGTGCCTGACATGAGCCAATCAAGCCAGAATTTCCTGGAAGGGGGAATGTGAGTAGAGGCCTGTATCTGACTAGTTTTTTGAAAAGCTCCTAACTCTCTTCTCACGTGTATCCGTGGTTGAGGACCACTGGGGTACCTCAGGAAAAGTGAGCAGGAGGCTATATTGGGGACTTCACTCATGAATTTTATAAAGTGATGGGGGTCAAGACTCTAGTCTCAGACAGAGGGAGAGGGAATGAACTCAGTGAAGAGACCATTTGGAGGCTGCTGAACGTGGTGGTGCAGTCCATGAGCTCAGTAGATGGTGGCATTGGTAGGCCATTGGGCAAAACCCACACGTCTATTAGAAGTGAAGAGGACTCTGCCTGAATGGAGAGGAAGACTGGGAAGAGACGCGGAGGGCAGTGAGGGTACGTGGTGAGGCTGTCTCTGAGTGTGTTTGCTTTCCAGTCTCCATCTCTAAGTAAATCTGGGGGTGAAGATGGGGATTTGGGAATCACTAAACATGGAATAAAAGTTGGCCATAGACGAGTCAATGAGATCTTCAAAGGAGGTAACAACTGGGAGATGATAGACTGTGTTGAAGTGAAGAAGAAAGAGTCTCCAGCCGCAGACAGGAGAAAGGGCTAGCAGCTGGTGGGACTACTGTGTGAACTTATCCGAGTGGACAGACAACTAAGAAGGTAAGGTTTCAAGAAAGGGGACATGGCCCAGGGGACACCTGGGGATGGTGATGTTCCTGGAGAGACACCAACTTGGGAACTGGCAAGGCCTCCAAGATGAAAGGTTACTGGAACATAGGACTGCAAATACCAACAAGAAACACAGACATTGGAGAACCACAGAGTGTAAACGCTCAAGGTCACGGCACACTCAACGGCTCATGGAATCTATACAGTAATTGAGCACATTAAGAAGACTGCTCAGTCTGCTATCTAGTTTGAGAAGAACTGTAATTTAGTATGGTTAGCTATCAATTAGTCCCATTTTCCTCATCTGTCAAATGAGAGGTTTGGGTGAAATGACCTCAGAGTTCTCTTCCAGCACGGGCCATGGTGAATGTTAGAGCACATGTAAAATTCCAAAAGTCACTTGTTTAACTACAGATGTTCAAAGATGCTGTTGTGGGGCTCCGGAAGCTCGGCTAGGGCTATTACACACAAATCCCTGGGTTTTAGGGACTATCCTGGCTTGAAAAGAAATTGTCCTGTGAAAATACACACCTAAACCCTGGTGGGTGAGATCTCAAGTGCAGGGGGCGGGGATTGGTGGGTCACTGACGAGACATTGGAAGAACCCATCTAGGAAATTAGTAGATGATGAGGTCCCAGTGTTTGTTAACTTGGAAAACGGCTTTGTGAATATTGGGAGAGAAGGAACTTCTTAAAAATTAAGATGAGGGTTGGGGGTGGAACTCAGTGGTAGAGCACTTACCTTGAACATGCCAAGCCCTGGGTTCAAGCCCCAGTACTGCAAAAATAAAAGGGCAAACTCGAAAATACCAGATGAGAACACCTAGGGATGCTAGGTAGAGCTATGTAAATGTGACTCAGTTCCCAGAGCTGAGCTAATCGAACAATAAATATAGGACATCTTTCATCCCTTCAAAAATCATGAATAAGAGTAAACCAGACCTTGATTAGATCCTGAAAAACTAAGGTAAATTGTCAACTACAAGATATTTAAGTTAGAGATTTAAATATCTTGTGAAAATCTTATCACTTTTCTTATGCAATGCGACTTTTGAATAACATTATAATTTTGGAAGAAACAAACCTAAGTGTGCATGCTTTTCCAAACAGCTGCATTTGTTATGCATCTCATTGAAATTAAGTTCTTTAAAGGCTCAAAACTACAAGTCATTTATTTGTGAATTTTGTTGAAATGCAATTTTTATGAGCAAACTGACTACATTCTAGTTTTATACCCAAAGCCTTTATTTATGCAGAGAAGTCAAGGCTTCCATCTTTACAGTGAGGGCACCAGTATGAATCAGCTGCTTTGTGGAAGAAGCTTTTGCAATCACAGAAGGCAGTGCTCAATGTTTTGAGCACTGGAAGTTTCAAAAGTGGGAATCAGTAAGATATACACTATTGGGAATGGAAAAGTAGATAGCAGGGAAAATCATGCCTGAGGTTAAGATGAGTCACCCTGGTTGGACCTTACAGAAATTCCCTTTCAGACATTCCCTTTGAGGTTCTGGGGGTTTCCCCCTTCCTTTTGAAATCACCTTTCATTTGCATCTTCTTTTGCTCTGATCAGCTGGACGTGTACTCCCTGGGCCCTTATCTGAGTCCAGGTGCTGGGTCCCAAGCTCAGATGCAGATCCCAGATACTTGAGCTCTAAGCAGGAGGCGTGTATGCCACCCAAACCTGATGCCATGGGCTCCTGTGATGCGGGGTGAGTTGGTGGAGCCTGCCCTCCACTCCAGGAGGTAGGAGCCGGGCACGTGCTTGATGACAAGAACATCAGTCCACTATTGAACATCCTCCATTCACTTACAAGGGCTGAGCCTAGTGGCCAGGGCTTGTGGCACAGGGCTTCTGTGTGGGTGAAAGACAGCTGTCTTTCTCTCTGATACATCTCCAGCTATCTGACAACAAAAACCAACACCCACAGAGGCCTGGCAGGCAGCACACAGGTTTTTTATCCTTCAGAGGTGCCAGGGGACACTAGGAGTTTTCTCTCTCCTGGATTCTCTCTAAGGGGTTCTAGAACCTTGGAAGAATGATCTGGTGGAGGCTCACCCTGTAGTGCTTAAAAATTGTCATGGCCCCATGTTTTCTGCAGTGGACTTCATTGGGGTCAGAGGTCTTCTCCACTTTGCTTTGAAAGCAGCTCCTGTGGTGGCTACTTATTATCAACAAACGGGAGCAGGCTGGTGGCTCCTGTGATGTCACGTGGCTCTCGTGTGCCTTCACCCATGTGAGTTCCACATGCATCCTTCCAGGTGCTTTTTCCTGGCACCATCTGTTTCCATGGTGACCTTCGGCATGGGACCTGGATGACCTTCGTGGAGTGATGATGACCCAGTGTGGTGGCCTGAGATGATGTGGCATGGACAGCACTGCACCCAGGCTCACTGCTTCCCCATGAGAAAAGTGCCACGGGACCACTCAGCTCAGCCCCCAGGACTTGCCGCCCCAGGACTTGCATCTCAGTGCTGCCGTGGCCGTGGGGGAGTCCAGGGAAAGAGCCAGGGACACGTTCCCATGGTTCGGGGAAACTAGGAACCATACACCTTTTTAAATTTTCATTTTTGAAATAGTTTTCCTTTTTAAAATGGACACCTGATAACTGTATATATTCATAGGTCCTTTTAAAATCTGCGAATGTTTAATGGACTTTCTATTTCTTTCCACTTGTTCCCCTCAACTGTTTCCAGACGACCAGCCAGTTCAGTGATTTTACTTCCTCCTGAGCTTGGGTTCACTTTTCCCCTTTCAGACTCCTCCTGGGATTGGGTTAGGCCTGGTGAGGTGCCCAGGCAATGCCCGGAGAGTGAGCTCTGTATGGGCTGCAAACCCTTGGGCAAGTCCTGCGGCCCCTCTCTGCCTCGGTTTCCCCATCCATAACAGGAGAGAGGGTTTGACTAACTTCTCAGAAACCCCTTTAAGTTTTAATTTTCTATGTAGTGAAGGTTAAAGTAAAGCACAGAGATTAGCTGGACTCCAAATTTGAGCTTATCTAAAGAGGTCCAACACTGTTCCCTGGAAGATGCCCAGCCTGGCTTTGTCACAGAGTTGATCTGGAGAGGTCTGCTCAGCTGAGACTTGGCTGCTTCTGGTGTTTTCCACACAGGGATGGACTTGGTTCCACAGTCAGAGCAGGTTCATCTCTCAGAAAGGCCCCTAGTGATCGAAGGATCCTGGTATCAACATACGGGCTGCACATGAAATTGTTATGGCGCCTGCTATGGCTATGGGATTACAGAAGGCCCAGGCGATCACATACACACACACTCCCTGAAATCTCAGTGTTCTTGTAAGTCTTCTATTCCCTGTCCCCAAAAGGCAAAGAATGAGGTGCATGGTTTTTTTCTTGGTCCTGCCATAAACACAGTGCTCTGGTCAAATCGGCAGATTTTTGTCCTGTTCCCATGGTTTTGACAAAACAGCATGATCACCAATCCATTTCCTCAGATTCGTGCTGAACTCCGTGTTGGCACTTTGGTGACGGGGAAGTAATGTGATATAAGGTACAAGGTGGAACCAGACAGACTTGGATTCAAATCTTTTGGCTGCCACCTTGTGCATGGAAGTGGCTTAGGGTCTGAAAGCCCACTTCCAGGGCTTTCCAAAGAGGAGGTAGGGTGCATTCTGGAGGAAATGGGGCTTGTGACTTTGGACAAGTGATCTTGCTTTCCTGTCTCTCAGTTTTCTCATTTGGATGAAGAGAAATGTCACCCCTTGCCCCCCAACCTTGCATTAAACAGGGGCTGCAGACAGCCCAGCACCTTTGATTCTGGGGCAAAACAGGACTCAGACAGGATAGTTAGTTCTAGTTCAGCCAAACCCATCGGGCCCTTAGCCCACCAAGGGCTTCTAACCTACCTGGGAAGTCGGGGTTGCCTGTACCACACAAATGCTCAGATGGGGCCCCGGTGTTTGACCAGTACTTAGCAGCACATTCTAGGGTTTGTTCAGGCTGGAGAAGGAAAATTCAGGAAGTGGAGAACTCATCAGGCTCCACTGGTTTGGAAAGCTGAGCCTCCAGGGGCTTGAAGGATGGATAAAGAGAGTCCAACAGGACCAGGGAAGAGCCGCTCTCAGGCAGGGGACTGCAATGAGGTGGGGGACGAATCCCGAAGACTGAGCAGGGGGCCTCAGGGAGGAGTGGGCCGGAGGGAGGGTGAACTGGAGATCTGGCAACGCGGAACCTGGCCAGAGGCAGGAGGTCACACAGAGAGCTCCAGGGGGCGGCTGCTGACGATGACGGGGTTCAGTAGATGCAGCTGAGACTGGCGCTAACTGCGGTCACCCCGGCTCGCAGGGTCACTGGAGAGACTCTCAGACCAAAGCTTGCTCTGTCCCCTCTTCTCTGATCTCAGAGAGCTCTGCGGTTTCCTCCACACCAGCTCGAGTAGTATGCAGTTAATTCATAGTTTACAGGGGTTTCCCACACACCCATATATGTTTTCCACTGAAGTCTGGGCTTTTTCCTAGACCCACCCGAATTCCGGAGCTGGGCTGGCTTTCGTGCCAAGTTCGTATTCTCTCTTTGTCACTCTCGGCTCCAAATAAAACTTAGAAGAAAGTTACCTTTCTAATGCTTCTATATATTTTCTCACAGAAAAGTAAGAAGAACCTCAAAAAATAATTAAAAGAGCAATTTCTGATTCACGGAGCATGACGGTGTTTGTAGAGGGAACCCAGGAAGCTAGCTCTTTTCCATCTCAACTCTGTGTATTGGTTGGAGTGACCAGGGCTTATAACTCCTTTTGCAGGTTAAAAAAGAAAAGCTGCTTGGAGACTTCTTAAGGGTGGCAACCTAGACCCTGGAATTCAGATTTGCTTTATAAAGTAAGGTTTTGTCTTAAAAAAAATAAAATATCAAAAAACAAAAAAAACAGAACTATATCATAAGGGAATAGGGCCCTTAGCAGGGAAAATACGAATCGCTTTTAGTCATTTTCTCAATACTTTCACCAAAAAATAAAAATAAACAAATAAATCTCATATAATTCTCCTATCATCCCTGTGGTTGGAATTTTCCTGAATTTTACAGATAAGAAACGAAGAAGTTAGGCAACGTGCTCAGGTTACCCAGCCCGTAAGTGGTGGTCTCTCTGTCTCACCTTTTCTTCCCCAACTGCCCTAAGGAAAAGCCTGTGTTCAGCCTGTTCGGGGAGGAGGAGGATGGGGAGTCAGCAGAGGGGGAGAGAGCAGGCGCCCCCATTGACCACTAGCGTACACTCAGTGGTCCACTAGGGCACTGGGGCTCAAAGCCATGGGGACTTTCCCTGAGGACTCTGGGATGTGGTGTCTGCACACCTGGACTTCACCTAAGGACCAAAGTCTCTCTTCACCAGGTCAGGCTGCCTCTGGGATCAGAATGACCCTGTGTCTGTCTCACTTCCTTACCTGTCAGGGGCAGCTCCTCCTCCTCCTCCCATCTCTGTTTCTGTAGGGTTCCAGGGACTCTTATCAGATATTGGTATTCTCTCACCTAGATGTTTCCAAAATGTGTTACTTATTTGACTTTGGCTAAGAAAATTTCAGCTGCCTTTTTTTTTTTTTAATCCACCTACATACTTTTCAAAATTGCCGTAACGTCTCTCTTCATGTTTTGCTGAGGTCTTGCACAATCACAGCGCAGCCCTGGAGACCAGAGGACCACCGCAGCAACACAAACCTGAAGCTGTCTGTCTGTCGGCCACAGCCAGCAGCAGCTTCTGGTTCCAAAGGGAACTGGCATCGCTTCCTCCTCTGCTCTCCCTCGTCAGTACTATCTTTGTCAGATCCTGTCTGTGTTCAAAAGGTTGCTGATCTTATGAAGGAATCAACTTGAAACGTCTTGCTTTAATCAGGGCAGTAATTAGCAAATTTGGACACCACATTATCTTTCTCTCTTTTTTTTTTTTAATTGGAAACACATTCAAGAATGGGCTTGTAGTTTATTCTCACAGTTTATTCAGTGTCTCAGAAAACTGAGACACATAGCTGCAAAAGCCAGGTACTTCCCCGGTTACCGTGAGTTGCTGGAACCTTCCTCTGTGTCTCCAGTGACGATTGCATCATCCCATCCTGATGTGACTACAGGAACATACGGGTTCATCCCTCTAAGACGAGCTCCTACGCCTTAAGCCATGATGGATGTTAATCTCTGAAATTGCTCATTGACTTGAAGGAGGAGGGGAATGGCTTAGCCACACTGAGGACAAGAGGAGGATGAGAAACTTGCCACCAACAGGCTTAGGAGCCCTCAGCCTCCAGCCCTGGAGGACCCGCCTTTGCTCGCCAGCCACAGCCTCTCCCCCATGCCCAGGATGTGAGTTTCAGGGACTACCAAGCCTCCTCCACCCTCTTTCCTCGGTGTCCTCAGACCTACAGCCTCCCCCCTGACTCCCAGTCGTGTGCGCCTCCATCCTTCTCTGCACCCTCCCATCATGAGCCAAGGGCAGACTGTGGATCACCTCTTCTCCAGAAATCCCCACTGCTCCTCAGGGCTGAGCTGTCAGACTTGGGTCTTTCAGCTCTTCTCTCAGAGTTGATTCTCTTTTACTTGGTGGATGTCCCTCCTTCTCACCTAATCATGTGCACCCTGGTCTCCTCCCCTTGGGTTTCTCTTTCGTCCTTTCTTGACATCCTCTATCTTACTTCCTGAGGATTCCTAGACCCACCACTTCAATGGTGACTCACCTGCCGTATCTCTTCAGAGAGCCAGCTGGGCTCCGGACATCCCCCAGGCACTTCCTAGAGAACTGCTCAGAACGGAATGGTGCAGCACTGAGTCCCTACTGCTTTCCTAAATTAGTCCTGAGTTTTGGTTCCTAACTGACATCACCGTTGTCCACATCTCTGTCTTTAAACTCCTCCACTCCTGCACCCCATCCGTAGCACGCTCCCAGACTCCACCTGCCAACACATCAGGGGCACACATCAGGGGCGCATCGCCACGTTCCAGCTCTTCATTCCTTTTTACTCAGACTCTCAAAGTACCCTTCCTACTGTCACTTGGTGTCACCACCATACCAATATTTACATGTAGTCAGAACCTCAAAAGCTAAAACCTTCGGTGCCTCCCAACCCAAATGGCAGACCGTTCTTCCTAGTCTCTGTTCCTATCCACACTTCTACCCCTGAGTCCCACCTCTCCGGGCACAGCACTAAGGATGTGGCCTCCACAGACCAATGACCTTGCTTCCAAGGCCACCTTACCTCTTCTGAAGCCTGTAACCATGAGCAAGCTACTTAACCTCTGCAGCCTGCTGGCCTCATTCCAGGGAGGTGGAGGTGAAGCTACTGCGTGGTGTAGGGAAGTGCCGAGAGCTGTCTGGCCTTCTGCAGGTGCATCTGCCCTCTGTGTCCTGATGACTGGCATCTTCCCTCTCCTGTTCCTTCCCCACAGCAGACTCCACCCCTGGGGCATGGCACCTGCTAGCGCTCAGTGGCTCATGTCCTTCTCCTGGCCTCTGGGGTGGGCTCTCCCTGTCCTCACTCGAAATCCTCTTTATTCCTCAAGGCTCATCTCAAACACCCCAATGCCTTTCCCAGCCTTCCAAAGGGGCCCCGCCTCTCCCTCCTTGACTCTCCCCAGCCCTTAGATAAGATCCTTCATGTGACTCTCAGCATGTTCTGCTGGGCAACGCTCCCTCTTGGGCTGTGGGTGTTTCTTTTTTCTATTTCGTCGCCTCTGTTCCAGTCCACACTTCTTCCCAACAGCACCTGGAGTTTCCCTGAGATCAAGGACTAAGTCCACTTACATCTTCTGAATAGATATAAGACCACCCAGCCTCCTATAGAGCAAGCCCTCAGCTAGGTGGAGACGACTGAAGGTTAGAGCCTAAGCAGTCAAGATTTTAAAGGGAGTTGGTTTACAAACTCATTTGACATGTATTTCCCCTATTAGACCATAACCCTGCATCAGACCATCTCTTCAGATATCAAAAACTAGGCACAGAAATGTTGTTCAAGAAACATTCCCAGGATATTGGACAAGTTAAGATCCATAATTATAAAATTCATGTTTAAATATGCATATCCTCATGCAGCTTTAGAATCTGAAATGCTATGCACCGGAATACCCTGCTCCCATTTGGAATGAAATGCATATACTTGCAATCACAGAAAGTGGCTCTCATAACTTTTAGTCCTATAATATTTCATCTTTAAAATGGGAAAATCTAGAAAATTCTTTTCAACTTAAAATTTGAAACACATTAGAAATCAAATACTTTATTCACACAGTATGCTAACACAGACTACATCTAAGCCTAGCCTTTGAAGGAGAACAAAATACTGCTAATTTTCTTCTATTGGGTTTGCTGTACCATGGACCAAATCACCCCTTACACCCCAAGGTGGGTAAAAGCCTCCTTTCCTGTCTTTCTCTGTTTTTTTTTTTTTCCTCCAGGATCAAACTGGAATTCCATCCCACATTTCCAGGCTGAACCCTGCTAGCTCTGCATTACTTGATTCTGTTTTATTTCAAGTCTCCTCATTTTCTTCTTTCCAAATACTCTGCATGTTTCCCATTTTCCTTTCATCAGTTCTACACAATTACAATGTCATAGGCACACAGTGGCCTGTTTCTTCTCACTTATAAAAGGTATCTCCGTACTGACCCCATTACACAATTCCAGCAGCCCATCTAACTAGTTACCAGTTTTAAAATATGTGTGTTCTGAAAAACACTACGGTAAAAAAGTCTATGTGTGCGTTTGCAGGATGAGATAGATGTGGGTTTTTGGTTCAAGGGAAGATGTAATTACAGCAAAACTTTTGCCTTTCATGTCAATGCATGTGGACTCGATAAATATTGCCTGAGGATTCCATGACTAAGCACTGGGAGCACAGAGAAAGAATCTGGTAAAATCTCCATGGTCAAGGTTTGCAGCCCCGCAGGGGAAGGAGACAAGAAACAGCCACTGTGAACTCAGGACCAGTGGAATGAGCCACCTACACCCAGGAATGGGACAGAAGTTCTCAGAAGGCTCCCAGTCCATGCTCAGATGAGGACCAGGGACGATTCCTTCATGCTGAAGCAAGGCCTGAATCCAAGACAGAGGGAAAAGTTTACAGCCTTGGTGTGGACAGTCACACACACAGTCACATAAAAACACACTGCATACAAAGATCCACAGAGGACAGTGGACACTGTCTCTCAGGCGTTCATATACGAGACTTGCTTAAATTCTACAAAAAGTCACAAACAAGATTCTGTTATTGTGGAACTGGTTATGTTTGACTGTGATTTATAAAAACAGATAATAATTACATAATTTATGATTTAATCAGATGATCTCTGTGAGATTACTCTTATTTTTTTACTATCCACTTTCAATTCATGTTGTTTTGTGCGAGTGTGTATGTGTGAGTGTGTACCTTTGTAAATTCATTTACATTCTTTTGGGGGATAGGGTGGATAGAAAGAGACAATGAGACAAACCATCAAAGTACAAAAACATTCTCTGGGACTGACTGTAAGTAGCCACTTTGAAGTCCCCAAAGCTGGCTGGTCAACTGCAGGGTCAGCTAGGCCCCAAAGGGACAAATCATAGCCAAGCGGAGCTGGAACATCACAGTGCTCTTTCTCAGATCACAGGACACCCTGCCACCCATCCTACGCCAATCACCGTTGACCATGTATCCCCGGCAGAGTCAGGCACAGGAGTAGGGAGAGGTGGGCCACAGCCTGTAAGTGGATGTGCAGCTCGGGTTGGAAGCCAATGCGTGCCTTCGCCCTGGGACTTCCTGGGGTTTTCAAGGTGTTAATGTTCACTGTGATGTTTCCAGGGACTCCTGCAAGCTAAGAAGCCCCTAATCCTGCCTGAGCCAAGACCTTCTCAGTTCTTGCAGGGCTAGAGTTACAGCAGCCTCCGCACACTCCCTGCTCACAGCAGGACCTCCCAGGTCGACAGGGATGCTCTGCTGTCAAGCCTGACTGTGTTTCACAGCCTGTCCTCTTGCCTCCTGGCTAGGGGAATCACTCCTGCCCTCAGGGCCTGAGACAGGAAGTACTGGAGAGGTCTCCTCCAGCTCCTGGAGACAGTCCTCAGTCTGCAGGGGCCAGGAGCTATGCCCTGAAGTGTTTGTTGACTGTGTCACTACGGTGTTTGTGTTGGTAAGGACCGACTCATGCCAGGCCCTATCCGACTCTTCTATTAGGGATGGTGTGAAATGTTTTTAACATGTCAAATGGTTTAAACCATATTTAGAAGGCCTTTTATTTTTTTTTCCATTTTGTCTTTAATATGGACCTTTGGTTGAAATTATAATTTTGACATTTAATAAACAAAGTACTCAAAATAAAGCAAAAATAAAGTATTGAGAAGCTCTTGGTATTGGAACAGTCTCCACTCCTGTGCAGTCTGTGTCATGACTGATGCTCTCGCTAAAGGCACACCCACAGCGACTTCATCACTGCATATTTATGTTGGTGTGTGATGTAGCTAACTGTTTGTTTAAAAATTCTTTCCATGGACTCCTGGAAATATAAAGGAATCTGGGTGCGGTTCTCATTCCTCAGTATTTACAGACACAAGCAGCCAGGTGTTTCAGGGTTCGTATATCTTCTCTCCCAGCAGGTACCCAGGTTTGGGTTGGAAGCAAAGCCTGCAGGCTGCCAAGTTTCCTGAACATTCGGAGTAAGGTATAAACTTCTCTAGTTTTTCTTGAAATGTAGGAATAGATACAAATGGTAACTTAGGTAGTAAATTAGGAAAGCAAGGTTTGGGGACCTGACTGTGTATTCTTTGGCATAGAAGAGAAGGCCAGAGCAAGAGATCAATCTGCACAGAGTTGAAAGCATAAACATCGTGGAGTGAGAACATTATTTGGCCTGGGGGGCACAGGTTTAGCAAGCGTTCAAAGCAAGAAATGACACTGTTAACTGCCGTCGGAAGTTGGAAACAGCATTAATAAAAACTAAAGGGGAGGAAGGGGGCACCTTGCCAGACACACGGATCTTATGCTGGGGCACATGCTCCAAGTCCATTCAAGGAGAATATTGTGATTCTCTAATATCATTCTGGTGATCAGCTCATGACTAGGAAACCCTTCTCGGGGTTTTAAGTTAGGGGCTTTCCAAGTGAGGAGCATGGACCATTAACTTCATGCCCACACACTCTGCTCTAGGAAAACAGCTCTGATAGCATCTTTCTCTGGGGCCCAGATAGGACCTAAGGTTGCATGGAGGATAGGAATCTACCCTTCATGGCAACGTGCAGTATCCCAGACACCGTGCGGACTGAGTTCTCATATACCACTGATCATTAGATAAGGGTAAGTACAACTACTGGGCATTTTGGCGTTTCATTTCTCAGAGTTACTGAGTAACCAGCAGCTTGCATAAATTGATTCATTCCTTCATTCAAGAAACACATTTGGGGCCTTGTTTTGTGAGATACAGAATGGCTTGATCATGAAGCTGATGGAAGTCTCCCTTCTCCAGAGCCTTGTCCAAGTTGGCATCCACAATTGTGCACTCATTTTCCTTGAAGAAAAAGCTGTATAATCTTTAAGCGCTACCAAATCTCAATCAGCCTCTTGTAGAAGCACTAGAGAAAATGCACAGGAATTTCACAACCATCAGCCGAACTCCAGGGCAGCTCTGAGTGGAACAGGACGTGGATGGCCCCTTAGCACCCCGAGACCTGGTGCTGGTCCTCACCATCAGCCCTGGTGCCTCAGTGGTTAGTGTGGCCTGCAGTCCCAGAAACGTGGCAGGCTCAGGCCGTCATTACCCTGAACTCCGGCCTCTGGGTGACACTGTGGACAGGCAGTGCTGCTATTGTCTTCCACCAGCCCAGGACCTGCTTATCTTAATCAGGTCTGAACTGCTCCAAGTTGGAGCCGCAGGGTCATGGGGAAGGACCAACAAAGTCACCGCTTCCTGTGCTGCTAATTGCTTCCATGGTCTCCTCAGGCCCGAGGGGACACAGACACCTCTTCACTAACTGTCACCTACTGGACAAGCATGGGGTGGGGGATGGGCTGGCATGCACTTTTGTACCTAGATGGAAAGCTTGCTTTCTTCTTGTGTGTGATGTGAGCATGACCAGGCCACTCTGATCCATCTTCAGAGTGTGGCTGAAATATCTGGAATTTCCTGCTCTAGATAGAACTTTAGGTCTAGAAACCCAGGTTGTGTTCTGGAATTAGGCCTGGGTGAACTTCTCCAGTCAAATGGGGTCTCCAGGGCCATAGGCTTTGAAAGACAGTGCCCATCACAGGGAGAGCAGGACCTACTCGCTCACGGAGCCCGGCCTTCTCTTTACAGGAGGAGCATCGATGTTTTGCACCAAGTCCCTGGGAATGTGGCACACTGCACCAGGTGGATCCCGGTTGGATCAGGAGTGGGCCCACCATGGTCTGAACGGATCCAGAGAGCATTGGTGGAGGTTACATCTGTCACTTGTCATTTGTCTTCTATCAGGAATGTCTGTGTTCTTGTTTTTTCCCTTTCATCTAAGAAAGTAGCACTTAGTAAATAAAACTTCTTTCTCAGAGCCTTTATTTCAAAACTATTAATCATTATTGTTGTTCCTCTCTTTCTCTCTCTCTGCCATCAATCCCACCTTTCAAGATGGGGAGCAGGGTCTCTTTGCTCCTTACTTCAGGGAAGCTCTGGCACTTCTAGGACTCGCCTCTGAAGGGCTGCTGGTCACACAGCTCCTTATCCTGTGTGTAGTACAGGAACCAGGAAGTTACCTGAGTGGTAACAAAGAGCCAGGTGTGTGGGTCACACCTGCTCCCTTCCAGGGCACTGTGTCCTTGAGAGGCCAGAGCTAGACCCACCCTGGTGGCTCCTGGGGAGCAGAGGTGAAGAGCTCATGGGAGCATGGACAGTACCCTTGTCTGGTTTGCCTCTTGCATTTGCCCATTAATAATCAACCAGCTTTTTTACAAACATAAAAGCTAACATTAATCCTTGCAATAGCTTCCTATTTTTGGAGTGGAGCTATTTTTACTTGAAAGAAGAATTAAAACAACACGTTTGAAGATACCGGATTTACTCTGGTGTGAAAAGTTCAAACTGCTGCAGGGGAGGACAGGAGGTCCTTACTTGTACATTAGAGACAAGGAAGCAACTCGGGAGGGTGTGCCCTGCAACCAGTGTTGCCAGGGGCAGGCCATTCAGCTGTGCCTTGCCCACTCTGTGGACTGCTTTTTTGGTTCTGAGATACTGATGCACATACAAATACACCCTGGACTTAACCCTGGATGCCAAAGCAACATGTGCAAAAATGTCAGGGGGCTGTGCCATGCCTCGAACAGATGGGAGGGACTGGGCAGGAAGGGATCTGTTTGGTGCTAAAAGCACACATGTGCGGGCTTTCTTATATCCAGCGTGTTGCTATCATTCAGGTGTATAATTACACACACACACACACACACACACACACACACACACACACCAAGAAAGAACAGGCAGCCGTTCAGGATTTCCGCAGCGCACAGTGCAGCACAAAGCGGGGCATGCTCAGCCCCGGGGGAAGGAGCCAAGAGACCTGCTTTTGTTGGCTCGGGACTGCTGGCACGTGAAGCCTGGGGTCCCACTCTCTCTTCCCCCCAAAACACAGGCTGTCTGCACTGGTTATAAGTGTGAGGAGAGGAAACTGGGGAAATAGCACTTTGTGTAAAAATGACCACAACTCTGGGTGGGAGGAAGGAGTGGGCAGAAGGAAGGAGGGCTTTTCAGAAACGCGTTTCCTTAAGCAACCAGAATAAAAAATGCCACCAACACTGTTCTCTAAAGCTCCCCAACCACTTCGGCATCTATTGAATCCAGACCTGGTGAGCATTCTGAGGCAGGACCCAGCAGCCTGGTCAACCCTTCGCTCGACAGCCTCCTGCGAAGAGCACCGGCTGACCCCTGGCTGGCTCCCTGCATGGCCGTCCATCATGTGACAGACGGCCAGGGATGAGGAAGAGTGCTGAAAGATACCCCCAGGAAGGTGTGGCAAGAGCAAGCTCTGGAGCTCCCAGGTGAGTGCTTGATGGCTCAGCCGGAAGTCTCCCGAGTATCTACCTGGTTCTCACAAGAGGATAACATTGAAAAGTGCGTTATACTTTCATGTGACATTTTCTTTCAGTTTTAGGACAATTTTAAATTGCAGAGGCTTTATCACCTAACGCTGTGACTGATTGTGACCTAGTTGTTTAAACATTCACGAGGGACAAAACGGGGAAGAGTCTGGAAGGACAACCACTGTGTGTGAGTGGGGGGAGCGGGGGATTTCGGGGTTGCAGGAAAGGAACGTGGAGAGTCACTCCTAAGTCTTTCAAAATCCTTCTGACAGGTCAAGTGGGGGAAATTCAGATAGGTTTAGACGAAAAGAAGTTAACCTGAACATTTCAGTAGAAGTTTTGGGTCTTTTGTTCCCTGAAGTTGAAGTATGGCATTTCTTGTAAGTTTCCTAACCTGTAACTGGAATCAATCGTGAGGTCAAGGAGCGTCTGCGGAACAACAAATTCTGATTTCCTTCAGGCAACGAAATGCGGAAGCAGAGAGGGGACAAAGTAGGCTTTACAGGCACCACGGGGAGATTTCACCCAGGGTAGCATTTCTTAGCTCAGAAGAGTCCAAACTCGCTTGAAATCATACACAGATTATAAAAAGCATTATCAATGGGTCGTGGACGAAGTTCACGGTGTTTCCAAAGTCAGCACTGTTTACATTCCTTCTACCTACCACAGGAGACTTACGTAACCTCTTTTCTCATAAGGATAGGTAACAGATTTTAAAATATTCCCATGAGGTTTCGCCTTACGGCAACCTAAACTGATTTCTTCACCGACAAAGGAAAATGACTGCTAGAGAATTAGCCAAAGAGCTCTAGAAACGCTGAAAACCAGGCTCCGACAGACGCTGTGATAGAAAAACACTTGCAGAGAGAAGTCAAAGTCACTCCTCTCCCGTGAACTAGACCCCTTACACCCGCGGCAAGCAAGACAACATCTGGATACTGTTTCACAGGCAAGAATAAAGTGCTCTTTTTCCTTTGCCCCATCATTAAGGGAAAAACCCGTTTTCCACAAGCAAACAACACTTGTTAACTTCCCCCAGATAAGCCTGGACGTCTTGAATGATTTAAGTTAAGTTTCAAAAGAATCTCAACTTTCTCATTGCCTTTAGAAGGAAAGTTTTTCAAAAATACCTCTAAAACGCTGCACGCCCCAGCGTGGGCACCAACCAGCGTGTGCCTCTTACCTGCAGAGACGGAGGGCGCAGGCTCCTGGACAGACGTGGAATTGTGGCAGCCAAGGGAAGGCTCAGTGGACGCAGGTTGCCCTGGGGAAGGTGGGTGCTGAGGGTTTCTCCAGAGGAAGAGGACTCTCTCACTGCTCACTGTCAGTCAAAAACAAGTTGGTACAAGTTTGAGGAGGAATTACCTGAAGGAACTGAAGAGAGAAAGAGATTGGGAGAGATTGGGCAGTGGAGGAGGGAGGGACAGAGAAGGAGGGAGGAAGGGAAGAGAGAGAGAGAGAGAGAGAGAGAGAGAGAGAGAGAGAGAAGGAATCTGAGAATGGAGTCCATGATGTCAGCGGTGTCTGCAGGTCTTAAGGAAACCTACAGCCCAGCACAGGACTCCAGGGGCACCCAGTCCCCCGCTCTCCAGACACCTGTGCAAAACAGGGCAGATGCCCTTTTTAAAGAATGCCAGTTAATCTCCGAAGAAACCTTGGCCACTCTTATCAAAGCCGTTTTTAAGGTCCCTTGACCTAAGTAAACTACAAATAAATAACCAGATCACCTTTCCTAGCAAGCTCTCCCTTACCTCAAGTTCTGTTCTCCCGTCTTTCCCCTCTCCTCTCCTCAAATGCATATTCACAGAACTCCCCACCTCCCTGGGGCAAGCAGGGCACACCCACAGGAACCAAACCTGGGCCAGGAAGCCTAAGCCGAATGTCACCGAGGGCAATATCGTTTTCTGATTTTTCTATTGCCTTTTTATTCCCTAATTGGGGAAAAAAAAAAACACATAAAATAGTTGGACAGATAAATAGGGAAAACTGGGTTCTTCCGGATCGTGGGGCTGGGGCTGGGGATTCATGCAGGACTTACCTAGGGTCTAGCCTTTTTGTGAGAGGTGGTGACATCCGTGGTGCAGATGCCTAAGGAGGGATCTTCTGGGGTCCCCTGTAAACCAGGCAGTGAGTGTCTTTCGCTGGCCCAGCTACAGGTCCTTCCCACACCAGGGGTCTTCCTGCAGCCACCCGGTCGGGCAGTCCACGGAGCGCAGGCTTTCCTGGCCTTCCTGCGGCAGAATGTTCGATTATCCCAGGAAATCCTAAGAGGTGGCTGGTGCAAAGGTTATGTCAGGAGGAGCAAGGTGTCTGTCACAGAGGGGACAGTGACACACTCTCATGTCCCCTGTCCAGACAACTCTGCCCACATGTCCTCTCTCTGCTCGTCATTCACAGCCCAACTCCTTATCACCCATCAGGTCTTCACCCACATGGCACCTGCCCAGGAGGTCCGCACCTGAGGGGGCCCCAAACCAATCCTGCATCTCAGCACACCTTTCTATTTGTGTGGTACTCACCAGCCCCTCAAACACTGTCATTGACTGTCTGTGTTCCATTTTGGAGCTTGACCACAGCTGTCCTGGTTACCAACCTCATCCTCATCACAGTTCAAGCTTCCAGGGATACCTGGCATGGCACGGACCCTCAAAAGAAAGAAAGCACACACACACACACACACACACACACATGCACACACACACACACATGCACACACACACACACCACATTTGCCAAGTGGAATGATGAAAGATTGTAAATGGAGGATTTGATTTACTATAATCAAACTTTAATTCTTACCTTCTTTTATTGGATGACTATATCCAGACTCAGCTTCCATTAGCAAATTAACCTTGAATATTCTCTCTCACCATATAAGACTTTTAAAGACATTATTACTTTGACCTCAGACCAAAATATAAGCATGATTTGTCATCTTTTAAGGGCAAGGAAATTAAAGACAGAGAGGGTGAGTGATTTGACCAAAGTCACAGAGCTACAGAGCTATGACTTCAGGCTCAAAACAGCTCTTCTGACTTTTAGTCCATGCACTTTATATTATTCTACATTTTTCTCAAATTAGACTATTGTGGGCATACATATGCATGTGTACATTCCTTTCAGCATCAAGTAATATGATCATAGCTTAGCACTCTAGCGAGTTTGTGTTCTGCAGGATCATGCACAGAAGACCTGATATTCACTCATGACACAGCCTTGAAGATGATACAAGAAGAATATGATGCCTAAGTAGCATTAATATCATACAAAATTAAATGTTAGGACAATATTGTTCACTTTGGTGGGGCTTGCCTGTTTTCATTTGGTGACATACCAACCATTAGGTCTCAGGTTGCCCATCTGACCAAATCCACCAAAGAAGGTGAAGCATTAGAAAGGCATGACTGGAGGGCTTGATAGGTGAGTAAGAAAATTCTAGAATGACCCTCTCTGAGACATCTGTTTTAGGGGACAGACTTTGTTTTGTGTGTTTTAATAATGGAATGATCTGTCGATTTCTGGGAATTTTTGAGGCTGAGGTAAATAAGAAAACTTTCAGTCCTGACAATGATATCTTGTCCCCCAATATCCGTCCCATCCAGGGAGTAAAATCTGTGTCTTAACATGGTTATCAGGGCTAGGGCCTGGGATTTACTGAATAAGATCACATGAAACAGCTAATCATTTTGCAATTGAAGATGGAATATGTTACTGATCTTTCAGCCTAAAGTAAAACCAAACATAAATGATCACCAAATCATCTTGTTTTCCACCTTCTCTCCCCCAGTCCTCTCTCTTTTTCTCCCTCCCTCCTTTTCTTTACCTTTTCTCTTTCTTCCCACCTCTCTTTCTTTCTTCCTCCAGCTAATGGAAAGCAAGACTTGTACGTCTCAACTCTGCACACATCATACATCTAAAACCTGCACTTCTATATGAATCTCTGAGAAGACAGCTGAGCACTGGGTAGAAAAGTCTATAAGCACCAGCATCTTCAAGAGCCCCATTTCCCAAGAATAATTTCCAAAAGGGAAAAAAAAAAATGCTGTAGCGCTTCCAATTCCCATCTTGGCTTGAGTTGAGACATAAAAAATACCTTGAAGTGTGATGAGAGAAAAAAAAAATACATTTTTACCTTTGAATAGATTCTGCTTAAGTCGGTTAGATAGAGAGCTATTTCTGGAGAGCTATGCCAGTTGATAGGACTCAGAACCTCCCAGAACTACATGGGCTCAGAGCATCCCACAGGTAAAGCCCAACATGGCCAACGTGGTTGCCTCTGGTGTGCTCCCATTGTCCCTACCCAGAGGTGGGCAAAATGGCACCTGGAGATACAGCCAGCTGTGCAAAGTCAACGGTGACCATTTTAACCCTTGCAAGACCATAGGCCAGAGGCGAGGACCTGCTTGCTCTTATCCTTCATGGCAAGAAGCTTGCCTTAGGCAACCATGAAACTGCACTCCTGTCCTAGGTAGGTTCTCTAGAAACAAAACTCGGGACAAGATACATGTGCGATTTGTTAAGGAAGTCCTCCTGGGGTAACCCAAAGGGGTACAGAGGAGCAAGTCACGGGAGGAAGAAAGCCAGGGCACCATGGTAACCAAGGCCAAGTCCATCTCTGCCCGATCCCAGGGGGAGTTCTGAGTGAAATCAGCATCCTAGGTAAGGGGCTGGGCTTTCACCCTCCTGCCAAGTCGGTCTTTGGCTCAGGGAAGAAGGGGGCCCTAGGAGCTGGCATCTTTCTGCACCTGCCAGGGAAGTGGCCATACCCCAGGGCAGGGGCAGCAGGCCACGGGAAGTGGCCCCCAGAAGCAGTAAAAGGCCCTCTCTGGAATGCAGGCAAATCAGCAACCAGAGCTCACCGTGGGAATGCTGGGTGCTTCCCTTCCGATGGTGCTTAAAGCTCCAAGTATCCCTCACTGCTTTAGTTCCCCGACTTCCTCCTCCACTCCACCAGTCTCCCAGCCCAAATAAAATCAGGAATCTCAGGATGAAAATGGGGAATTTAAGATGCATGTGATTTACTCTGCTCGTGATAAGTTACTCAAAGGGCCAGGGGATCTTGGCAGGGTTTTCTTATCACTAACCCTTTGTTACTGATATTGTGTTAATTTAGTTTGATTAGTAACTAAATTTGGTGCCTTCTCCTTGCTGAATTAATAAGGCCCCACAGTCCCCATACTATGCAAATTACTGTTGAGCAGAAAGATAGACACATAGCTAATCATGCTCTGGTATGTCAGTGCTAGTCCACTGAAGTATTCTAGAAGCCCACAGGAAGGGCAGTTCCCCCCAGAGCTGTTGGTAGACTTCCAGAGGCAGGAACAATTGACTCTAAACTACAAAGTTTCTATAGGTGGAATCAAACAAGGACCGTAGACATTCCAGGAAAAGGGACTCGAGAAAATAATTAAGTCAAGATTTAAAATGACAAGTGACCTGACCTCTGGGAAGGCCTAGCATGGAGATCTCACTTTGCTTCGCAGAGCCCAGACAGCAAGAATCACGAGAAGAACGAATTTGGTTGCAGAATCCCTTGTCTCTCATTGTTCCTAGGTCCCTTGGGAGAGACGGTCGGACTGAGCACAGCCTCCAACCTCCACCTGAGGCTTCCCCTTTTTCCTGCCATCAACCTCAACCCAGAGAATTCCTGCTCTGGGAAAATAGGGAGGCTGTTTTAGGGCTTGTGCATCCTTTAACCAGATAGCTCAACAATTATGAAAAAATGCAAAAGTTACTTAATAGAAATCTTACCTCAAGTTATTCCTTCATTGAAGGTGCTAGGAAATTCCCCAGCCCAGGCGGATGGCTATGGCTGGTCATCCTATCCCTCCGGGCCTCCTCAGCTCCTCTGTAGTCAGCTGTTAAATGATAAAAAGTAATTTGAAAACAAAAGTGTTAATATGGCCTGATATCTTTGGTAGCACTAAATGGACATTCTCTTGGGCATCTGCAAAACCCGACACTGTCAATGGAAAAATGCGTGTTGAAAAAGTTAGACCTACAACACTTATTGTTGACTGTATTCTTGATAGCTGCCATTCTGCCTGGCATGAGATGAAATCTTAGAGTAGTTTTGATTTGTATTTCTCTAATTCTAGAGATGTTGAACATTTTTTTATATATTTGTTGATTAATTATATATCATCTTCTGAGAAGTGTCTGTTCCGTTCCTTGGTCCATTTATTGATTGGGTTGTTTGTTTTTTGGTGTTAAGTTTTTTGAGTTCTTTATATATCCTGGAGATTAATGCTCTATCTATTTGACACAAGGGTGGCAAAATTTTGCTCCCCAAATGTAGGCTCTCTCTTCGCTTCATTGGTTGTTTCTTTTGCTGAGAAGAAGCCTTTTGGTTTGAGACCATCCCATTTAATAATTCTTGATTTTATTTCTTGTGATTTAGGAGTCTTATTAAGGAAGTGGAAGCATTAGTGAAATGCAAATCAATACTACTCTAATTTTTCATCTCATGCCAGTCAGAAAGGCAGTTATCAAGAATACAGATAACAATAAGTGTTGGCAAAAATGTGGGGGGAAAGGCACACTCATACATTGCTGGTGGGACTACAAATTGGTGCAACCAATCTGGAAAGCAGTGTGGAGGTTACTTAGAAAACTTGGAATAGAACCACCATTTGACCCAGCCATCCCCTCCTCCGTCTATACCCAAAGGACTTAAAATAAGCATAGTATAGTAACGCAGCCACATCAATATTCATAGCAACCTAGATGCCCTTCAATAGATGGATTGGTAAAGAAACTGTGGTATATATACATGATGGAATATTACTCAGCATTAAAAGAATAAAATCATGGGATTTGCAGGTAAATGGATGGAGTTGGAGAATATCAAGCTAAGTGAAGTTAGCCAATGCCAAAAACCAAAGATCAAATGTTCTCTCTGATAAGTGGATGTTGATCCAAAATGGAGAATGGGGAGGAATGGGAAAAATGGAGAAACTTTGATTGGGCAAAGGGGAGGGAGGGTGGGGAAGGTGCATGGGGGCAGTAAAGATGTTGGAATGAGGTGGATGGACATCATTACCCTAGGTGCATGTAAGACTGCACATAGGGTGTGACGCTACATTGTGTACAACCAGAGAAATGAAAAGTTGTGCTGTAATTGTGTACAATGAGTCAAAATGCATTTAGCTGTCATAGATACCTAAGCAAAATGAATACATATTTAAAAATAAATAAATAATAATAATAATAATAAAAGTTAGACCCACAAAATGCAGACTCTCTGTACAAAGGCCAGCCTCCTGTCTCCAGGGGAGGTCCAAGGAGTTCCCAGAGAGGGAAACCTCTACTTAGGAGAAAGGGGTTCCTGACAACACTGTGGAGATAAAATTAAGGATGTGTCCGTTAGAGGCAAGGAAATTTATTTGGGAAAGCAAGGAATATCCTTTGGGTGAGATTTGCAGCCCGCTTGAGAGTGAGAGAGTTTGGGGTCTGGGCTCTTCTTTGAAAGGAAACGTGGTGAGGGGTGAGCATAGGAAGGTAGGTGGGGAGGACATGAGCCTGGTGATCAAAGACAGCTCACAGGGTCTGGTCTCCTTCCTCCTAGGCTGGCCTGGCCTCCGTTATCTGATCAGTAGGGGACATTGGTGAGTACCCCAGAGCATAGCTGTCCTAAAATACCACATCTCACTTTGCTTGGTCAACTCATTACATGGGCTGATTAGCAGTGCACAAGGTAATTTTCATCAGAGGGTGGACTTACAGTAACTCTAAGGTTTACTGATTGGGCAGAAGTTTGTGAGTGACAGGCTGGGGAGAAACGGCTTTGGGAGTGAAGGTCTGAGGACCTTTAACACAGGGCTTTTAGATCACAGTCCCATTTCCTTGTCCTTCCTCTGGTCTCCACCAATCTTCTCTATTTCTTCTGTCCCCACTTTCGTCAAGCCTCTTCGGGAATTGGTTGGTGGTTCTCGGTCCCTCCTGGCAATGTGGCTTTGGTCCCGGAATCTGTGTCAGTGACGATCAGGTTTCCTCAGGCCTGATTCCAACTGGACGTTATTGCGCTAGCTGTTGTGAGTGCAAGCCGACACCTCGTGCTAAATACACACAATTTGTTCCTGGTTCACTTCACACATGCTTTACTAAGGGAGCTGTTGAGTGGCGATTCCCATCCAAGAAAGGCCTACGGTGATGACGGCTTCTCACTGTCGACACGTGAGCTGGTGAGGAGAACTAGGCCCGCGTGGAGGTGGCCCGTCCAACCCCTGTAATCAGAGCGCCTCCACCTTCCTTTGAAGTCCTAACCTGTCATCCGCCTGGCAGTGTGTAGCCGGCTGCCTGGTGTTAACCCACTTCTCCCGTCTCTGTCTCATTGTGCGATTCTGCATCAGCTCCTGGGTAACCTGCCAGGTCAGAAATGAGGTGTCTGTGGGCAGGCGTCCTCTCTGCACCCGATGGCCAAGCACATGTGACACGCCGTGGGTTGAGTCTGAATCCGATACTATAAAAGCCCCTTTTGCAATATTTAAGATAGAATATGATAGACATTTATGACAATCAGCTTGAATGATTTCAAAGCTCAGTTGGGGAGATGAAAATAGTGAATGAGTCGACAGCTTCCCTTTGCATTTTAGTGACGGATCCTTGGTTGGTGATCAACCACATGTTGTACTGGGAATCTGTCCTTTTAGATTAGTGGTAGTACTGGAAGGGTCATGTGCTTGATTCTAGCTGCAGGATGAAGGTACTGTCCTTCATCACCTAGATTCATCAGCCTGTCAAGGAACCCTCACCTTCTGACAGTTCCTGCCATGACATTTCAATTCCCACTGTCCCTGGCTCAGAATATGGCCTCTGGCAGATCCTGTAGACACACTTGTTGTTTCCCCCCTTTTGGTCATTTAGTGATATCACTAGGCAGCCACTTCGTGGCTTGTAACACCCTGAATGCTTCCCCATGAATCCCTGTAGTCTCCACCTCTGATGGCCACACAGGAATGTCACTAGAAGGCTGATTCGGTGTCATTATCCTTACTTCTACCAGGCATAAATGCAGGAGAGCTCAGAGAAGTCTCAGAATACATCTTAGGTGCTTCCTATTAGCAAGGGAACTGAGTAAACAACTAGGTTCTCACTTTGGAAGCCTTCCCATTGCAAAATGGTACCTTTTTGCCAAATATTCTAGTTATTGTGGAAAAAGTGAGCAATGCAAATTGGCTGGATGATGTCAATGGAAAGACCTCAGCCGAGTTGTTGTAAATTCAACAGCACTTCACACTGGAGAAGGGTGAGAGTAGAAAGGGGGTGTCGCCGACTCCTGGTCTCAGCTGGCACCCCATCTTCCTCAGCAGGCTGGGTGCTCATCAATGGGGCTTTGCCTGGAGGAGCCTCAACAGTGTATCAGATGGAACAGAAGGGGACACTGCCCCTGGACCTCTTGTCCCCCATCATGCTCATGACATCCAGAGCCCTTGGCAGCCCCTGGAGGATCCATACAGAACAAAGTCACCCAACACTTGGGTCCTTGGCTTTGGGACATGCCCTCACAGACTGGACATGGAGGGACTGGAATCCTTTACCCGCTCGTTAAGAAACATTCCTGGGCCATTTTACCCTTGTGTACTTATTCTGGATCACGTGCTGGAGAAGACTTTCTGTCTCTGTCACCCATTCTGTTCCACTGGCTTTGGTTTGCCGTCGGGTTCAGCCCAGCGGGAACTGAGTGATAACTTGCTCTTCCTCCACGTACTTTCTTGGGGAACTTATGGTAATCACTGAACACTTGCCTCACCTCACTTCCCTTCCAAAATCTCTGTGCACTTAGTAGGCGCCAGTGATTCCAGAGTGCAGTGCTGTGGTTTATTAGTCACCCTGTCAGACATGCACTCCAACAAGGGTGCTTGGATTATCAATGTAGACTCCTTGCAATCTCCTGGGCAAACATCTGTTTTCTTTTTCAAATTGCTTTACAGCTTATCTTATCTTACGAGTCCACTCTTATTTTACGGTATGGAGAGCAAGAGAGAAACTGGACCTGAAACATAATACTTGCTTCAGGCCGTTGACTCATCTACCCTTTCTTTCCGGCAAGGAGAGGAGTTTGGTGGGCCAGGGAAGGAGGAACGCAGATTTAGACTCCGAGAGCCTTGGGTTCCAGTTCTGGAGCTGCAACTTCAGACCTGCAGCGAGACCCTTGGCTTCTTGGGATGGTTTTTGCACTAGTGAACTAAAGGAAATGAGTTCACCTCCCAGGCTTCCTGTGCAGCTGGGACAGGGGGCAGGGGAACTCTGGGTGCTCTGCAGTGGGGCTCCACGGTGAAGGTGGTCACACGCAAGTCCTTCTTGCCAAACGTGTGCTCAGCCAGCAAGGCAGGTTGCTCACTGTGACCCAAACTCACATCCAGAAATGACCTTATGCAAGTACCGGGGGCTCCTTTCTTCCTCTGTGTTTGAATTATGGGACCAAGAAGGTGTGTACTCAAGCCCCGTCAGCACCTGCTGGGATTTCAACTGTCTGGTTCACGTGCAGAGACCCCGAGCTGCCTTGAGACACCTTCAAGGATTTGCATCCCTTGCAAGAGCTGCTGTTCCCAGGGACAGCTGTGCAGGTCCCATGCATGGTTTTCTGACTCTTTCTTTTCAAATTCCTTGAGGGGTCAAATAGTTTAGATTACTAGAATAAATAAAGGATTTCATCAGCTTGTCACTAGGAAATTGAGTTTTATCATGCCAGTTTTTCTGAAGTGCCTTTCATTGTGGTGATAAGTTACTTAATAATAACTTACTGTAATTGGATGTGTGTATTCCCGGCAATCAAGTGGGAGAGTCTATCTCCTATCTTGATTAGAGAAACTTAAATAACATTTGGCGCTGCTTGGACAGCCCTTCTGCTCCTCACCCGATGATAGAGCGCTGCCTGTCGCCAGCCAGCCAATGCCAGGTGCAGCCGGGTGCTGAGCATGGGAGTGTGGAGATGAGAGATAAGGGGAGGCGTGTGGGTGCTGCTCGCTGTCCTGCTGAAGCCGTGTGCGGTCACCAGCAGGGAGTGGAGGGTGAGAACTTCCACTCGTATGATAGGAATTCACTCTGCAGGGCCAACAGAGCCTGCGTCTGGAAGCATGGCGCTTGACCTTTCACTGGGTCAGAATGTGAGTTAAGAGACAGCCTGCGTTAGCCAGGCACCTTCTGATGTTTGAAGGTGTTGCGTTTCCTCCTCAGACTCAGAGAGTGGAGTCGGCTGGAAAGCTCCTCTTCTGAGTGGCACACTCTGTACCATGCACGTGTTCACAGGGAACAGGTACCTTCTGACTCGGCATGAAATGAAGGTGGCAGCAGTAACCCCAATCTTCCTGCCTCTGGCTACCTCTACAGGTGGCCCTGAAGAACACAGGCATGCAGAATGACAGAGCCGTCTTTGACTCCAGTGTTCCGCTTCATCTGTCTGTCCACCCCTCATCCTTCCATCCATCACTTCCTAGTGCATTATCTGGCTTTGCCTTCCTCTTAAAACTGTAGCGGAGCATAACTTCCAATATTAAAAGTTTCCTGTCAGAAGGGCTAAGTTCACACGAGGTCCTCAAACACGCGCTGATTCTGTTGTGAAGAGCAAAACTCAGATGTTCGATCTGAGACTGGACTGGTATGACTATTCTCACAAACAGATAATACATGTCTGTTACGTAGACACACACACACACACGCACGCACACGCACGTACCCGCTAGCAAGTATTGTGATAACATAGGACAACTTCAATAAAACATAATTTACCTCCCAAATGGACTGTTGAAATTGGAGGTGTTTAAATATATTTTTATCTTTGTTAAAATCAAGCATTGGAGGCAGTCACATTTTATCTCCGTGCTTCACAACACTGATCTTTAACCAGGATTTTAAAAATGCTCCAGCCCTGCCTCTACAGCTGGTTTCCTGGGTTTCCAGAAGATGTTAAAGAAGACAGCAATGTCCCTATTCCTTACAGGAACTGCCAAGAACCAACGGGAAATCCCAGAAGGTAGGATGCTCCCGAATTTTTTGGCCTGCTTTCTGTAGAAGTTCATCTTCTCGTGGGTCCACAGTAACCGAATCTTCTGGATCTTGTTGCATTTGGCAATATGCCCAAAAAACACTAGTGAGCTTACAGCTTCCAGAAAAATCCAGACTGGATGAGCAAGCTGGATGTTCCTTCTTGAGTCATTATCCCATACAACAAACAAGACTCCTGTCCAAAAACACAGCTGCCTAGGGTCCCGATAGCGACAGCTACCATCTGTTGAAGGTTCACTGTGGGTCATGAATCTGACCGAAGTGCTTTATGTCTACCAATTGGCTTAATTATTAAATTTTTCATGTTTTCTAATATATAACTGTAACAAAGCAGAGTCTGTGACCTCGGTGTTATTCTTCTCAGTTCATAGAAGATTAAACCATGTCTTAAATTAAGTCACTTTCCCAAGGTCAAATCCTGATGGAGAAGGGCAGAGAATCAAATCCTGTTCTCTCTTCCAAGGGGATGCCCTGATCACTACGTCACGGTCCCCTGTGCACTCGGTTTAGTGCCCATCTCAGGATCAATGCACTGCAAGAACTGCCTACGCTATGGGGAGAACTAAGTGGCCACCCATGGTTTTGACTTGCAGTTGGAAAACACCTTTCATCTTTTTCTTTCTTTCTCATCGTCTACAAATGGAATCATTTGTAAGATGATCTAATCACTTGGTTTCACAGAGCTCCATGGGGGACGTTCCTGGGTGAAGAGACAGGGTGCTGGGTAGCTGGTGACCTTCCTCACTTCTTTCCAGGAGTATTTTTAACATCATGATGTTATCTGCAGCGCATGGCTTCCCGGCCCCGGCTGCAGGTCGAAATCACAGGAGAGACTCTTAGTTGCCCGAGTAGGGCCCCAACATGGATCCTGGGATGATTGGAATGAAGGCAGGTCGGGAACCAGGAGGCAGAGGCCCAGAGTGGACGCTGGAAACAGACCAGGCTGAGGAGCTTGGGGTCAGAGTCCAGTCCCAGCGGCTCTGCCTCCTGCTGAGCCCTTCTCCCTGCCTTGTTTTTGGCCACTGTGATGACGGTGCCTATAGAAACCTGCTGGTGTCCTGGCCGGACCTCTTCCTGCAGATCTGCATGAGTCACCGACTCTGTAAGGAGCCTCTGAGACCAACAGTGCCCCTGTGGTCCTCGGGATGTGTCTGACTCCCTGAGCTGGCCCTCTGGTCTGAACACAACCCACAATCTAGTTACTCAGATTACCTCTTACCAAGAGGAAAAACAGATGGTTCTTGGTCCAGAGTACCTACTGGCAGCCATTAGTTCTACAAAGTAAATACCTCAAAAGTCACATCAGAGCTAACCACCCCGTCTCATTAGCCACTAATGCTACTGCCCCCAGGGCCTGGGCTGGGACAGTTTTCCAGGGGTCAGAGGGAGATGGTTCCCTTCCTCTCCTTACCTGGGCCGCTTTGAACTATGGGGCATGCGGGGAGTGGGTGGAACCAGGGATAGGGATCTTTTTCTACTGCCAGGACTCAGGTGTGTGTAGATGGAGCAGTGGAGTCTAAAGGGACTCTCTGGGCTTGCCTCTGGCAGGGAGGTCACGGCCAGTTCTTCTAGGGATCATCCAGGTCAGACAGAAGCAGTGCTTGCCTGGAATAGAAGGTGTGTCTTTGCAGAAACTTGTTTGGTAACACATGAGGAAGGGCACGTGCCGTAGGTCTGCATCCTTGGGTCCTGCCGGGCTTGGGTTTCTGAGCTGGGGCTGGAACATGCTGTCTCTCCTGCCCCCGCTGCAGTGAAGGGCCTGAAGTCCACCCTTGGGTCCTGACTCCCACACCAGGGTTCCTTGCTGTAGGGCCGGGGGAGGATGAAGGCGGTGCAGTCTGGTTTCCATTACATATTGATCCCTCCTCAAAACACACCTCCTCTCCTACAATCCCTTCTTCTCCTCTTCCAGAATCTGGTGGGTGAGAAACCAGTTTAACCACAAAGAGCTCACTGAGCCGCCGCTTGGCACTGAAACTTCGTCTCAGGTTTAGTTTATGTAAACAAGATGGTCACCAAGAATCGATGCTATTTTTAAAATGAAGAAAAAAGAGGGGAAAAAAAGTGCCGGGTACTTGTGCTAAGTGGGCAGGGCTTTATCTAATCTGAAATGAAATGAATAAATGAATACCTGAGACCAACAGTCACTTAGCAAACCTCTGTCCAAGTCACAGTGGCCAAGGACAGACATGAAACTGAACCTCAGTCTGTTTTTAGGAAATGGTCATTTTGGGGCAATAACAGTCTAATGCAGGGCGTCAGAGGATAGCCCCCTGCTCAAATGCAGCTGGACTCCTTATTATTTCTTTTTTGTGTGTGTGACGTTTCATTGCAACACAACCACATCCATTTGTTTGTGAATTATTGAAGGCTACTTTCCCACTAAGATGGCAGAGTTGTATGGTTGCAGCAGCAAAATGACAGCAAGAACAGTATGAAAAAATATACTAAAATATATACTCTCTGGCTTTTTCAAAAGGCAGATCTAGCAGATCAAAGATTATAAACCCTTGAAATCTTTTTCTTTTCTTAGTTTTTTTTTTTTAAGCTGAGGATTGAACCCCAGGCCTCATGCATGCCAGGCAAGTGACTTACCCC